>NC_057397.1:15307685-15681225 GCF_019320065.1 Cervus canadensis | reverse complement strand
TGGAATATTACTCAGCCATTACAAAAGAATTCATTTGACACCTAGTCCTAATGAGATGGATGAAAGCTGGAGCCCATTATACAGAGTGAGAGAGCGCGAGAGAGAGGATAAAGAACATTACAGCATACTAAACCACATTACATATGAATTAGGAAAGGTCGATAACGATAACCCCTATAATGCGCAAAACAGAAACAAGAGACACAGAAATACAGAACAGGCACTTTTGACACTTTGGCGTGGTTGTGAGAATGTGAGGTGGGTAATTTCAATAAGAAAGCATGTATTACCTATCTATGGTGAAACCAGATCACCAGCCCAGGTGAATGCATGAGAACCAAGTGCTTGGCCTGGTCTGCACTGGGAGACCCAAAGGAATCGGGGTGGAGAGGGTGGTGGGAGGGGGGATCGGCGATTGGGGAATAATGTCACAATCCATGGACTGATTCATATCAATGTATGACAAAACCCACTGGAAAAAAAAAATTAAAAAAAAAAAAGCAGAGACATTACTTTGCCATCAAAAGTCCGTCTAGTCAAGGCTATGGTTTTTCCAGTGGTCATGTATGGATATGAGAGTTGGACTATAAAGGAAGCTGAGGGCCAAAGAATTGATGCTTTTGAACTGTGGTGTTGGAGAAGACTCTTGAGAGTCCCTTGGACTGCAAGGAGATCCAACCAATCCATCCTAAAGGAGATCAGTCCTGGGTGTTCATTGGAAGGACTGATGTTGAAGCTGAAACTCCAATACTTTGGCCACCTGATCCGAAGAGCTGACTCATTGGAAAAGACCCTGATACTGGGAGGGGTTGGGGGCAGGAGGAGAAGGGCACGACAGAGGATGAGATGGCTGGATGGCATCACTGACTCGATGGACATGAGTTTGGGTAGACTCCGGGAGTTGGTGATGGACAGGGAGGCCTGGCTTGCTGCGATTCATGGGGTCACAAAGAATCGGACGTAACTGAGCGACTGAACTGAACTGAACTGTTAGCAATGGAAAAGGAAATGGCACCCCACTCCAGTACTCTTGCCTGGAAAATCCCATGGACAGAGGAGCTTGGTAGGCTACAGTCTATGGGGTCGCAGAGTCAGACATGACTGAGAGACTTTACTTACTATTGGCATAAGATACAAAGAATGGAATACACACACACACACACACACACACACACACACACACATATATGTGTGTAATATGTACATATTTTTTCAATTAATTTTTGACAGCGGCATCAAAATCATTGATTAAGAAAAGAATATTCTTTTCAATAAATGATCCTGGGACGACTGGATACCCACATGCAAAAGAATGAAGTTGGACTCGTACTTCACACAAAACTTTAAGTCAAAATTGCTCAGAGACATAAACCTAATAGCCAAAATTAAAAACTGTAGAAGAAAGCATACAATTAGATTCTTATGACTCTGGATTAGACAATGACTTATTACTTATAACACCAAAAGACACCCAAAACAGAAAGTAGATTAATATGATCTTGCCAAAGGACACTATCCAGAATATGAAAGGACAGATCACAAAACAGGAGAAAATATTTATAAATCAGAAACCTGGTAAGGGAACTGAACCTAAAATATGTAAGAATTCTTACAACTCAACAATAAAAAGACAACCCAGCTAAAATACAGGCTCAGGAACTGAATAGATATTTTTCCAAAGAAGACAGTATCTGAGAAATTTTCAAAATCATTAGTCATCAGGGGAACGCACATTGAACTACAATGGAATACCCTCTTTACACATGCTAAGACAGCTATAATCAAAAAGACAGTAAGTATTGGCAAGAATATGGAGAAATCAAAACCTTCATACTTGAGTGACAGAAAATATAAAAACAATTTAGCTACTTTGGAAAATAGTCTGGAAGTCTCTTAAAGAATTTCATATAGAGTTACCATTTCACGTAGTATTCCACTCCTAGCTATATAATATACCCAAGAAAAATTAAAACATATGTCTACACAAATCTGGCAAACATATCTTCATAGCAGGATTACCATAATAACCAAAAGGGGAAACAACTCAAAGGTCTAAGAAATGATAAATGAATAAGTAAAATGTGGTACAACCTTACAACAGGATATTATTTGACCAAAAGAAGAGAAAAGAATAAAGTTCTGATACATACCACAATATAAATGAACCTTGAAAACATTATGTTAAGTGAAAGAAACCAGCCACAAAAAGCTCTACCGTATATGGTGGCATTTATATGAAATGTCCAGGATAGTCAAATTTATAGAAACAAAGTAGATAAATTGTCATCTGTGGTTGGGAAGATGGAGGGGTAGGGCAGCAGAGATAGCTACAAGGTGGACGGTGTCTTTTGTGGGTAATAAAATGTTCTAAATTATATGATGATGAAGGCTGTTCAGCTCTGAAAATATCCTTTTCCTGAAATCACTGAATTTTACACTTTAAATGGGTGAATTGGGTGACATGTGAATTATATCTTAATAAACCTGTTAAAAATTATTGGTCATGACCAATTAATGGGCTGCACCCGTGTAACCTGGTACTCTGAAAAACACTTTGTTAAGCATTTAAAGAATCCAGTTTGGCTAGGGCACAGGGAACCAATGGACTAGTGATAAGCAGCAGGCCTCAGTGATTTCCGAAGCCGCGTGGCTAGGGAGAACGGAGTTTGGAAACTAGATCTGTCTCTCGTGTGTGTGTTTAGGCATTAAGATACGTAACTTTAGTTTGCCAATAAAACATTATAGGCGCGAGTTCAGGCTCCCCAACTTGCTAAGAATGTGAATCTCAGGTAAGTGTCTTAGAAAGTGGGGAAAATTATATTCATTTCCTGTGCTCTTTGTGTGGAATAAAGATAGCATACAAAATACCAGTAATCTAGCAGGCAAAATAGAGAACAGTCGATATTGTTGCCGAGAAAATTTGGATGATTGTTATGTGGTAGGTGGCATTTTACTCTTTGAAGGATGACTTCAAATTCTGACCAGAGGAGATGGGCATGGTGAATGGAGGTTGCCAAGGCAGGGGGAAAACGTGATAAGCAAAAGTGGAATCAGAAAAATGTGAGGGCGGAGAGAACATGAGCGCATCTTGGCTGAGCACAGTGTGAGTCAAGAACACAGGATTAGGCCCTTGAAGGACAAGCTACAAGTGGATCTTTAGTTAGGCAACAAAGTGGAGCCGCTGAAACTTTCAGGTTGAATGAGAAAATGTTCAGATTTGTGTCTTAGGAAAAGGCATCCATCAGTATCTGGCATAGAGCAGATACTCAACAAATGTTCTCTAGATGGATGGCAGCAAAGGCAAATATGCTGTGAAAACATAGAAGCAGTGAGTAGAGAATCCAATTAGAGGCTGTAACACACCGTTGGTCACACACTCAAACCCCATCACCCCACCCCATCCCTCTCATAGAATTTGGCTTTCTTGCTCCTCCATGAAGGAATGTATAAAGAACCTGCCTGCCAAGGCAGGAGATGTAAAAGATGTGGGTTCAATCCCTGGGTCAGGAAGATCCCCTGGAGAAGGGAATGGCAACCCACTCCAGTATTCTTCCCTGGAGAATCCCATGGACAGAGGAGCCTGGCAGGCTACAGTCCATAGGGTTGCAAAGACTCAGACATGACTGAAGTGACTTAGCACACACGCATGATGTCCAGAATGGCTACAGCCAGTCTGCCATCAGGCCTTGGGTAAGGCTGACCAATGAGGTGTACAGAACCAAAAGAACGCAGAGAAGTGGCCCTACGTTTACCGTCTCTGGAACCACTTTAGACTCCTTAATACAGAGAAAATATATAGACTTATTATTCAAGCTAGTAGGCTCAAAGTTATATAATACCTAAAGCCAAACACTTGCTGATGGATAAGAGACCATTACAGCTCTCCGGGCAAAGGGTAATTAAGGCCTGAGTTAAGATAGCGTCCTCAGGAACAGAATGAGTTGAATACATTTGAAAGGCAATTTAAGCATAGAGTCGGATTTTCAGATTTAGCAAATAAAACTAAAGGCACACAGTTAAATTTGAATTCCAGAAAAACAATGAATTGTGTGTGCTCAGTCACCTATAACACTTTGCAACCCCATGGACTGTAGCTGCCAGGCTCCTCTGTCCATGGGATGGATTATGCTGGCAGGAATACTGGTGTGGGTTGCCATTTCCTCCTCCAGGGGATCTTCCAGACACAAGGATCAGACTCACATCTCCTGTGGCTCCTGTATTGCAGATGGATTCTTTACCACTGAACCACCTGGGAAGCCCAAGCAATGAATACGTTAATATAAATATGTGTTGTGCAACTTTCAAGACATACTTATGCTAATGTATTATTTGTTGCTTCTCTGGAATTCAGATTTAACTGGGTGTCCTGTATTTTTGTCTGGCAGCTGGAGCGTAGAAACTTCAAGACTTAACTATGGATTTGATGTGAGAAAAATATCAGCAAAAAGAAGTTACAGATGCCTCTGAGGTTGTTAGCCTGAGTCACTAGGAGCCTTGGGATATTACTATATATAAGAAGGAGAAGTAAAGGCATATTGTGGAGAGGATAAACATTTAATTGGGAATTTGTGGTGAGGGAGATAGTCATCACATCATCTTAGAACAGTAATTCTCAAGCAAGGGCAT
This sequence comes from Cervus canadensis, assembly GCF_019320065.1. Taxonomy (NCBI): domain Eukaryota; kingdom Metazoa; phylum Chordata; class Mammalia; order Artiodactyla; family Cervidae; genus Cervus; species Cervus canadensis. The sequence goes on along the minus strand of NC_057397.1, from coordinate 15,676,599 downwards.
TCTGCCCCCAGGGGATATCTAACAATATCAGGAGACACCTTTGATTGTCACAATTTAGGTGGGGGGGGCAAATGCTATTGACATCTACTGGGTAAACATCCTACAATGTTATTAAACACCTTACAACACACAACAAAGAATTATCCCACCCAGAATGTCAATAGCAGTGAAGTCGAGAGACCCTACATTAGAGGAAGGGGTAAAAAGGGATGTTTTTAAGATTAGTATATTGTCTGCATTAGATTTTGATAATCTGATTTCTTTCTTGGTTCAGCAAGCATTTACTGGGCGTCTAACGTGTAGGAGACTTGTTGCCACAAACAAGAGGAGGAACAAAATACAGTAGGGTATTTCCAGAAGCTCAGCCTACCAGGGGACACAAATGTGTAAAAGCGTCTGGATAAAAGCAACCGATGAGTTAACTGGGCTTCTCTGGTGGCTCACTGGTAAAGAATCTGCCAGCCAATGCAGGAGATGCGGGTTTGATCCCTAGGTTGGGAAGAGCCCCTGAAGAAGGAAATGGCAATCCACTTCAGTAGTCTTGCCTGAAGAATCCATGGACAGAAGAGCCTTGTGGACTACAGTCCATGCAGTCGCAAAGAGTCAGACATGACTTAGCCACTAAAAAGTAACAACAAAGTAAACGGAAGAAAACATACTTTTATGTAAATTTGAGAAAATGTGCAATAAAGTTGCTGCTTCCCCAAAACATGATCTCCAGAATGTTAGTCTGGCAGATACTCAAGCTATGAGGCAGTCAGAGCTTTCTTTATCCCAGAAAAACATCATGCAGCCATATACCTCAACCACAGTCTGGGAGAAAATTACTATGGATTGCATTTTAGGCTCAGAAAGGCAGGCAGAAGCACCTGTGCCTAGCATCCTCCTAGTGCTGTCATATGTCAACTCACTTATTATTCACAAAAGCAGAGTGAGGTGACGCTCAGCATAGGCATTTTACAGGTGAGAAGATGGTGACTCAGAGAAATGTCATAATACGTAAAGTATGTCTTTAGAGATCCTAGCACCCTCCCTTTTCAGATTGTTTTCCCTTTTTAATGCTTGTGTTTTTACCTGCTTTAGCTAACTAAGCCTATGTTCCAAATCTCAAAAAATAATTGTTGGGGAAAAGAGAACTAAAATTGTGCAGTTACACAACCAGACTATTATTGGAATAACATTGCAAGAATAGTCCAATAATGATGGAATATTATTCAGCACTAAAAAGAAAATGAGCTACCAAGCCATGAAAAGACATAGAGGAATCTTAAATGTGTATTCTAAGTAAAAGAAAGCCAATTTGCAAAGGCTAGACACTGTCTAATCCCAACATGTGACATTCTGGGAAATGGTACCACTATGACGACAATAAAAGGATGAGTCGTTGCCCAGGGTTATGGGGAGGGATGAAACAGCAGAGCACAGAGGATTTTTAGGGCCGTGAGACTATTCCGTGGGATAAAATAATGGTAATGCTAAATGCTCATGCTCAGTCACGTCCAACTCTATGTGACTCGGGGGACTGAAGCCCCACAGGCTCCTCTGTCCATGGGATTCTCCAGGCAGGAATCCTGGAGTGGGTTGCTATTTCCTCCTCCAGGGGATCTACCCACCCAGGGATCAAACCAGCATCTCCTGCATTGGGGGATGGATTCTTAACACCGAGCCACCTGGGAAGCCGTAGAATAATGGCGGATACATGCTATTATCTATTTGTTTAAAGTGAAAGGGCTCCTTGAGGAGTTCTGTTTGAAAAAATGGTATATCCCCCTTCGGTGTGTCCCTCAGGCTGTTGATCCTTTGTATTTGTCCGCTTTTAATGATGAAGCCTCAGCCCTCTGTTTTGTGAAAGGGCATTTTCCCTTGAGACTTCACACATTCGTACATCCTCTCTGGAAGCATACAGCTAAGAGGCAGTGGGTGGAATATGGGCAAGCTGTGGATCTTGAACTCTCCTGATTGTTGAATGAATGTAAGTGTAAAGTGTAAGTCATGTCAATGGACTAAACTTCAGGTTCTTCATCTTTAAAATGGAGCTGATATTGATAATCATATTTAATTTTTCATTATCACCTGACTATTGTGCTAGAGAGCAAGGTCCGCAAATTCGGGAATAATGTCTATTTTTTCTTCCGTGCTGCTTCCATGGTACTGGCGCGGAGCAGATGCTAGTGATGATGTACTAGGGGAAGGGACAGATGACTACCTGATGGGGTGACACCGCCCGGCGTGTAGGGTGATTGTGAAGCCTGAACAGCATGCCAGGTGTCTCCTTTCTATGTCCCTGGGAATCTGTCTTTTCACTGGAAGCGATCCTCAACTGCCACCAGGAGAATTACTCCTGGCAAGTAAGAAAAACCACAGACATCCAGACAGAGAGAGGTTTCAGGAATATGACTGACCTAGAGCGATGACACGCCTGCTCCATGTTCCCTTAACAACATTTACAAAAGTAGGTCTCTGTTCTTTCCTAACTGCACATTGGAGAAAGCATATCAGTTTAAATGTAACCTATTTCAGCCAAGGGATAGGCTATTGCTAGCCCATATCTAACAAAATGATTCCCAAGAAGCCTCAAGCCTACTGATTCAATTAATCAAAGAAAAGTTCTCAAGTTGAGATAGGCTTTATTTTAGACCCTGTTATCATTTCCCTTGATTCTAAAGAAGGCAGAATGAAGAACAGAATGAGTGGCACTTGGCTGGAAGAAAAGAAACCTATGTCTTATTCTGACTCTGTCAACAAGCTGTGTGTACTTTATGCAAATTGTGTCCCCTCTCCTGTCTTCAACTTATGGATTTAAAAAACCTAGAAATTGCCTATATCAGTAATTCTCCAGAATACATGTTTGAAGAAAATACCGGATTAATATTCTGATATAATTTTATACTTGGAAAAACAAAAATAGCCATCATTTTAAAATAGCAAACTATATATTTTGATTGGTGGAGGACTATGGCAAATACAGTGACTATAAATGGAGCCTGTTCTTAACCGTCACTCCCTCTCAATTCCCAAGGAAATATGCCACCATTTAAGGAGCTCTAGGTATGTGTGCGTGTGTTGAATATATGAGTCTGAGCTATTTTGTTGTTTATCACAATGTAGAATAGAGTAATTAATTGAAGCACTGATTGTGTGATTCTGATCCTTTTACCATTCCAGATCTCAGTTTAAAATATCTCATTTAAACGATAAAGATGATTATTAGGATTTTAAATATTGAGTTCTTTCTCAAGCATAAGGTATTTGTTCTCACTCCTCAATGGTCACTAGATAAATTATAGGAGAATATCTCAATTACATTCTGCATCATTTCTCTCCTGGATTTACAGGGTGGTGAATGTTATTTGTTATTAAACTCACAAGTCAATTTGCAACTAATGAGATAATCGCTTTTCATGACAAAGGCCGAAGTTAATGGACCAACAATGGGGTAACTTCAGTCTGAAGTTATCATCAGGAATCTGGACATTTATAATACAATGTACTCTGTACAAGCTTCTTACATATGGGAAGAAAATTGGTATTTATTAACTTTCAAAAATGTGGCTTTGTCTTCTGATTTAATATTTTAAGTGGTTCACATTACTGACACACAGTAGGTCCTCAATAAGTGCTTACTGAGTTAACAAATGAATTAATCAGTTGATTACAGTCGGTATTTTATACATGAGGGAACTGTGGCTTCTAGGGGCAGTCTGAAGTGGGGCTAAGACTCAGGTGTGTCTGCAGTCAACGCCCCGTTCTTCCTGTCTCTTCGCCCTCTTGGGTCTCAAGATCGATCCTTGACTTCCCAGAAGCACAGTACGTAGTACATAGGCTCCATGTGGCTTGAGTTATTTTTAGCTAAAATCACCTTCAAGATTTAAGTTATATATCAAACAAAGGTTTATAATCTACAAAGATATCTGTAGAGATGACAGGACAGTGAAGCAAGCAAGAAGAAAAAGAAGTAAAATAAGTAGATTAATATTGATCATCTCAGTTGGAGGCCTAAGAGTGGCTTGTCGTCCCTCTCAATTCCATAACACCTCTGCTTTTAAAGCTTAGTGATGTTCTTCTGCAAGATGAATCCTTTTATGAACAGCATGTAACTACAAATATTGAGGATGGTGTTGGCAACAAAACAATAAAAGCAAAATTAATCTATTACATACAAGGGCAAGAAACTGAATTCTTGAAATAAAGTAATACCTTTCATGAGCAGGCTTACACTTCACTGGCAATCTGACAGCAGCTTTCTCCTAAGGTTTCATGAAAATCAACCCTCCTCCATTCCCAGATGTAGAATATTTCAATGGCTTTAATTATTACTCAAAGGCTGTAATAGAAATAAATTACTGAGTTTGAAGAAGAAATATGGGAGCTTATGAAGGAAATAAGTCCTACCTGATAATCCAGTTAGTTAGGAGATAAAACATCACTCTCATCCCATCTCAGTTCTCACCATTTGCCATTTTCTGGTAAAACACACATGCACACGCACACATACGCACATGCACACACACACACACACACATGGGCTGTGTGTCAGCGGTAAAGAATCCACCTGCACTGCAAGAGATACAGGTTCGATCCCTGGGTAGGGAAGATCCCCTGGAGGAGAAGTGTCAATCTACTTCAGTATTCTTGCCTGGAAAATACCATGGACAGAGGAGCCTGGTGGGCTACAGTCCATGGGGTCACAAAAGAATTGGACGTGACTGAGCAACTAAACAACAATAACAACACACATTCATACATAAATCACAGAACTACTTTTTAGTTGCTCTGAAACTGATTTTCTGGTGCTGAATGCAATGTAGTATTAAATAACATTTAGAAAACAGACACATAAATAATTCAATGAAATCAACAAGAATGCAATGATTCAGAGATAACCACTGTTAGAATGTTGTTAGACTCAACAGAAATTTGGGCAACAAATATAGGTAAGCAATTCACAGAAGAGAAAAATTCAGTAAGTATTAAAAACATAATACAATGTACTCAGCCCCACTGGTTGTTCAGGAAATTGAAAACAAAACAATGCAACAAATAGAAAAGCTAACATGAGACATATAGCTGAAGAACGTACCAAAGAAGAGAAACCTAAAATCAAGGAAATTACCCAGAAGGTAGCATACACACATGTAGTGAAGAAATAGAACACATGTAAAACATGTCTCCAGAAAATATGAAAAATATGCCCTCTTTTTCTCATGCTTTCCTTTCCTTTCATGTACCTTCTCTGAATGATGTATCTGTAAAGCCATTGGTTTAGACAGAGCAACTAAACAGTAGTGAGGAGTGCTGCATGGAGCGTCAGGACAAGAGCCAGGCGAGGTGGGGGTCCACGCAGGACGAGAGGCGGGGATACTGACACTGAGATCCCAAGCGGGGTCAGGGAGGCAAACCTGTTGAGGAGTGGCTCAGTGTGGAGTGTCAGAACCTGAGCAAAGTAAGGCCTTCTTTGCAAGAGGGACTTGATGAAGAGAAGACTTGTCAAAGAGAGTCAGACCAAAGCAGGGTGAAGAGGAACAGCCTGTGTTTGAGAGCAGCCTAGGCTAGAGAATACATGTACATATACATATCTCAGATATCTCTAAATGGGAGATAGCTGCATTTAGGTGAAAACTTTAAATGGCAGAATAACGTGAATATGATATTACTTTTGTAAAAGACTGATGTCTAACAGAATATCATTAGCCCTAAGCATTTGTGCATATGAGCATATACACTTGTTCTGCAGGAAAAGAAATGAGTTAATGCACATCAATTTGTTAATGTGTTATCTTGGGAGACAGAAATGAAAATGTTATGGATAAGATCATTAATTTTTAAATACAATTTTACATTGTTTTATTGGTTCAGAAGAGGGTATGTTACTTTCTTAATACAAAAAAGAGAAAATAAGAAAATCTGTAAATGCTTTATGTCTACTGGGGACATTTTATTTATTTATTTTATTTTTTTGGCTTAAAAAACAGACATTTATTTCTCATATTTTTTTTTATTAGTTGGAGGCTAATTACTTCACAACATTTCAGTGGGTTTTGTCATACATTGATATGAATCATCCATAGAGTTACACGTATTCCCCATCCTGATCCCCCCTCCCACCTCCCTCTCCACCCGATCCCTCTGGGTCTTCCCACTGCACCAGGCCCGAGCACTTATCTCATGCATCCCACCTGGGCTGGTGATCTGTTTCACCATAGATAATACACATGCTGTTCTTTCGAAACATCCCACCCTCACCTTCTCCCACAGAGTTCAAAAGTCTGTTCTGTACTTCTGTGTCTCTTTTTCTGTTTTGCATATAGGGTTATCGTTATCACCTTTCTAAATTCCATATATATGTGTTAGCATGCTGTAATGTTCTTTATCTTTCTGGCTTACTTCACTCTGTATAATGGGCTCCAGTTTCATCCATCTCATTAGAAGTGATTCAAATAAATTCTTTTTAATGGCTGAGTAATATTCCATGGTGTATATGTACCAGAGCTTCCTTATCCATTCATCTGCTGATGGGCATCTAAGTTGCTTCCATGTCCTGGCTATTATAAACAGTGCTGCGATGAACATTGGGGTGCACATGTCTCTTTCAGATCTGGTTTCCTCAGTGTGTATGCCTAGAAGTGGGATTGCTGGGTCATATGGCAGTTCTATACTGGGGACATTTTAAAATGTTTAGTTTCCAAAGTGTGTTCCAAGGAATTATATTTGATGGTAAATTTAAAGAATTCTCCTTCCAAATAAGTTTGTGAATCTGGGGTAAAAAAAAAAAAAAACAGCATTTTTTTCACTAAATTATTTATCATATGACTTAATTTTACTTGTGATGTGAATTTCTGAGATGATTGCTTCACTCATAGAAGTGCTTTAATATTTTGACAAGCTGGAATATCTCAGGGAACCACTGCTTCATAAAGTCAATTTTCTGAAATAACTTGCTATTCCAACTCCCAAGACATTACCATTCTCAATTCTTTTTAATATTTTTGCTACCATTTTTACATAGTGTAGATCATACGGTACATAAAATTTTTACTTCCTTTTCCTTTGTAATGCTATATTGTTTTGCCATTGGATTTTCATGGAATTCCAACATAAATGTTTATGCAAAACGTAACCAATAGAATCCTAAAATCACAATCCTAAATATAATTAACCTGTAAATCATGTGTGTGTAATTTACACTAAAAGATTTAAAGGGACTAACCAGAGATGGTGGATGTCTGGAGACAGGTGGAAAGCCTTCATGCAGAAAAGGAATTTGAAAATACAAGATCAAGGCAGCTCTGGTCACAATGAAAGGATGTAAGAAATGAGCTCAGGATACAGACCCTAGCTTCTATTAAGAGAGTAATCCAACTGATTAATATAGGAGATCACAAAGACTTGAGGATGAGATGTAGTTCTATAGAATTCAACAATAATTCTGTTGTTGTTTAGTCACTAAGTCCTGTCCAGCTCTCTGCAAGTCCATGGACTGCAGCCCACTGAGCTTCTCTGTCCATGGGATTTCCCAGGCAAGAATACTGGAGTGGGTTGCCATTTGCTTCTCCAGGGAATCTTCCCAACTCAGGGATCAAACCCTTGTCTCCTACACTGGCAGGCAGATTCTTTACCACTGAGCCACCAGAGAAGCCCACAGAGTTCTGTAGAAGGAAGCAACATCTGTCATTATGTAGCTAGATCTGGACTATGGTAACTGAGACCTATAATAAAAAGATTTATGTTTCCAAATACAGTGAGCTGTCCTCACTGTTCCATAACAAGTCCTTTATTCATAGAAATGGTTATCCCCTGAGAATAAAACTGAAAGCCTGTCATAGTCTGTTCAGGCTGCTATGGAGGAATACCACAGACTGAGTGGTTTCAACAGCTGACATTCTCTTCTCATAGTTCTGAAGGCTCAGAAGTCTAAGATCAAGGAGCTTACAGATTGTCTAGTGAAAGCCTGCTTCAGGATTCTCGCCGTATCCTCACATGGCAGAGAGCAGAGAGCAAGGCCAAGCTCTCCTGTCTCTTTATATGAGGAAACCAATACCCCTGAGAAGGGCCCCACCCTCATGACCTAATGACCTCCCAAGGTCCCCACCTCCTAATGCCATCACGTCGGGAGATAGCATATGGATGTTGGGGCAGGACACATGTAATAAAGCTACTCTGATAATTTATCTGGAAGCTGCATAAACTCTTAAGTGAGTAATAATAAATACTAACATCTTTAAAGTTGTTTACTAATCTCACTTACATCCATTATCTAATTTCATCCAACTTACCCTACCTGTGAGAGTTAGGTACCATTGTCTTAATGTTATAAAGAAATTAAGATTCAAAGAGTTGGAGTGATTGCCCAAAGTCACAAAGTTAATTAGTGAGAGAGCTGGGATTTACATCCAGATGTTTCATAGTAAGTTCCTTCTGCTGCTCCATATATTTTTTTCTCCAATATTAGGCACTTGATGATAAAAAACAAAATATAGTGGTATGTTTAACTTGTTGCCTATCCATTCTTGATTTTGTTTAAATTTGAATTTATTTTGTAGTCAGAGTATCTCTTCAGGTAATTTCTTTCAAAAAAATACACAGGTGGCATATCTCTATGTTTTTGCACATCTGAGAATATGTTTTCATTGTCACATACTTGAAAGATAACTGGGATGTGTATAAAGACTTTGAATCCAAACCTCTTCCATTGAAATCTATCAGTTGTCACTCCTTACATCCTAACATCTGATATAATGAAGTCTAAGCCAGACTGACGTGTGTGTGTGTGTGTGTGTGTGTGTGTGTGTGTGTGTGGTAACCTGTTTTCTTTATCTTTTAAAAATTTTCCCCTTACCTGAGTACCTGTCACAGTACCCTTTGTTCTGATCCATCATAAATTTTGCCGAGGTATGTTTTTGTCAGTTCTTTTCCACTGACTTCATCAGAGCAGCAAGAACCCTTTTGTCTTTACTTTCTACTCTAATTACTTATCAGGATTTAAAAAAATTATGTTGTTGATGCCTATGTTGTAGTTACTCTGAATTTTTTTCCTTGTGAACACTAGCTATGTTTAAGTAAAACTCCTTTCTCTGTCCTCCATATTTATCATTTCTGTTATTTTTCTCACTTTTTACTTTTTTTCTGAGAAATTTCAAAACTCCTCAGTTTATTTCTTTAGAAGACAGACATTAATTGTTACTCTGTGCCACGCATTGTCCTAAGTGTTTAGAATGCAAGAGTGAATAAGAGAAACAAAAATCTCCACCTTTTTGGAGACTGCAAAAGAAAATAGAGTACTTCAGATATTTGTAAATAATCTGGAGATAAATAAGGAAGGTAAGTGAATGCCAGGAATGTGAAAAATTGCATTTCCATTTTTTAATTTTTTTTTCATTTATTTATATTAGTTGGAGGCTAATTACTTTACAATATTGTACTGTTTTTTGCCATACATTGACATGAATCAGCCATGGATTTGCATGTTCCCCATCCTGAACCCCCCTCCCACCTCCCTCCCCATCCCATCCCTCTCAGTCATCCCAGTGCACCAGCCCCGAGCACTTGTCTCATGCATCAAACCTGAACTGACGATGTGTTTCACAATTGATAACATACATGTTTCAGTGCTATTCTCTCAGATCATCCCATCCTCACCTTCTCCCACAGAGTTCAAAAGTCTGTTCTATACATCTGTGTCTCTTTTTCTGCCTTGCATATTGGGTTATTGTTACCATTTTTCTAAATTCCATATATATGCATTAGTATACTGTATTGGTGTTTTTCTTTTTGACTTACTTCACTCTGTATAATAGACTCCAGTTTCATCCACCTCATTAGAACTGATTCAAATGTATTCTTTTTAATGGCTGAGTAATATTCCATTGTGTATATGTACCACAGCTTCCTTATCCATTCATCTGCTGATGGGCATCTAGGTTGCTTCCATGTCCTGGCTATTATAAACAGTGCTGCGATGAACATTGGGGTGCACATGTCTCTTTCAGATCTGGTTTCCTCAGTGTGTATGCCTAGAAGTGGGATTGCTGGGTCATATGGCAGTTCTATTTCCAGTTTTTTAAGGAATCTCCACACTGTTCTCCATAGCGGCTGTACTAGTTTGCATTCCCACCAACAGTGTAAGAGGGTTCCCTCTTCTCCACACCCTTTCCAGCATTTATTGCTTGTAGACTTTTGGATAGCAGCCATCCTGACTGGCGTGTAATGGTACCTCATTGTGGTTTTGATTTGCATTTCTCTGATAATGAGTGATGTTGAGCATCTTTTCGTGTGTTTGTTAGCCATCTGTATGTCTTCTTTGGAGAAATGTCTGTTTAGATCTTTGGCCCATTTTTTGATTGGGTCATTTATTTTTCTGGAATTGAGCTACAGGAGTTGCTTGTACATTTTTGAGATTAATTCTTTGTTGCTTCATTTACTATTGTTTTCTCCCATTCTGAAGGCTGTCTTTTCACCTTGCTTATAGTTTCCTTTGTTGTGCAAAAGCTTTTAAGTTTAATTAGGTCCCGTTTGTTTATTTTTGCTTTTATTTCCAATATTCTTGGAGGTGGGTCATAGAGGATCTTGCTGTGATTTATGTCAGAGAGTGTTTTGCCTATGTTCTCCTCTAGGAGTTTTATAGTTTCTGGTCTTACATTTAGGTCTTTAATCCATTTTGAGTTTATTTTTGTGTATGGTGTTAGAAATTTAAATAGGAAGGGAAAGCAAGATCTTACCAAGAAGGAAAAGTGAAAGTGTTAGTTGCTCAGTCTTGCCCAACTCTTTGCGACCCCACGGACTATAACTCACCAGGCTCCTCTGTCCATGGGATTTTCCAGGCAAGAGTCCTGAAGTGGGTAATCATTCCCTTCTCCAGGGGATCTTCCAGACCCAGGGATTTAACCTGGGTCTGTCACATTGCAGACAGATTCTTTACCATCTCAGCCACCAGGGAAGCCCTAAGAAGGAAACATTTGAGTAAAGATCTGAAGTAGGTGAGGGAGAGAACCAAAGGGATATCTAGAAGACCAGACCGGCCAGAACAACAGCAAGTTCAGTGACCTTGACCAGCATGGTTTCAAAGAAGAGCAGAGACCCATGTGCCTGGTCTAGAGTGAGCGAGAGTGAGCGATGGTGGGGATAGGGGAGGGGTTGAGGGGGTAGCTGGAGGTGAGGCCACTGGGGTAATACAAAGCCAGATCATGTAAGGCCATGTGAAGAGATACTAAGAGTAAGAATCTTAGCAGTTGCTCTAAGAAGACAGGCCAGAGAAAAGTTATGAACAAAGAAGTAGCATGAGCTGATTATTAAAAACAAAAAATTATTCATCTAGTTAGTTACTTTCTTGGCTGTGTTGGGTCTTCATTGCTGCACATGGGCTTTCTCTAGTTGCAATGAGCGAGGCTACTATCTAATTGTGATGTGCTGGCTTCTCATTGCAGTTCCTTCTCTTGCTGCCGAGCACTGGCTCTAGAGAACGGACTCAGTAGTTGTGACTCACAGTCTTAGCTGCTCCTAGGCATGTGGAATCTTTTGAGACCAGGGATCAAGCCAGTGTCCTCGGCATTGCAAGGATTCTCAACCACTCGGCTACCAGGAAAGCCTGGTTTGCTTTTTAGTAGAATGACTCTATCTGCTGTGAACAGGGCCGAGGGCAGAAGGAGAGACACCAGTGAGGCTGTTGCCATAGTCCTGATGAGAGGTGATGGTGACATGAGCCAGAATGATGAGGGAAGAAGTGGTGATGTGGTTGGACACTTAATGTACTTCCAAGGTAAGGTACATTAAAAAACCAATAAGACTTCCTGATAGATTGGATGTGAGAATGTAGATTCTTGTCCTGGGCAACTGGAAGGACAGAGTTAAATTTTAACACAGAGAAAATTCTAGGAGAAGAGAAAGGAGCTCAGAAACACTGTTTGAAGAATGTTATCTGTGTAATTTTTGTCTTGGGGAGCGGTGGTTTCTTTTTGCTCAAGATTTTATTTGTAATATTCATACACGTTAACAAACATAGCTGTAGTCCATTTATGTTCACTGACCTACAGAAGGGATTGGCAAACTTTTTCTGTAAAGGCAACATATTTTTTTTTATTTGCTTTGAAGACCAGATGGTCTTTACTGCACTAACTCAACTCTGTTATAGCATGAAACAAGCTATTAGCAATATATAAAAGAATGAAATTGACTGTGTTCTAATAAGATGTATTTGCAAAAACAGGCAGTGGGTCAGATTTGGCCCATGGGCTATAATTTGCTGAAACGTTTAATCTACAGTACTCTATTGAGTGACAGTACCACAATTTATTTATTCTGCTGTTGATGAGCATTTGGGTTGTTTCAAGCTTGGGATTTTTACAAATGATGCTCCTAAGAAACTTCTTGAGAATGTCTTTTGGTGACCACATGCTGATATTTCTATCTGATGTAAATATAAGCAGTGGAATTGCTGTGCCATAAGGCATATTAATTTTCAATTTTGATAACTCTAATAATTTAACTTAACTCTAGTGATTTAACTTAACTATTGTAATTTAACTTCCACCAACTGCCTATGAGAGCTCCTGTTTTTTCAGAACTTTGCTATCAATTCAGTATTGTCAGTCTTTTACTTTTAGTACTCTGGTGAGCATTTAGTTGTATTTTGTTTTTATTTCAATTCATACCACATGATTACTAATGAGGATGAACACTTTTACATGGTTTTTGGCCACAGAAGACTTTCATGTGGGACTGGTTAAAGAATGGTGTACATATTCCTACTGGATTGTCTTTTTTCTCATTGTTGTGTAAAAGCTTCCTATAAATTCTGTGTATATGTTGCAATTATATTTACCCACATATTTACTATTTTCTGATATTCTTTATTCATTCTTGCATTTCTTAGCTTCCATGCGGCAAATATTTCATTGGCATTGAGTAACTCTTTTTAGTGTTTCATTAGAGCTGCTCTGCTGGTGATGAATTCCCTTAGTTTGTGTTTGTTTGAGTATCTCTTAAATTCACATTAATTCTTGAAGGGACTTTTTTCTGTGTTAACATTTTAGATTGTCTCTCATTTTCTTTCAGCACTTTAAAGATATCATTCCTTTGTCTTCTGCTTTCTATAGTCTCTATTGATAAATCAGTTATCTGTCTTATTGTTGCTCTTCAGAAGATAATATGCCTTCCCCACTTCCCCTTTTTCCTTAAGATTTTTATCTTTGTCCTTAGTTTTAGCAGTTTTTTATGATATTCTTCAGTATAGTTTTCTTTATATTCTCCCTTCATGGTGTTTATAGGACTTCTGAAATTGATGGCTAAATTTCTTTAATCTTTTTTGGAAATTTGTATTGTTCTTTGCCTTTTTTCCCCTTTCTCCTCTGGGTTTCCAATTATATGCATGTTAGACTTCCTTATTGGACTCTTATGTATGTTACACTTTTTTCTGTATTTTCACTCTTTTGTCTTTATATGCTTTTCTGGATATTTATTGTTTTTCTTAATATTATATCTTACCACCTTGTATGTGTATAAATGTGTATTTTTTAAGCTTTGTAAATATTTTGTTCATTTTCTTTTTCTCAGCAGCAAGTCAGTTGGAACTATATAAGCTGTCATTCAGGAAGAATGACTTCTGACTCTTCCTTCTTCCCCTCCACCCCTCCCCACAAATTATTTTAATTGTGCAACTGCAGTTTTGGTTTTGCTTTTTTAGTTTCCTTATCATCTTTTACAACAGTTATCTGTATTTTCAGCTTATCCTAATATTGTTTCTCTCAGCTTGTGTTACCTTATTATGATGATCTGCTTGTGTTTCCAAAAGGCACTATTTCCTTACTCTTATATCAACTGGTTTCTAAAATTGTGATAAGCTTTCCATTCTTCTGGACAGACAAAGTTCCCTTTTCTTTATGCTGCAATTTTCCAAAAAGTTATTAAAACTGGTTTTTCTGTTTATTTGTTATTTAAGGAGAAAATCTTTCCAAACATGTTGACAAAACTAGTAGACCACTATTACTCCGCTTCCTGTTAGCTACAAATCTGGTCAAGTGTTAGACTGAGCCCTATACCTGAATGGCAACTTGATATGCACAACTTCTAGGCAATTCTTAGCAGGCTTTCCTTGAGTAGATTTTAATTACTAAAAGATAATCTCTTTGAACGTATAAAAATATAGAGTAAGAAACATTATACATCCTAATATATGTACTCCCTCATATTCTTCCTGTTTTTACCTTGCTCTTCCTACTTATAACGCCACTTAGAAATATTACACTACCCGCTTGGAGCAATACAGACTGTATAAGAGTATGTTTAAGGTAGTCCAACTTTGACCATTCTATCGACATGTGTAAATGTCATTTTATTTGTCAAATAGGGACACTAAAGAATTGTTCTTGTAAGACTATTACTTGAAATGATGTGTGTAAACTTAATAGCATAATTGCTGGCACACAGAATTAAGTATACATTACCCATTATTAAGGAGAGGTGGCAAGAATACACTGAAGAACTGTACAAAAAACATCTTCACAACCCAGATAATCATGAAGGTGTGATCACTCACACTCACCTAGAGCCAGACATTCTGGAATGTGAAGTCAGGTGGGTCCTAGGAAGCATCACTACAAACAAAGCTAGTGGAGGTGATGGAATTCCAGTTGAGCTATTTCAAATCCTCAAAGATGATGCTGTGGAAATGCTGCACTCAATATGTCAGCAAATCTGGAGGACTCAGCAGTGGCCGCTGGACTGGAAAAGGTCAGTTTTCATTCCAACCCCAAAGAATGCTCAAACTACCGCACAGTTGCGCTCATATCACATGCTAGTAAAGTAATGCTCAAAATTCTCCAAGCCAGACTTCAGCAATATGGGAACCGTGAACGTCCAGATGTTCAAGCTGGTTTTAGAAAAGGCAGAGGAACCAGAGATCAAATTGCCATCCTCTGCTGGATCATCGAAAAAGCAAAAGAGTTCCAGAAAAACATCTACTTCTGCTTTATTGACTATGCCAAAGCCTTTGACTGTGTAGATCACAATAAACTGTGGAAAATTCTGAAAGAGATGGGAATACCAGACCACCTGACCTGCCTCTTGAGAAACCTGTATGCAGGTCAGGAAGCAACAGTTAGAACTGGACATGGAACAACAGACTGGTTCCAAATAGGAAAAGGAGTATGTCAAGGCTGTATATTGTCACCCTGCTTATTTAACTTATATGCAAGAGTGCATCATAAGAAATGCTGGGCTGGAAGAAGTACAAGCTGGAATCAAGATTGCCAGGAGAAATATCAATAACCTCAGATATGCAGATGACACCACTCTTATGGCAGAAAGCAAAGATGAACTAAAGAGCCTCTTGATGAAAGTGAAAGAGGAGAGTGAAAAAGTCGGTTTAAAGTTCAATATTCAGAAAACTAAGATCATCCGGTCCCATCACTTCATGGCAAATAGATGGGGAAACAGTGGAAACAGTGGCTGACTTTATGTTTTAGGCTCCAGAATCACTGCAGATGGTGACTGCAGCCATGAAATTAAAAGACACTCCTTGGAAAGAAAGTTATGACCAACCTAGACAGGATATTAAAAAGCAGAGACATTACTTTGCCAACAAAGGTCTGTCTAGTCAAAGCTATGGTTTTTCCAGTGGTCATGCACGGATGTGAGAGTTGGACTATACAGAAAGCTGAGTGCTGAAGAATTGATGCTTTTGAACTGTGGTGTTGGAGAAGACTCTTGAGAGTCCCTTGGACTGCAAGGAGAACCAACCAGTCCATCCTAAAGGAGATCAGTCCTGGGTGTTCATTGGAAGGACTGATGTTGAAACTGAAACTCCAATACTTTGGCCACCTGATGCGGAGAGTGGACTCATTTGAAAAGACTCTGATGCTGGGAAAGATTGAGGGCAGGAGGAGAAGGGGATGACAGAGGATGAGATGGTTGGATGGCATCACCAACACAATGGACATGGGTTTGGGTGGACTCCAGGAGTTGGTGATGGACAGGGAGGCCTGGTGTGCTACGGTTCATGGGGTCGCAAAGAGTTGGACACCACTGAGCGACTGAACTGAACTGTACTGAACCCATTATTTGTAGACACAACTGGTAGTACCAATATTTTGGCTATTAAGTTGCTGTCTCCTTCTTCCTGCTCTGACCTTAACCTGGATAGAAATGATCTCATGAACTTATTGGTGTCCAGGGAACAGACTATTTGTAGTCTCAACGCACTATTCATGCATTAAAGAAACTGATACCCAGTTTTCTGATAGGTACAGTTTTCTTCCTTTGTTAAGGATGGACAATGGAAGAAGCAGAAAGCAGTCTAGAATGCCTGTGGGTGTCAAACATAACAAAAATGAGTGCATTAGGCAAATGCAATTAAAGGGACTGGTAAGGACTGTGGAAAATCTGAAAGCACCTCCCTAGCATTTTACAGGCATCCATACTTCAGTTCCAGTTAGTTGATATTCCCTGGAAATGTGTGATGAATGATTTCACCACGAGGTAGCCATCGGTATTTGTAAGTGAAATCGTACTTTATATTTATGTAAATTCATTTTTTAAAAGACCCAGGATATCAAATAATCTGTATGGGCTACCTAGGGTGTATAAGGCTTATGGTATGCTGTTTTGTGACTTCTAACCTACAGGATAAAGCCCACCACCTTGTCAATAGGATCCTATGACTTGGCTCTAGAAATCCTCTTCAAAGTTATCTTCCACCTCTTCTGATTTTAACTTTGCTATCTGGTAATACCAAAATGCTCCCAGGAATCCTCTGACTGCCTTCTAAGCTTTAGGCTTCCCTAAGTGGCCCTGTTATAACTTTAATACCATTCTGGGCATATAGCCATCATAGACCTTGCAGCACAATTTTTAAGCATCTGATTCCATCATCCCCATTCACCCAAAAACTTCTTGAGGCTGAAGACCATGCTGTGTCCACCTCTCTCACCAATGCCTAGCACAGTACTGGACACATAGTAGGCCCTCAGGTAACATTTGTTAAATTGGATTGAATTTTTTTGGAAAGGGACATGGTAAGTGATGTGATCATTCTTTGCAGAAGTTGAAATGTGATACAGAGGGCATGAGTGCAGAACACATATTATTCATCATTTTCTTTACTCATTATTTTTGAGTCTGAAGAACCAAAGACCTGGAAGATATATAAGGCAAAATACACTCGAGAAACTTCCAGTAGTCTGGTTTCCCTATATTACAACATCCAAATATCAAAGGTAAAATTAGTATAAGTAATAGTGACTATAGCTATTATTTATTTATGAGGCTACAGCACCAATTCTTTGCTAAGTAGTTTAAAGGAACTACATTTTCTTCAATCTTTATGTCATTCATAAAAGGCATATACTCTCATTTTTCCCATTTACCAGATGAAGACATAGTGACTTAAAAGAATGTCCATGGTACTACAACTAGAAATCGGTGGATCCAGTACCCACACCCACGCCTAATTCCCCTTCACTTCTTGATACTTCTCACCAGTGTCAAGTGACATCAGTGACCTATGAATGATTTTCTTTTTCCTAAAGACCTGAACTTCAGAAGGAATCTACCCTCCTTTGCGACCTTATCATGACAGTTTTGAAGAGGTAAAGAATCAGAACAGGATCGGAGGATAAAAATGACTGCATTTCCTTGCTTTGATTGCACCTCTAAGCATTCTTTTTGGTATACAGATCCTTAGAGAAAAAAAGGCACTCTAACTACTAGGGAGGTTTCTGAGAAATCACCTCTCCCTGCCTGTGACTAGAGGACAAAGCAAGGACCGTGGAGTCATGTATTCTTGAGTTCAAATCTCTACCCTGTTCCTTTACGAACTGATTACATTCTTTCAGGTTTATTTTCCTATATATAAAATAGAATTCATAAAGCTCTTCTGGACTCACAGTTTTGTTATGAAAATCAAGTAAAAAATGCAGGGGAAAGTGCTTTTGAAACTGTAGAGCACCAGGCACACAGGAAGACTGGCTACTGTTTTGCAGAAGTGACATCCCCAAGTCGTTATATGAGAGATGTGGAAACTGGGGACAGGCAATAGGTACACACTGTATTGTGGTCCTGCTTTGATACAGTTCAGTGGTTTGAGTAGCCAGCAAGTCAATGGAAATCAGGCTATTAACACTGGACAAACACAACATATTAATATGGACCTTTACTTTGCCAGAGACCTATAGTTACACCTTACAATAAGCAATATATATTTTGTAGCATTTTAATAAAATGCACATCCATAAGCAATGAAACTGAGAAGGAAATAACAAAAAAGACACTGAAAGGGAAAGCATACCTTTATGAGGAGAGGGGGAAGAAATTCAGTATGCTTTTTATTAATACTTACACAGCACTTGCCCAAAGTCATCTTTATAAGAATTCCAGCCAGGTAGACATGATTCTATCATACTTACGTCTATACAATAGAGAGGAAATTTCCACTCAACTGACAGGTAATCCTAAGAAAACAAGACTGGATTCTCTTTCCATCCTGAGGCACTATGCGTAACAAGCCCAGACTTTCTGATTTGAAACTATCCTTTGTATGAAAAGCTGTTCTACAATACAAAAACAATCTCTCTCACCACCCACCCCCTGCACAATCATTTTACCAGGAAATAAACAACTCACTTGTTATCAATTTATCATAGATTGACACTGAGAGAGTGCCCTGGGACTGTGGGACTCTGTGCCACAGAATTAACAGATGTGCTTTCAGTAGCATTTAATAGTGTGAAGAGCCGGTCTCGCCAAAAACTCTCGTTAACTATTAATTAAATAACTAGTAGATGCTTCACTGCAATAAAGAAACCAGTAGGTAAGTAAGAGAGACACTCCATAGATGAGAGCATGTGCTCATTAAGCAGGAGAAAGACAATTTGTAACATTTAAAATGATAATAATAATATTTACTGAGTATTTACTATATATCAGGCAGCATACTAAGCACTTTCATAGACTATTTAACTCTCAGAACAACTGGTTTGCAGGCAAGCAGCATTATTATATCAATTTTACAGATGAGGAAGCTGAGTCAGAGAAAGGTTAAGTAAAAACCTCACAGCTGCAGAAGCAGAAAAGTCTAATTTAAGGTAATCAGTCACTCTTTTTTTTTTTCTGCTTTGATTTTCTTTCTTTTTTAATCATCAAAGGTTATTTGTATGATATTGAGAAGTACAGAACAAAATACAATTAAGAGAGGACAATTGCTCTACAATATTGTGTTGACCTCTGCCACACATCAACATGAATCAATCACAGGTATACATATATCCCACCCTTCCTGAACCCATCTCCCACCCCATCCCACCCCTCTAGGTTGTCAAAGAACACTGGGTTGAGTTTCCTTTTTTCAAATAATCCCTGGTGCTGTTGGCGTTTTCTTGGAATAAGGACAGAAAATTTAAAAAATAATCATCCTTGGCTTCTAAGAGCTACTTTCTCTTTTCCTTAATTTGCCTACCTTATTCTACTTTCTGGGTTACAAGCTCACTTTTCTACTCACTGATCACCTCCTACTTCCTGGGACATGAGTTCACCTTCGCTTTATTGATCTAGTTCTACTTCCTGCATCAAAAGCTCACCTTTCCACTCACTGACTTTGTTCTACTTCCTGGATCATTAGCACACATCTCTTCACTGACTTTTATTTGCATTTTGGCTCTCCTGACTAGAATGTAGACATTCTACAGGTTCCCATTGAACCTGGGAAACAAAGAAGCAAAAATAAGAACTATTACCTTCATAGTTCTTGCCTTATAAGCATTATCAAGAATGAAAGAGACCTCTGTCTATTTGAAATTTCTTTGTCTTCAAAGTGGCAAAATATTAGAGAACCTAACATTTAGGCTGAGGCCACAAAGAATCTTTAAAGACTCATTCTCTGAACATAAGAAAGGGGCATTACAGCTATGAATTCAGACCCTGTCAGAATGTTGTCACAATGAGAGTAATTCAGTCTAGAAGCAGTGAATCTGGAATACCACTCAACTTTTTTAATGGAGACATCTATGTATGAGTCCTCTTCCTTTTAAACACATACATACATGCATACATAAATATCATGGGGATCAGGTCAACATAAAAAACTATAAGCTATTAAAGAACACTCCTAACGACTCACTACTGGATAGGTAACTTTGAGATCAAAGAAACCTAGGCTAGGCTCTGTCACCACCAACTCAGATTATGGAGCCTTAAAACTCCCCATCCATAAACAAGAAAAAAGCTCAAACCTCTCAGCATATCTCCAAGTATAACAAGTAAGAATAGCTAGCCTTTATTAAGACTTACTAGGTGCTAGGCACTATGCTAAGCTTTTAATAGACATCTTCTGAGGCCTCACACTGGCAGTCTATGACATATTTATTTGTGTATTTGTATTTTTTTTTAACTTATGGATCTTTTAGTATTTTGAATCAGTTGTCTTTATTTAAACCTTACGAAATTTCACCATTTTCTCCATTTATGGCTATTCTTTTTTAAACAATGGCAAAGCAAATGCCTACTTCAGGTTGTACATGAGCTCTCCAAACTGCTTCAGCCCCTACCCTGCCCTGATGCCTGGCATTCAGCCCATTTCCCTATGTATACAGTCTCCTCAGCTCCTGCAGACTTTTTTTTTTGCCTTTATTTTGACATCTACTTTATGCACAGATAAGCAGGTTACATAACTACATCTCTTTTCAGAGATAGGCTGAAGTGTGTAAGTTTTCTTGCACAACAGTTCAAGCAACACATTGAAATTTCATTAAATCAGACTAAGAAGAAGAGAAGAGAAGAGATTTTTTGAATATCAGTTTTTTTAAAAAACTTTAAACTTTTTGCTTTATATTGGGGTATAGCTGATTAACTATGTGTGACATTAACAATGTTGTGAAGGGACTCAGCCATACATACCCATGTACCCACTCTCCCCCTCACTCCCCTCCCACCCAGGCTGCCACATAACACTGAGCAGAGTTCCCTGTGCTGTAGAGTAGGTCCTTGTCCATTGTCCATTTTAAACATAACAGTGTGTACATGTCCACCCCAAACTCCATAACTACCCGTTCCTATAGGCAACAATGTTAGTTCTCTAAGTCTGTGAGACTCTGTTTTGTAAATCAGTTCATTTGCATCATTTCTTTTTAGACTCCACATACAAGGGATGTCATGCAATATTTTGTCTTCTCAGTCCCCTGTAGGCTTTTGAATTTGCCATACCTATGTAACATCTTAATACTTAGAAAACCTTCACGAGGTAAGTATTGCCTTTTGATGAGAACAATTTTACTTGTATAAAATTGATTTTTTTAAAATGTGGTTCAACACATACTAGTTAACTTTCTTCTTCACTTTTTATCCACAAAATTTGGTTGGATTCCAGTGTAGAAGGAAAGGCCTATTTTTAAAATTTTAATTAAATACAGCTAAAAATAGAGGCTCTTTGGTGAAGCTTTTATTCAAAGAACCACAAATGCTCTTCAAAGGGAATTCAAATGCAAAAATAAATCCACTAATGTCCACTTTTGCTATTGAAGGTAGATGAGCCACATCATCACCTCATTTCAACCAAAGAGCCTATTAAGGTGAAAATGTTTTTAGAATTTGATTATATATTTGAACTGGAACTTGAATGTGGCATAAACCATTGAAAGTTTAAAGCAAAAAAGGTTGAGGGAACCAATTTAGGATGTGGGTTATAAATTATGCATGGGCCTTTTGAAAAAGGTCAGCATTTTTGTTTAATTCCACCAGGACCTTCTGAGAAGTGCAATACGGCTACTCTAGATGCTTCTTCCTCAGGATGCCTGTTCTCTATTGGCCTCCCTGTCTCCATGGTAACCCTGGCCTCCACGCCCACAGCCTTTGGACCTCAGCAGGAGGAAGAGCCCTCTGCGGTGCCATGCACTGCGGCTCCAGGACATTGACAGCTCCATGGGTGGTTGCCATGGCAGCTCTTCATCCACGATATAATTACCCCAAGGTGTACTGGCAATGCACTTGTGTGCATCGAATCAAGAAGAGTCACTTTTCAATAAATCACTCTAGCCAGGTGGTCGCCAAAGCTAGTGTTCGGAGAAGCTTGGGTTACAAGGCAACCATGGCCATAATTCATCATTAGAAACAACGGCAGACCTGGAATCCATGCCGGGCATGAAGGACCTCTCCAGTTTTATAAAGGAGAGCCACAGAGTTCCATAAAAAGAATACCAGGAAAATTCAGATTTCATCCAAGCAAACCTAGAGATGGTGCCTTTCTTCTTTTACTGAGCAGTTGTGGGGACCTGCTCAAATTGCTTTACCTATCTGAATATAGATTTGCTCCTTTGTAAAATGCAAGTAATAATATATACCTTATAAAATTGTGAATTTATATGTGAGTAGTGCCCAACATGCAATGACAATTATTAATATTATTTTTATAATGGGAGAGAGGCTCATAAGTTTTGGAATAGAAGGTAGTCATCAAATAATTAAAAGACAAGATCTTCCAAATCAAAGGACCCATTCATCTCTCTTCCCCACCCAACCGTGTTCATAAAGGGATGTGGCTTGTAGCCACTTACACTCAAAGATGAGAGGACAGGCAATACTGAGGATGGGAAGTATAGGCAGACATGCCACATGTATTGTTCATTGTTTAATTCTTCCATCAGTCTGCTTACCTCTATACTTTCATAATAAGAGTGGCACATTTCAAAATTGTATTTTATGAGGAAATGAAACTCCTCATGGATTAATCCTCCTGCTAGCCAAAGACATGTCACCTCCAGCACTGAGCTTGTCTTTGTCTTCCTGTCAATTCCTCATCACCAACTGTTCTCCATTTTCCTGTCCCTAGGATTTACGTGAGCATTCTCCCATTCAAGAAAATCAGAAGTGAGCTCCCATTCTCAATGATATTTTAAATGTGTAAACTGTTGATCACAGAAGCTGTGTGACAGGCCACACAGTTAGTTAATAACAGGGCTGAGTAAAACACAAATTGTCTGACCTCTACACCATTAATCCTTACTCGTTACATGGCATCAGCATGCCTCTCTTAATATTTGTTTAAAAAAAAAAACTATGACATTGGAAATGTGTTTTTCGTACTATCAGAATTATTCTCACTTTCAAAAGCCTCAGATATTTCAAGCAAAGTTACTAAAAAGTCTACTTTTCACAGATGTGACAGAATTATTTGAACCATACAGTCATTACTGATTAAGCCTGATACATATGCTATTATTTCTCAAGCTCAGGTTTTACTTTCTAACACAGAAATGACCTATTTAAGCAAGTAGACATCTGCTTCACTTTATTTTAGCTTTGTTGGTAATATTCATGCACGTGTTTGATTTCATGTTTCATCCAAACTGCCCCCATTACACCTTTTTGTAGCAGGTTCTTTTACATGGATGCAAATATGCTTTTACAAGTTCATTTGGCTTGCCTCAAAGTTTTAACATTTTCATTTTGTCAGGTTTTCCCTGATCTTGCAGGATTCAGAATTGGAAGAATTTATGGTTTACAAGAAGTTCTACAAGAAGTTTCTTTTATAACCAGTCTTCTCTTCATTGTCTGAAGTTTCACAACTTTCTCTATACTCCAAGAATGGAAATTTTTATAAAGCAAATATTCCCACATATTCCAAAGGATAATGTGGTTAAAGATAAAACTTCAGGGTTGAACATGCAAGCACTTCTATGTCTGGTTTCCAGTTATAGACCTCCCAGTTTTCCTGTGGAAATAAAATTTCTTTGTGTAAATAACCTAAGACAAACAGGCCTTTCTTTAACATGAAAACTATCTTCCTGGTAGTGAGCAACTTTACGAGCCCTTGTTTGTTCTGATTTTTATGTTAAAAACTAAATAATTCTTTTAGGGCAGTGAAACTACCCTGGATGATGCTATAATGGTGGGTACATCTCAGTAAGCATTTGTCAAAACCCATAGAATATCCTACATATAGAGTGAACCCTGAAGTAAACCACGGACTTCAGGTGATAATGATGTATGACTGTAGATTCATCAATTGTTACAAAGGTTATCACTATGCTGGGGGATGTTGACAATGCAGAGCCTTGTTCAGGGGTCAGGCCAAAAATATGGAAAATCTTTATGCTCATTTGCTGTCCACCTAAAACTGCTCCAAAAAATAAAATCTACTGGAAAATAGATTAGAATGAAGAAGTGAAGTGAAGTGAAGTCGCTCAGTCATGTCCGACTCTTTGTGACCCTGTGGACTGTAGCCTACCAGGTTCCTCTGTCCATGGGATTCTTCAGGCAAGAATACTGGAGTGGGCTGCCATTTCCTTCTCCAGGGGATCTTCCTGACCCAGGGATCAAACTCAGGTCTCCCACATTGCAGGCAGGTGCTTTAACCTCTGAGCCATCAGGTAAGCCCAAAAAATAAAATCTACTGAAAAAATAGATTAGAATAGTTGACATAAAAACATCTTTCTTGCAGATACATAAGCTGTATACCAAATAAGCCTGAGTTGTATTACAGCCTTTTTTTTTTTTTGCTTTTTGCTTTACAAATAACTCTGTTCTTCCCTTCCATGCAAGATCTGGCTGCTATGAGTGTGTGTGTGCGTGTGTGTTTTAAAATATTTCAATTTAAGAACTATCTGATTATGATTTTGTCATGAAATGATTAGTTAATTTGGATGCTTCTAATTGGAATTTGGGAACCTCCCCGGGGGCTGAGTGGTAAAGAATCAGTCTGCAATACAGGAGACACAGGTTTGATCCGCTGGGTCAGGAAGATCCATTGGAGAAGGAAATGGCAACCCACTCCAGTATTCCTGTCTGGAGAATTCCATGAACAGAACGGCCTGGCAGGCTACAGTCCATGGGGTCACAAAAAAGTCAGACACACCTTAGCAACTAAACAACAACGATGGGAATTTGATGCACAGTTTGCAATTCTTAGTTGAGTTTATAAAGGTACGAGAAAGGGAAGTGTTAAAAGTTATTTCAAAAACTTCCCAAAATTTAAAAAATTCTTTATCATCACTCCTTTGAATATAAACACATCAATTACAGGCAATTCATAGTCATTTTAAGAATCTCTTTATGAGGATCATTTGTTAGTTGCCACATTTAATTACTGTATATTGTGTCAAATAATAAACTTGGCTGTTCTTATATAAATAACACGGTAGGGAGTGACTTTCCCTCACATTCTTCTGAATTAGCAAAGTTTAACTACATATGATTTTTCCCTAGTAGCTTTGAAATTTTGATCCAGAAAGAATTTAACGGTAGAGATTTCTTCCTATTTTTCATGCATTTATGGTGTGGTGGTGTAGTTGCTAAGTCAAGTCTAACTCTTGCAATCCCATGGACTGTAGCCACCAGGTTCCTCTGTCCATGAGATTTCCCAGGCAAGAATACTGGAGTCGATTGCTATTTCCTTCTCCAAGGGGTCTTCCCAACCCAGGGATCAAACCCATGTCTCTTTCATTGCAGGAGGATTATTTACCACTGAGCCACCGGAGAAGCCCTCATGCATTTATACACGATCCAAAATTACATGCAACATAGATGCATAGTACATATTTATAAACTGTTCGATAAATTCTATGTAAATTTTATCATCTCTTTTGATATCTTATCTAACCCAGGTTTTCTCAGTCTTGGCATTGTTGACATTTGGGGCTGGATAATTCTCTGCTGTGGGAAGCTGATGTGTATTGTAGAATATTTAGCAGCATCCTGGATCCCTCCACACTGGAAGCCAGTTGTACACCCCACAATTGCGACAACCAAAAATGCCTCCAGACATTGCCAAATGTCTTCTGGGGGGAAATCTCTCCAGTCAAGAACCACTGGGCTCACCAATAATTGGGATCACAAAGTTCTCCTTTAAAAAAGGTATATATACATATGATTTTTAATTGTGCTTGGCCTAACAAGTTAGCTCAGCTCTTTAGAACATTGTACTGAGTTCAAGGTCAGAAAATTGGTCATAAGGTTTAATGCATTCATTCACCAAGCATTTATTGATTGGCCTACAATTACATTGCACTGTGCAAGGTGCTGAGAGGAATGCCACAAATACATGGAAAACAACCAGCGCCCTGCAGGAGTTTATGATCCTGCACACCAAGTGAGAAAAAGTCAAAATGAGTGGTGGATTCAGGGGACACCAGGGGTTGAGAAAAGCGATGCCTGAACCTAGTACTGAAGAATAGAAAAGAATGTGGTTAGACAGAGAGGGGAAAGGGTTGATTCCTCCTCTAAAGGAGAAATAACAAGGAAAGTTATTTAGCATAAAAGATTAACATGTGCTAGGCACTGTGGTAAGTACTGATTCAATCATATTTTTTGTATATGATGTATATGACAGAAACTAAGTTCTGGCTCTAAAGTCACCAGCCTTTGCTTTAAATCCCCACTTAAGATGAGAAAACACTATTTAAAAATTAACTTTTTTATGCATAAATTGGGAATAATGATATAGTATGGTTTTTTGAAGCCTAAAAGACTTGATACATGAAAACCAACTTAATATAGTATCTACACTAATAATAAGTGAATATTTTTATTCTTATTATTATTAAATAGTGATTTACTTAGCTATTTAAACCCAGGCTTGTCTGTGTTCAGAACTGTGCATTCTACAATTCACCATGTGGGGAATATAGGCCTTGTTCTGAGAGCAACAGCAGCTCCAAGTTCTGCCTGGAAAAGACAGTGGACTATATAACAAAAGGTTTGACCTATTCACAAACAACAGGGAATATTAATGACTCTGAGCATTGCTCAAATGACTTCCCAAGAAAACCCACTGCAGTGGGGGTAATTAAAAAAAAAAAATAAAAGAGCTGGAGGAAATGTGGTATTACATGGAAGAAATATGGTGGGAAAAGTGTAAGCAGAGGCCAAACCATGCAAACCCTTCTAGATGATGCTAAGGAGTTTGAATTTATCCTGAAACCAATGGGAAGTCACTGAAGGGTTTCAAGCAGAGAGATATCAGAACCAAGTGTGTCCTCTGAAAAGAGAGTCCTGGCCATTTGAAGAATGGAGAATGGATTGACGTATGACAAACAAACAAAAAAACAAAAGCAAAAACCTGGGAACTGAGGCTACTGAGGAGACTAAGAGATAAACAGTGGAAGACTGGACTTAGTAACAGAAAGATAAGAGACGTAAAAGGAGTTAAAGATGTCTTTTGGTGATGGAATTGATAGAATATTCTTTAGCTAGCAAGTGGCAAAGCCCAGTCATTCCATTCCAAATCTGATACATTTTAACATACATTATAGGTACATTCTTACTTAACCTAGCTACCTATAAGCCACTAGATACTGAGATAGCAAAAATAACTCTATGTATAAGTCAACATTGCCTCTCAAGAAATGGGAAAAAGCTGAATTTTATAATCTTTGGATTTTGTTGTTGTTGTTGTTGAAAACAGTAAACATCTGTGGAAAGAATCAAATGAATGATATTGGGTCAGCGATGGCATCTCTACACGACACACACAAAACATGACTTGCCTGGACTGTGGTATTTACTTCAATGCAGCCCATTAGCATCTAGCATTTGCCAGATTATCTGTCTCTTCCAGGACAAATTCTAATTAAGTGTGTATTTTTTAAATCCAGAGATGCTTTTGGTTTGGTATCTAGTATACAATCATCTTAGAATAAAATGGCATTTATGGATGTCTTTCTATAAGCACATCTTTGATTAACTTTTCATGCACTTACTGATTTAGTCAACAAATGTGTTTTAAGTTAGTACTTGGCCATGTGTTGTATTTGATGCTGGTAATAAAATGAAAATAAGATAGATTATCTCCACTCTTAACCAGTTTGTATTTGAGAGAGAGAGATAAGACAAACAAATAATGTCAACAAAGTCAACAACTGGTTGGATGGAGTAAATACAGGATACTAGTGGAAGGGGAGGATAACTAGCCCTTTCCTGGAGGAGCTGATGTTGACATGGAAATCTGAGGATAACTGGGGCCAGCCTGCTGCTGCTGCTGCTAAGTCACTTCAGTCGTGTCCGACTCTGTGTGACCCCATGGACGGCAGCCCACCAGGCTTCCCCGTGCCAGGGATTCTCCAGGCAAGAACACTGGAGTGGGTTGCCATTTCCTTCTCTAGGGGCCAGCCTAGAAAAGGTTTAATGGGAGGGAGACTGCTTTGGGGGAGGTCAGAGTATAAGCAAAGGTCCAGAAATAAAAGAGAAAATGACATATTCATGGAAAAGCAAATATTTCAGAATGGTTGGCAAGGAAAAGTTTAGGAGTGATGAACCCCCTGAGGAAAAGTCATGAAAGAATTTATATTCCATGTTAAATAGCCTGAATTCATTCAAATAGCAAGAAGGAAATATGTCAAGATTTTTCAGCAGGAAAGTGACATGATCAAGTATAAAATTTAGAAAGACCTCCTTGAATACATATAGGATGGAGAATGCATGGGTGGTGATGAAGCGATCAAGTTAAAAAACAAGCATGTCAGTTGGAAGTCTTGTGTGTTAATTATAGACTAGAAATTATGCATTTGAAGAAAACTGAGTGGATAGGGAGAGAAGTAGGCAAATTTTAAAGAGACTATTTAGTTGATAAGACAGGCAGGTCTTGGAGATTGACTGAATGTGGTAGATGAGTGTTGGGAAGTATCAAAGATGATACCCAGGTTTCTGACAGGAGTTAGGAAGTACAGGAGAAATGGTTAGGATATGGTAATAAGTTGTACCCTGGACATGTTAAGTTCCATCTGGCTGTAGATCACTTAAGTAGTGATGGACACCAGGTAACCGAATTCACTGTATTCACGGGAGAGCTCTGTGACAACTCAGAGGTCTTGTCGGCATCAGCATGTAGTACAGCAAGAATTTTGACTGAATCTTGTCCATGAACAGGAGAGTCAGAGAACTGTGACAGTATTGTGTGAATTAGCCCTTCACAGCTACCCTGGGGCGGTTATAGTTCCCCTCTGTAATCAATGATACAGCAAGCAAATGGTTTTCTGAGGGTCACCCCAATGACCTTGTTGCATTAATTTATTATTAGGCTTCCACTGATTACCATGATTCCAATCTGCAGCCAATATGCCAATCTATATCTACGTATTGAATGCCCCATAAATGCTCAGCACAAGGACTATCTGAATCTCTCTAGAGTTTTAGATGTGGTAGGCTAAAAATAAAGGACAGGACCCTAGACAAGGTGACTGGGCAATGAAGAGACTTGCAGAGAAAATTGCAGTTTTTAGGCACAGAAAACAGCAAGGGTCAATTTGTAAAAATCAAAATCAATGTGCAAACCCAAAAAACAAAGGAGTTTCAGAAATCAAGAGACAATGCCAACCAAGGGTGAACAGATAAGTAGAACAGGACAGTACAGGTGCAAAGCCAGGAGGAGTGCATGGGGGTAATTACGATGCTTAAGCATACATATATTGACTTCATTATTTATCAAGGACATGATCCTTGGATGGGTCAAACCTGCTTACAAGTATTGGGTTGTGATAGATAGTAAATACCTACATTGGCTTGATTCGTTCATGTTTTAGACCTATTGTGAACATTTTTTATTTAGGCAGTATTTCCACTTACAAT
Source organism: Cervus canadensis (assembly GCF_019320065.1). Classification (NCBI taxonomy): domain Eukaryota; kingdom Metazoa; phylum Chordata; class Mammalia; order Artiodactyla; family Cervidae; genus Cervus; species Cervus canadensis. Next base: position 15,647,064 of record NC_057397.1, on the reverse strand, counting down.
AGTTCCCCCATTGTCTAAATCCTTTAGATAAGAACTCTCCTGAAATGATTACAATTAGGCCTCATTTAATGAACATTTATTCTGTGTCCAAAAATGTGCATTTTGCATACAGTGTCACAACATCTAACTGAAAAAAACAGTTCCTCTTGTCACTGGGAAGAAAACAAAAACTCTGAAGATATGCTGTGAAATTGTTTATCCTGGCTTTGCTTTCCTCTCTTTTCTCCTCCAGAAACTTGCTCCAATTCATACTCTTGTTCCAGTCACCCTGGCCTTCTTCCAGTTTACCAAAGTCACCATTCTTCAGACCCCAGGATATTTGCACATACTGTTTCCTCAGTTGGACATTGTTTCTCTTTCACTTTGCTATTTCTTTTAGATCTCAACTAAAGGATAGCTTTTTAGACAAGCTTTCCCTGCCTTCCCTGTACCAGTCAGTACCCTTAGTTATGCTTCATAGAACCACACTCCTTTATTGTCGAGCCCTGAGCTCAGAATATAGTTACACCTTTATTAGAAGAATTAGGGTTTTCTAGGTGGCTCAGTGGATAAAGAATATGCCTGCAATGCAAGAGAGGCAGGCAGATGGAGTTTCAATCTCTAGGTCAGAAAGATTCTCTGGAGGAGGGCATGGCAGCTCACTCTAGTATTCTTGCATGGAGACTCCCCATGGACAGAAGAGCCTGGGGGCTACAGTTCATAGGGTCACAAAGAGTTGGACATGACTAAAGCAACTGAAAATAGATGGGGAGACAGGGGAAACAATGTCAGGCTTTATTTTTGGGGGCTCCAAAATCATTGCAGATGGTGTTTGCAGCCATGAAATTAAAAGACGCTTACTCCTTGGAAGGAAAGTTATGACCAACCTAGATAGCATATTAAAAAGCAGAGACATTACTTTGCAAACAAAGGTCCATCTGGTCAAGGTTATGGTTTCTCCAGTGGTCATGTATGGATGTGAGAGTTGGACTATAAAGAAAGCTGAGTGCCAAAAAATTAATGCTTTTGAACTATGGTGTTGGAGAAAACTCTTGAGAGTCCCTTGGACTGAAAGGAGACCCAACCAGTCCATAAAGGAGATCAGTCCTGGGTGTTCATTGGAAGGACTGATGCTGAAGCTGAAACTCTAATACTTTGGCCACCTCATGCAAAGAGTTGACTCGTTGGAAAAGACCCTGATGCTGGGAGGGATTGGGGGCAGGAGGAGAAGGGGCCGACAGAGGATGAGATGGCTGGATAGCATCACAGACTCGATGGGCATGAGTTTGAGTAAACTCTGGGAATTGGTGATGGACAGGGAGGCCTGGCATGCTGTGATTCATGGGGTCGCAAAGAGTCAGATACGACTCAGCGACTGAAATGAACTGAACTGAACTGAAAGCAACTGAGCACACACACACACAGCAGGATTAGTTGTTTAAGATTTTTCACCCTAAATGACTATAAGCACAATAATAGGACTTATTGTGTATTTCTTTGCTCACTATTATATCCCTGATATCAAGGTTACACAGTTTTATATATATATATATATATAGTTATATATATATATATATATAACTTTATTAACAAAGTTTATATATACCTATTAACTTTATTAACAAAGTTTATATATATATATATTTAACTTTACTAACTTTGCCAACAAAGGTCCATCTAGTCAAGGCTATGGTTTTTCCAGTAGTCATGTATGGATGTGAGAGTTGGACTATAAAGAAAGATGAGTGCCAAAGAATTGATGCTTTTGAACTGTGGTGTTGGAGAAGACTTCTGACAGTCCCTTGGACAGCCAGGAGATCCAGCCAGTCCATCCTAAAGGAGATCAGTTTTGGATGTTCATTGGAAGGACTGATGCTGAAGCTGAAACTCCAATACTTTGGCCACCTGATGTGAAGAGCTGACTCATTTGAAAAGACCTTGATGCTGGGAAAGATTGAGGGCAGGAGGAGAAGGGGATGACAGAGGATGAAATGGTTGAATGGCATCACTGACTCAATGGACATGGGTTTGAGTAAACTCTGGGAGTTGGTGATGGACAGGGAGGCCTGGCGTGCTGCAGTTCATGGGGTCGCAAAGAGTTGGACACGACTGAGCAACTGAACTTTATTAAATCCAATCAACAATAAAGGTCATTTTTCATTATTTATAAATTATGAAAATGAGGGCTAGAAAAGTTGTCACTTACCTAAGATCAAACAGCTTACTGATTAGTACCAAAATCACAGCTCAGAGCTCCTACCTCCCTGTCCATTTTCTTTTTTAAAAAATGTTAACCCCAATGTGCTTGTGTTTGACCTTCCCTTTGTCATCTCCATTGCACAGATGCCCAAAGGGAAATACAGACAATAAGTCTACATCCTAACAATACAAGCTTAATGAACTAACCAGAAAAGTAATCCCACCACTGAAAAGCTAAATTAACATACTAAAACCATACCTAAAAATATTGCTTCGATCTGAGAACTACACTTGTCATTTCTATACAGTATGGGCTTTTTGCATATGGAATATTTCCCTTCAAAGAAAATTGAGAACTTCTATTGAATTGTGCCAGACAGAGCCGTAGCTGTGTTGAACATTCTACCGACATTCCTTGAAAAGCATGCGTCATCTTGGCATCTTATTTAGATAAATCTTTTAAAGAAGCAGTTGCCACTATGCTGTAAGCTAATGGAAAGGAACTGCAGTTTATTTTTAAAGTCATCTGGGCCCCCAGAGCAGAACAACGATTCAAATCATGACTATTCAGCAGCCACTTAAGTGTATGACTTCCCTCTGGCAAAGTTCTGAGTTAAGCCCATGGATCATATTATTCTGAATTGATACCTCTCTGAATGCTACTGTCTGTGTTTCTAAAACTAAATTTATAGAGATGTCTTTACAATAGTACTATACCAACTCTTTTATATCTTCTTGATTATTTCTGCTCTCTCTTTTTGCCCACATTGTCAGGTAAGGACTCTGAGCAGAAAGCCCCAAAGCTAACAAATGCAGAATGCATTTCATTGACTCAAAATGTGATAACACAGAAGTGTTTTTCTAGAGTATTTTTCCTCATTAATCCAGCTGGATCTTTCACTAAAAACCCACTAAAAGAGTAGTTGAATGTGGGACACACTGAATTTTCTTTCAGTGCTTTCTAAAGTCAACTAATCACTTCTAAAATCAGAACACCACCCAGAACACTCTTTGCTGACAAAAAAGCATTATCTGTATTAGCACTTAACCAAACAACCTAAAAAGCACCTGCCCTTTGAAAAAATTGAAAAGGAAGATAAGATGAGGATGTCATGATAATGAAGACACTTCAGTTTTGTGAACTCAGAAGAGAAGTGATAAATGAGAGAGAGAGGAAAAAAAAAGAAATGGTCAAGAAAGTTTTGGTGACCATCAGGGAACAGGAAATATAATACAATAACAGTGTAATAAAAGCTTAGGAGTATGGCCCTGATACAGCCTTGGGCTTCCCTGGTAGCTCAATTGGTAAAGAATCTGCCTGCAATGCAAGAGACCCCGGTTCGATTCCTGAGTTGGGAAGATCCACTGGAGAAGGGATAGGCTACCCACTCCATTATTCTTGGGCTTCCCTTGTGGCTCAGCTGGTAAATAATCCGCCTGAAATGTGGGAGACCTGGTTTCGATCCCTGGCTGGGAAGATCCCCTGGAGAAGGGAAAGGATACCCATTCCAGTAATTCTGGCCTGGAGAATTCCATGGAGCGTATAGTCCATGGGGTTGCAAAGAGTTAGACATGACTAAGTGACTCACTTCACAGTCTTGAGTCAGACATAGCAAAGCTCACTAGTTCATTTGTTTCTTAATTCACTTGACAATGTTAGCATGGCATAGTGGCTCGAAGTGTAGATGTAGCCAGAGAACTAGAATCGAATTCCACTCCACCATAGCCAAGCTGTGAAGTCTTTGGCAAGTTCCTTAAGTTCCTCTTGGCTTCAGGTTACTCATCTCAAACGGGCATGATAATGTGTCTATTTCATTAAGTTGTGAAGAGGACTGAATGTTACCACAGATAAGATGACTAAAACTGTGCCTGGCATGCTATGAACACTAGGTCAGTTTTACTTTTACTGCTATTTTTCCCATGTATCTGTATATTTCAACCCCCACAATAAGTGCTGAGTACTGGAAAGGGAATAAGATAGACGCTGTGCCTCGTTTTTGTAAACCACAATAAATATTATGATAGAATGTGTTAGGGGGATGTGAGAGAAAAGAATGAGGCTGTGGGGTGATTTTATTTATTGAGGTAAGGAAACACCTCTCTGGAAGAAGTGTCATTGAATCTGAAAGCCAAAGGGTGAGGGGCTGAGGGTTAGTTAGGTGACTTAAGGGAGATAAAACACCCAGTCAGAGAACATGATGGGTGCCCGGCACAGATTGAAGATCTTGGCTACTTCTGAGGAACTGAGCTAAGGCTCCTATGTCAGAGACGCCATCAGGATGGTGAAGAGTGGGAAATGAGCCTGGAGGTGTGGGCAAGGGCTAGACTACCAGGACAGGACCTCTTCCAAACAGGCTTTATTCTCAGAACAGCAGGAGAATATCAAAGGAATTTATGCAGAGAAGGAATATAATCAGATTTTTTTAAGTGAATAGACTAGTTTTTTAGAGCAGTTTTATGCTAAGCCATTTCAGTCATGGCTGACTCTTTGCAACCCCATGGACTGTAGCCCGCCAGGCTCCTCTGTCCATGGGATTCCCCAGGCAAGAATACTGGAGTGGGTTGCCACGCCCTTCTCCAGGGGATCTTCCCCACCCAGGGACTGAACCCGCATCTCTTACATCTGTATTGGCAAGTGGGTTCTTTACCACTAGCACCACCTGGAAGCCCAATCAAACTAAAGTAATCAAATCAAACCAAAACCTCACCAACCAGAAAGTCACCTTCAAAGTCAAAGGCAAACTGCCCCAAATGTGACCTCCAAGTCCTACTAGACCTGTGACCCTTGTCCAAAGTGCCTTATACACAGAGTTTCCCTTCACAGGGAGAACACTCCAAATTGGAGTCAAAGCCCCACAAATGGAGCTGAAGCTCCCCAAGTTGGAGACATAGCCCCCCAAAGGACAAGGTCAAAAAGGCCCTGGTAGGACCCTGATGTCAAGCTGTTCTGGGGAAAGGTTACTTGAGCGTTTAATTTGCAAAGGGGAGTGGTATCTATTAGAGCAGTTTCTAGGCTTACAGAAAAATCCCACAGAAAGTACAGCAGATTTCTATAAATTCCTAGTTCCCTCCTCCCCCACACTTTCCCCTGCTAGTAACTTCCTGCACTATGCGGCGCATTTTTATAATCTATAAACTACTATTGATCTTTATCATCACTAAGGTCCGAAGTTCACATTTCGAGTCACTCATTGTGTGGAACAATTCTGTGTTTTACCAAGGCCTACTGTCAAGTTTCATGAATGACAATGTCACATAGAATCATACCAAATACTGTCACCACTCTGTACTTCAATTTATTTTTAATTGGAGGGTAATTGATTTACAGTGTTGTATTGGTTTCTGCCATACAACAACATGAAATTAGCCATAAGGATACATATATCACCACTCTGTAATGTTTTTATTTTTAACTGTACTAGCTCAAAGTAGGTGGAAAATGTGGTTGGAGCAAGAGTCTTGATGAGAAACCTATTAAGTGGCTGTTGCCACAGTCTTGACAAACTCAGAAAAATCTAACTCTAGAGTCAATAGACGTACTCATTGCTATAGACTGACTGTTATCACAATTTGAATTTGAACCGTATCGTCCTGACTTTGTCCTGATTGAAGAACATGCCTCGAGAACATCATTTTTCGATCCGGCATATATTCCCTATTGTCTTTTGAATTAGATTTATGAAAGTATTGACTTAAAAAAAAAAACCTCTTGAACCTGCTGTTACCTGGCTCCAGATGAGTATCTTTGATGTCCCTCTCTGCTATTTCATCACAAAGGGGGCAGCTTTGTCTCTCTGCTCTTCACAGCAGTTGCTTCTAGGAATTAGAGTCTTATGTGATTGGAATAAAAATTATACATGAGAGGGATAATGTGTGTATTGGGGTGGGAAAGGAGCCGGAAGTGGGAGAATGGGCAGCAGAAGGTGAATTCCTGCTATAAATCAACAGTCTGTTAAGGTGCCACTTAGCCCAGAGCCAAAGTGTCAGGAGGAGGCAGAAAACAATTCACTTATTTTGCAACAATCTGATACAGAAGCTGCTTGTTGGAATCTTGACAATGCATCTTGATTAGGCTTTGGTCTTCCTCTGAGAAAGGTCTTGTTCTAAGGACACAGAGAGATGGTGTCTGTAGACTCCTAATTCTTTTCTCCTCCCTCCGCCCAGAAAATTACCTACCATCACTGGAAGCCTCATGTTGCATCATGTGACAACTGCTGGATTGGCTTTCATATCCCAAGCCATGCTTTTGTCTCTTTTTCATTTTGTTTGAGGTTTTCCGTGCAGTAGGTATAAGGTATGGCATCGTGGGGCTGTAACTGCTGAGAGAACATAAGAAGCAGACTAGAGAGAGGAGCGCAAACATGCTCCTTCTAAATGGAGATTGTTGCGGGGCGGGGCATGCAATAGCACTTAGCTGTAGAGAACTGTCTTGCCCTTCTTTCCTTCTGGGAACAGAGTCTGATCCTGAGTTATCCAGGGGGGCTGACCCCATGGGATGCCCATGAGGATACTGCTTGGTATAGTTAAGAGAACACACTGTGGAACCAGATATCCTGGGTTCAAATCCTGGATCTGACACATAATAGTGTGACCTTGGACACTTACTTAACCTCCCTGTGTCTCAGCCATCTGGAAAATATGGGTGATAATAGAATATATTTCATAGAGTTGTTACATGAGTTTTGCATGAGACTTATCTACTGCATAGCAGATTACACAAGAAAGATTTTTGCTTATTTTTTTCCAGCAGAAGAGTGGATTGAGAGAGATGGTTTTCCTTTCTATGACTTATTCCTTTGCAGAATCTTAAAGGCTGATTAGATGCAGTAAGTAGAATTTAATATATATTTCAAAGGCCATATTTAATAAATTAATTACTATGTTTTATCAGGTGGTTTATGAAATACCAACATGTAGTCCCAGAAGAGGCTGTAAAGACTGACATTGATGTTCAGACAAAAAGATCAGTGGCAATTCACTGGGGAACTTTTGCCTTGGCAAATGAGGTGAGTGTGACTGTGATAACAATAACTCTGATTCTTTGTGACACCATGGACTGTAGCCCACCAGGCTCCTCTGTCCATGGAATTCTCCAGGCAAGAATACTGGGGGTGGGTTGCCAGTCCCTTCTCCAGAGGATCTTCCCGACCCAGGGAGCAAACCCTGGTCTCCCAAATTGCAGGCAGATTCTTTCCTGCCTGAGCCACCAGGGACGATACAAGATCTGTACAGAATTACTCTAAGAGCTTTGTCAAGCGATCTCAGAGTCAGGGACTGTTACTAATTAGAGGGATCGGGGGAGCTTCATGGAGGAGGTGACATTTGAACTTAGCTGGGAGGAGGCAAGGAAGAAGTTGTTTCAAGAGAAGGAAAGTGTGGGGTTGGAGGCAGTAAGCATGGGGAATAGTGAGGAATCAGTTCAGCAAGAGGTTATAGATGATATGGAGCGCAAGGGGGGAAGTATGGCTGGACAGCTTAGAACTGTAGAGAAAAGTGTTATTTATCCAGTAAACGCTGATTCAGTGTCTGCCGTACTGTGTGCCAGGCATTGCGATGAACGGTGGTTTTATTCCTAAACTAGTACAGAAGATATGATTGTCCCTTAGCTGGACCCCAGAGCTCTGCTACTAGCCACGGTTGTGGGATCAAACAGAAGCTTAGCAAATGACTGTACTCCCCAAACAAATCTACAGAGTCAGTGCAACCTCTATCAAACTACCAATAGTAATTTGCACAGAACTAGAACAAAAAATTTTGGTTTATATGGAAACACAAATAGCCAAAGCCATCTTGAGAAAGAAAAATGGAGCTGGAGGAATCAACCTTCCTGACTGGAAACTATTAGCATTCTTATCACTTATAACTGAAGAGTAAGAAAAATATTACAATATAATTCTTCTTTAAAAATTCAAGTCATATAAAACTATACTTTGTATGAGATACATGAAATTATAGAAACAGAGGAGCCAGGAGAGGAGACTGAAGTCAGGGAAAAGGGACAGACGTGCCCTCCAGTGGTGCAAAAAGAAACCCATAAGTTATTTTATAAACATTTTTTGGGGATTTCAAAGGCATCATGTGTTTACTAAAGGACATTTCTTTTAACTACAGAAAAGTACAAAGGAAAAAGAAATTCACCCACATTTCCACAATCATAAATAATAATTATTCAGTTTGGTATTTTCTTTCCAGTTTTTATAAACATATGCTATATAGACACACTCTGTTGATGATCACAGTATACATGCTTAATTAGTTAAGTGAGGCGAAAGATATGACTTTCCTTAATTTTATTCTTTTTAATCAATAAAATTTTAAAAATATTAAGCACAATTAAAAGACAGTTTATAAAATGGGAAAAAACACCTCCAAAACTTGTGACCAACAATAGATCAGTCTCAAAAGATACAAATAGTTCATGGAGCTCAATATAAAAAAGAATTCTCAATATCACACATTATGAGAGAAATGCAAATCAAAATGACAAGACGGTATCTGTTCATACACATCAGAATGGCCATCATGAAAAACACTACAAATAACAAATGCTGGAGACAGTGTAAATAAAAGAGAAACTTCCTATACTACTGGTGGGAAAGTAAATTGGAGAGCCACTACAGAAAACATATGTAAAATTGAAAAAAAAAAAAAAACCTACCAAATGGTCCCTAATCCCACTCCCTGATGTATATCTGAAGAAAACGCTAACTCTAAATGACAAACGCAACCTTCATTCAATGATACTTACAATACCTGAAAGTGAGTGAAGTCGCTCAGTCGTGTCCGACTCTTTGCGACCCAATGGACACCAGGCTCCTCCTTCCACGGGATTTTCTAGGCAAGAGTACTGGAGTGGGTTACAGTACCTGAACATACACATAATTAAAGGGTCCATGGACAGATGAATAAAGATGACGCAGTACATATACGGAAGGGAATATTGTTGAGCCAGAGAACAGGATGCAGTAATGACATTTGCAGCAACAGACATGGACTTGGAGATGGCCTTATGGATGACGCAATCACAGCGAGGAAGACGGACGCCCCCTGATGTGACTGATGCGCTGAGCTCAGCTGCTTCAGTCGTGTCCCACTCTCTGCAACTACCTGGACTGTGGCCCACCAGGCTCCTCTGTCCATGGGATTCTCCAGGCGAGAATACTGGGGTGGGCTGCCATTGCCTCCTCCAGGGGATCTTCCCGACCCAGGGACTGAACTCATGTCTCTTACATCACCTGCACTGGCGGGCGGGTTCTTTACCACTGGTGCCACCTGGGAAGCCTGATTGTGACTGATAGGTGGAAACTAAAACTTTATAGAAATGAAGCACATTCTCTTAACAGAAACACACTTACAGATTTAGAAAACAAACTTATTCTAACCAAAGGGGAAAGGAGGAAGCCAAGGGTGCATCAGGAGGATGGAATTGAAACATACCCACAAATATATATATATATATATATATATAAAATGAATAATCGCCAAGGACCTGCTATATATCGGAGGGATCTAGACGCAGCACAGCAGTAATCTACATGAAAAAAAAGTAAGTGAAAACAAGTACAGCACTGTCTGCATATAACTTAACCAACCTGCTGTACACTTTAAACAAACATAACAGAATAAATCCACTGTACTCCAATATTACCTAAAAATTGACTTTAAAAAATGGAATGCCTAGTATATTCCCTTCAAACTCCGGTGTCCTAGGCTAGCTCACATGCCTGGCGCCTGAACAGCCTTGGTTCCCAAGTCTGGACTATTTTGTGGCTGAAGGAGCTTTGAAGGATGTGCCAGCAAATGAGATCCCCGTGGACCTGTAGTGCCTGGAGCCCTGTGAACTGGATGACAGTGTCCAGAACAAGCAGAACCTCCTACAACTAAACCAACGCAGAGGAGTCACCTGGTCCCCAGGTCTCCTGGTGCTGGGGTTCCCGCCTCTGGCTTCCTTCCTTAGAGTTGCCCAAACTTCAGACGGAACACAGAACCCTCAGCAGAGCTTCTTCAGGCTTTGGGATTTCTCCAACGGGGTGAAAAATAAGTGGGAGGAAGAAATGAGACACCAGGCCTTGGCTTTTTGTTCTGGCACACTCGGCTCTCCTTTGCAAGCCAGAAGGAGGACTCTCACCAAGGCTCTGCTTGCCCTAGCAAGCTGGGTGGGGCAGGAGGAAATCCTGCTGCCTGTGGCTGCTTGGCATAACTACACCGTGAAAACCAGTGCCTAATGGCACTTCTGCTTATTTAACTGTCACCCTGCTTATTAACTTATATGCAGAATACCTCTTGTGAAATGCCGGGCTGGATGAAGCACAAGCTGGAATCAAGACTGCCGGGAGAAATAGCAATAAGCTCAGATATGCAGTTGACACCACCTTTATGGCAGAAAACGAAGAGGACCTAAAGAGCCTCTTGATGAAAGTGAAAGAGGAGAGTGAAAAAGTTGGCTTAAAACGCAACATTCAAAAATTAAGATTATGGCATCCAGTCCCATCACTTCATGGCAAATAGACGGGGAAACAATGAAAACAGTGACAGACTTTACTTTCTTGGGCTCCAAAATCACTGTAAATGGTAACTGTAGCCATGAAATTAAAAGACGCTTGTTCCTTGGAAGAAAAGCTATGAGAAACCTAGACAGCGTATTAAAAAGCAGACATTACTTTGCCTACAAGGGTCTGTCTAGTCAAAGCTATGGTTTTTCCAGTAGTCATGTATGGATGGGAGAGTTGGACCATAAAAAATGCTGAATGCCAAAGAACTGATGCTTTTGAGCTGTTGTGTTGGAGACTCTTGAGAGTCCTTTGGACTGCAAGGAGATCAAACCAGTCAATCCGAAAGGAAATCAGTCCTGAATATTCCTTGGAAGGACTGATGCTGAAGCTGAAACTCCAATACTTTGGACACCTGGTGCGAAGAGCTGACTCATTAGAAAAGACCCTGATGGTGGGAAAGATTGAGGGCAGGAGGAGAAGGGGACGACAGAGGATGAGATGATTGTATGGCATCACTGACTCAATGGACATGGGTTTGAGCAAGCTCAGGGAAATGGTGAAGGACAGGAAGCGTGGCCTGCTGCAGCCCATGGGGTTGCAGAGTTGGACACAACTGAATGACTGAACAACAACAACAAAGGTCACTTCCCATTCAAAAGGCCTCTCCTGCTGTGAATGACAACTGCCCTCAGCAAATGTCCCAGGGTATATAACAGAGAATTCATTAAAGGGTGGACTTTCAAGAAGACCATCTGAAGATATAAATTTCATCCATACAGATTTCAAAAAAGCAGCACAGGGAAAGATGCTAAATGTCAATATTGGTAGAGAAATTCAATTCACAGAAACAACAAGCAATCACTAGGGAACATATAGAATGGCCACCATGAAAAAGTCTGGAAAAAGAAACTGCTGACCAAAATGTGGAGAAAGGGAAGCCCTCCCACGTTGTTGCTGGGATCCTACATTTCAGTTTGCTACTTGTGAAGCATTTGGATTACAATTCCATTTGCTCGACCGCAGGGTTTCAGTCAATTTCCCTCTCTCTCATCTACTAAAGTGCACTAACTCTGTTTTTGGAGTCACCAGGCAGGTGTCACGCATGCAGGACATTCTTCCCTCCCTGTTTAAATGAATAACGATATACAGGGAAAGGAAAGAAAAGGAGTGTCTGTTTAATAAGCAGCGATAAATGTGAGCCAACCTCTTGGTCGGTTATTTCTCACACCCCAGGCTGGGGAACTGAGGTTTTCACTAAGGCAACAGCTTCAAGCACATAGTTTAGTTACCTTCTTGTGCTTGCCTGATGAATTTTGCGCTCGGCCCCACAGGATTCCCCGCTCCAAAGATGCAAATGAAATTGCTGCTGTAGGAATTTGAGCGGTTCCTACAATGTGAAACCTGCTGACATTTCTGGAGCATTCTGGACACAGAGGATATTCCTCTGGGGTCCTTGTACCCCATTTAGAGAAGAACAAATGGGTATATCCTCTTATCTATATTATTTCCCTAAGAGAGTCCATCTGTCAATATCTCGGTTCCCTAACCAACTACATGCCAATGACTGGCCAATTTCTATCGCTAGCATAGAATGTACCTCTGAATCCTAGACTTACATCTGACTCAGGAGCACACGCACTTAGTATCTCAAATGTGGCAAAAGCAAGCCCTTTCACTTTCCTTGATCAGCATATTCGAACACAGCCACCTTAAATCTCCTCTTACAGTGAATGGCACCACCCCCCATCTAGTTTGCAAGTCAGAAGCCTGGCCCTGCCCTCACTGAGGCCTCCTTCACCCCCTACAATCAACCCATCCATCACCAAGTCCAATCAAATCTAACTTCCTACCTTTTCCTGAGTTTACCTGCTTTTCTCCATCTTCACTACCACTATGTAGACCAAGCTACTAACAGGCCTTCCAAAGACTCCTCAGAGTCTACCCTTGCTGTGGTCTAATCTACTGTCCCTGCTGCAAACCAGATAACTATTTTAGAATGCAAACCCAATTATGTCACATAGCTGCTTAAAAACCTTGGGTAGCTTCCCACTGCTTTGGAGAAAATGTAAACATTTCTTAGCCAAATTCTCCTTTAAAATCTCCTGTAATCCATTCCTTGCCTACTTCTGCAGATGCATTACCCATCAAAAACCACCCCCTACAGCCCTATTCCTGGCACGTTGGCCTTCTCTGACTTTCTCTGCAGAAATAAGACACGTTCCCACATCCTCTGTGACTGCTTCTGAGCTCTAGTGGCAGAGCTGAGGGGCTGAGAGAAACTGCATGGCTTACAAAGACCAAAATATTTTGTATCTCACCCTTTATAGAAAAAAAAATTTGCCAACCCCTGAACTACAGTGTAGTCATTGAAGCGACTGATTCTTTTCTGGGAATTTAACTTGTGCCTGATGGTAGCCACTGAATTATGTCATTGGGAAGCAACAGCTAATGACAGGAAATGGATGTTTGCCAGACAACTACTGTCCTCCTTAAACCCAGTGAACTTGAAATCAAAACCGAGTTTTTCCCTTTTACTATAGACACTTCCCAGATGTTTTTATCCTCTTACACTCTCTGTGCAAGATGCCAGTTATCTTTTATATCATTTCAAACTCCAGACTGCTTTATTAACAGAAATAAAATCTGCCTTGGAATTTCTGGGGACTCTGAATATCAACAAACCTGCTGGAGTGTGTGTGCATGCTGAGTTGCTTCAGTCTGTCTGACTCTTTGAGACCCTGTGGACTGTAGACTGCTAGTCTCCTCTGTCCATGGGATTTCTCAGGCAAGAATATTGGAGTGGGTTGACATTCCTCCACCAGGGGATCTTCCCGACCCAGGAATCAGACTCCTGTCTCTTGTGTCTCCTCTATTTACAGGTGGATTCTTTACCACTGTGCCACCTAGGAAGTTAGAGTAAGAGGAAAGAGGAAAAGAAAGAAAAGAACAAATGAGGGAGAAAGGATGAGAATTACACAACAGACTGAACCTGGAGACTGGACGGCCACTTCTTGACTGAAGGGCATGTGTTTTAGAATTAGGCAGCTCAAGGGTTTTGTTCAATGTTAAACCTTATAGACCTCAAATAAGGATATGACTGACAAACTTTAATTTAAAAAAATAAAAGACTGAATTTAGTCACCAATACTAGCTTGATCAGGAAATTCACTTACAGTCCATGAACCTCAGTGCCCTTGTCTATAAGATGGAGATAATAATAAAAATACATTTAGTGATAATGTGTGTACATGCCACCTGTGTGTTAGCTATAAATATAGCTTAAAATCAATACTTGTTTATAAGAAGTTAAGTATATAGGCAAATATTATATAACTATTATAAAGTATATTATGCCATTAAAAGTATATATTAAAATTAATTTTTATACAGTATGATTTTACATAATATTGCTTTAATGTTAATTTATCTGGATAAATGTGAGCCATTTCTGGTTCATAATATGTGCTCCATATATACTAGCTAAATAAATGAGTGAATAAATAAATAAATGAAAATTACAGTGTAGTATAAAAAATCTGCACCATACATTCATTTCTTCTGATCCTGTGCATACCCTTAAGTCCCTGAGAATCCTGAAAGACAGGGAGTGTCGCACCAACATTTGGTTGGGGATGCTGCTTGGTTAATCATTAACTGTTGAGAAAGAAATAGGCAAGATTTATTCACCTACCTAAGTTTATAAGTGATGTCTCTGTGTCATCCTACAAAGACCCTGACCTGGATTTTCTGGGTGCAGATTCATAACCTGGTCCAGGTGACTGGGTGTGTTTGCTATCCTACAAAAGGAAAGATAATCAGGAGGTATAGCTACAGGAGTGTCCAACTCTAGAGTAGATAGTTAATCATAGGGATCCAGTTACTATGGGCAGCCCAGAATAATGGAAAGGTCCTTGTTCTTTGTATCAAACAGATCCAGTTTCCAATTCCAGTGTTCCAATATACATTGGAGCTGTTGATACTGTCCAATATACATTCTCCTGACCCCATGGACTGTAGCCCACTGGGCTCCTCTGTCCATGGGGTTTCCTAGGCAAGAATCCTGGAGAGGGTTGCCATGCCCTCCTCCAGGGGACCTTCCTCACCCAGGGATTGAACCTGAGCCTCCTGCATAGCAGGTGGATTCTTTAACACTGAGCCACCAGGGAAGCCCATGTATGTATCTTATTAATGCTACCTCAGTTTTAAAGTATCAGAATGTGCAAACAACAACAACAACATTGTAAACACTTCCCAGAAACAGAGACCCACCTTTTTCTAGATGCATTTGTACATATTTTCAAATGCCTTCCCATAAATTTGAATACAATGTATTCAAAGTGTCATATACAGTGACAATCTCAGAACATATTCCAAAATACTTGTATGATTTTTGAAGAAGTCAATAAATAAACATTCTTTCCTTTCAAAATCTATGGCTCTACTGATTTTTATTACTTTCACTTTTAGGTGAGTGAAGTGAAAGTCACTCAGCTGTCTCCTACTCTTTGCTACCCCATGGACTATACAGTCCATGGAATTCTCCAGGTCAGAATACTGGAGTGGGTATTTCCATTCTCCAGGGTATCTTCCCAAGCCAGGGACTGAACCCACGTCTCCTGCATTGCAAGTGGATTCTTTACCAGCTAGCCACAAGGGAAACCTAAGAATAATGGAGTGGGTAGCCTATCCTTTCTCCAGTGGATCTTCCAAACCCAGGAATTGAACTGGGGTCTCCTGCATTGCAGGCAGATTCTTTACCAACTGAGCTATCAGGGAAGCCCAAGAATACTGGAGTGGGTAGCCTAATCTTTCTCCAGCCGATCTTCCTCACCCAGGAATTGAACTGGGATCTCCTGCATTGCAGGCGGATTCTTTACCAACTGAATTATCACGGAAGCCCTTTAGGAGGGTATTCTAGCCTAAAATTGAAAGTATATCATCAGGGGTTTTACAAAGCAACTTGAATTTTCCAAAATAGACATAGTCTAAGGTTGTTTTCAGTCACCTTTGTTTTATTTTTGTCCTACCTGTTTGCTAATACCTTTGTGTTGGTGTTAAGAAATTATTTCCCTATCACTCATGGTGCCATCAATTATGCCCTGAAATTTAGACTGACTAGACACCTAAAGTCAAAACGCAGAGCAAGTTTCAGGTCCAATCAGACATCTCTACAGACTCCCCTCCCTTTGCTGCCCTAGCACAGCGCCTGCTCCTTCCCTTGTGCGTGTGTGCTCGCTCAGTCATGTCTGACAACTGAGCTCATATAAATCAAAAGCAGTATTCATTGAATAAAAACAAATCGAGCTCATTGTACACCGTGTGCTTGACTGAGAACTTATGGTATTGTAATCAGATGTGATGCTATAATTCCACAGACGCACATGCCCAGATCATACCTGAACAGTGAGAAACAAATAACCAGAAATCATTGTAATGCCCTTCAAAGCAAGAAGCCCCAGTGTTCCCAGGGTATTCTAAAATAGAATCCAGGCAAATCTATTAGACAAACGTGAAAAGTCAAGTTCAAGAGTTGACTGGATAGAACATTTCCTGATGATTTTCTGTTTTTTTTTTAACTCATTGTTCTTTCAGCATACTCTGTATTGTGTGAATCTATGACTCTGCTGGTGGTCTCTACTTGCTCTTGTTGAGCTGCATTTCAACTGTCTCGTCCACTAGATGTCTTCATTGTTATGTTTGCTAGACCATGAGTGAAAATAATCTGTACAGTTCAGCGGCTGGAATTAGATAGGTCTGGATTCAAGGCCTGGCTTTGTCACTTCGTGGCTGTGTGATGTAGTAGGTAGTCAGGACTGTTTAATAAAGCTCTTAGGATACAAAGAGCCAAGTTTAAAAAAAAAAGTTGGGTTTTTTTTTCCCCTCCATTTTTTTAAATAGAAAAACTGAGATGATAATGAATGACTTCCTCCAGGCCATACAGTGATGATGATGAACTAACGCTTTTTTGTTAATCATTGAGGATTCCAGGGAGACTTCTTTTCAAACCTCCGATTGTCTGACTACCATGACAAATTCAGGTACTGAGTACGAAAAGACAGTATAAATATGACTCATCCCCAGTGAGGTTTCTACACAAGAGATTAACTCTTGCCTGAGAGCATAGCTTCTAGACACCAATGCCCGCCAGCCCCTCTCTTATCATCTGATTCAGTACTAACTGAGCATATGCAATGGATGGTTTGGGACCACGGATAAAAAAAAAGATGAGGTTCTGCTCTCCTGGAGCTCAAAGCCTATAGGGAGACTGACAGAAAAACAAAAATTGCAGTCAAATACAGCAAGTGCTGTAACAGACAACTCTACAAGAACAGCACTGGCACCAAAGACGGGTGAGGACTCTGTGGCCCTGTGGTCTGCTGAGGTCCAGAGGCTTCACTGCAGGAAGACTTGCGAGTGGGTGTTGAAAGACAGTTAGGAATTCTCTAGGGAAACATAGTGGGTTTAATGATGACCTCCCAGAAGATCTGTCTATGCCTCAAACCTTGGAACAGGTAAATATGAGCAAGACACAGAATATCATGCTTTGGTCCTTCTATCTGCTCCTTTTCCTTACATTCTGAGCTCAGTAGCTGGCACCATCATCCAACTACTCAAGCCAGAAAACTGGAACATAAAACTGGCATCTCCTTCTCCCTGGGCCTTACCTCCAATTAATATATCAGGTTGAATCTATTTCTCTCGAATCACTCCTCTTCTCCCCATGCCACCAACTTAATCCAAGCCATCTTGTTCCTTTAACAATAGCCGCCTAACTAGACCCCCACACACAGTTTCTCTAGCCTCCCTCCAGTCTACTCTCCAGACTAGTTATAATGATAACAAATTCTAAATCTGATATTTAAAAAAATGTAACTTCTTCCTTAAAATACTTTCATGTCTCTTCAACACTCTTAAGAATAAAGATAAAAATTCACACAGCTTGCAACAGCCCTTCATGATCTGACATCAACCTAACTCGCCATTGTAACTGAGTACATCTCCTCCTCCATCTCAGGTTTGATCCCTGGGTCAAGAAGAACCCACTCCAGTATTCTTGCCTGGAAAATCCCATGGATGGAGGAGCCTGGTGGGCTACAGTCCATGGAGTTGCAGAGTCGGACACAACTAGGCGACTTCACTTTCACTATCTTTGTTCCTCCATCTCTAGACTCCAGCTATTTTAAGTCACTTTCTAAAAAATGCCACACTCCTTTCCTACTGCAGGGTGTGGCTGCACTTCTAATAAAGTCTTTTTAACCTTCAAGTCTCCTTGGGGAGGACTCCTCTAATCCTAGTGCCTCTCACTATACACTTGGAGATGGAAATGGCAACCCACTCCAGTACTCTTGCCTGGAAAATCACATGGACCGAATAGCCTGGGAGGCTGCAGTCCATGGGGGTCACAAAGAGTCAGACATGACTGAGTGACTTCACTTTCCTCACTATACACTATTAAATAATCTCTATTACAGACATTAAGAGCATTTAATTTAATTATGTAACAATTTGGTCAGTCTTTGTGTTCTCAGCAATACTTCACAAGGGAAGACATTTTTAAAAGAGGGAAGAAGTAAAAAGAAAATGAAAAGGAGGAAGACCTGGCTTGGGTTCTTTTGGTGCTTGAAGCTTCTCACAGATTGGGTTGCAAAGAGAACTAAAAAAGGCAGAAGTTATGGTCGTTCTGTGGGTTTCCTTGAGCTATTATTGAGAGAACTAGGAGCTCCAGAGTTAAAAGTAGGTCATTTGATCGGTTAGGATGATCACCAAGGCCTCACAGAGAAACACCCTTGCTCCTACTATATCTGGATTTCCCTGTGGTTCAGATGATAAAGAATCTGCCTGCAATGTAGGAGACCCAGGTTCGATCCCTGGGTCAGGAAGATCCCCTGGAGAAGGGAATGGCAACCCACTCCAGAATTCTTGCCTGGAGAATTCAATGGACCAAGGAGCCACAGTCCATTGGGTTGCAAAGAGTCGGCTACTGAGGGACTAACATTTTCATTTTCCACTATATCCATCACCCTTTTTGCCCCTCAGCCCTTCCACTAAGAATTTCATGGGTGATTATTTCAGAATATGTGGTGGAAGACACCTTGAACTGAGTGTGTACACTTGGCCCTTTGTCCTATCTCTGTCACCCACTAATCATTAACTTCATTTCAATAAGCATTTATTAAAGACCCACTGTGTGTCAGGATCTCTTCTGGGGGTTGAGTTTTCAGAGTCACCTTCTCTGCTCCCAAAGAGCTCACAGTTAGAGAAAGACAAGCAAAGAGGACACGGTCAGGAGGTTCCGGTAGTCTCTCTAAGGAGGCGGTCCGTTTCCTCAGGTTGCCCGCTGCTCCTGCCCTGGTGCCTCCACTGCTCACACCATGTGACCGGCGGACTGAGGGAGAAAAGAGCTAGGCTTGGTTCACCGTGGGCTGGCTTGGTATGTGGTCTGAAGCTGAAAATAGTCTACTTCTGAACTGAAGACACTGAGAGTGCCCCCTGGGAACAGTGGGGAGCTTAAGGTTCTATGTGAGCAGAACTTTAGTACATGTACCTGACTATCCATTTTCCATTGGAAGAGACATGGCCTGATACATGGGCAGGCAAATGACATAGTTGGTAGGTCAGGGGTCTAAAGGAGAAAAGTTAAAGATCAAAGCCTGACTGGTCCGGAGAAGAGGCAGGAAAGTGCAAGTGAAAGTCGCAAGTCGTCGGAAAGTTGTGTCCGACTCTTTGTGATCCCATGGACTATACAGTCCATGGAACTCTCCAGGCCAAAATACTGGAGTGGGTAGCCTTTCTCTTCTCCAGGGGATCTTCCCAATGCAGGGATCGAACCAAGGTCTTCCGCATTGCAGGCGGACTGTTTACCAGCTGAGCCACAAGAAGGAGAAAAGTTAAAGATCAAAGCCTGACTAGTCCAGAGAAGAGGCAGGAGGATGGGGCCAATGCCAGGGACCAGGACCTGGGGCTATTTTTAATTGTGAATTAATGGTCATGAGAACCTTCAACATGGAAGTGGCACTTAAGAGCCAGGCCACAAAGTGACTTGGCTGGTTAACACTGACCAGTCTCTGTGACTGATATGAAAAGAGAAAGTGCATTTAGTCTCCAGATAAGCTGTTTCTCAACTTAAGTCAACCCCTATAGTGCCTGATATCCATATTCCAATTTGCAATTTTCTAGGCCCTGCTCCCATTAATTTCTCACTACAAAAAGTAGAAGCCAACAAACTCCATCTCTCATATTTAGAACACAGTATGATCTTTTAAAAGAAACAGTTGGAGCTTTGAAGCCAGGCAGAAGACCTATCCTTTGTTCCTTTATTTATAAATTATAATATATAGCCTTGAACAATTGGTTTACCTCTTTGAAACAGATAATGCCTAGGGATAAGGGCATAATGAAATACTGTTTTTAGAAGGTTTAGTGCAATGTCTGCCACATGATTAATACTGATTAACTATAAGGGTTAGATGTTGTCCCCTATAGTCAGAACTCGCAGCCAGATTTCTCTGAACCCTCATTTTCCTCCTACACCTCTCCTTCTTCCCTTTAACCAACCTCCAAGATGTCTTTTTAAAATGATGTTATACCTAGGATGATAATGAGACTTTATCTTGCTTCAATCCCCTCGTGACTACTATCAGAGACCAGTTTTGCATCCCACAACTTTGATTTCCTCTTCATTTTAGTCTATGACTCCCCAAAGCACCTCTAAAGTTCCCTAGAGTAATGGCAATTTGAAATTTACTGGCCTAGAGCAATTGTCATAAGCATGTGACAAAGGGAACTTACTTAATGAAAGGTCTAGGAGATACATATAACTTAACAAGGCAATTAAACACATTACCCAAGACTGTGCCACCTGGGTTTCTGTGGCCTACACCAGCAAAGACTAACAACATCATTTCAATTACACACCCACAGTTAGCCCCAGATGTGGGTTAGTAAACAAATGCTAATACAAGAAAGATGATATGAACACGGAGAGAATTATAATGGCAGATTAACATATGCAAGCTAACCAACTGTACATTCCGCAAATTAATAAAACTAGCAATAGCTTATTGTTAGCGCTATCCTGACAGCATTGACTTATTTGAAGAATCCAAAAGGTGGGGAAACAAACAAGAAAATAAAAATGGACCAAAAAATAAGGGGAGGGGCATGAGCTGGATTCTAGCTTTAACTCTGCTGCTAATAGTGTATCTAAATAAAAATATTCTCACAATAAGAAACAAAATGTAAAAACTATCTTCTTCTCGTCTGACTAGCTCTTTCACTAGACTCTGGACAAATCAACCTCTTTTCTAAGTTTCTATCTCATTTTAAAGATTGGAAAAAGGACAAAAGAGAGAGACTTGGGAAATAGGAGGAGTGTTAATTTCTAAAAGCCAGTCTCAACATCACCGTTTATTGAAGCAAATGTAGAAACAAACATAAAATCAAAACAAAGCCAAGTGAGCAGTTGGCAAGTAGAGCAGGTTTCACATAAACTGTGAATCAACAAATATGATGAAGGATCTATTATTTGGGCCCAGAACAATACTATCTACTGCTGCTGCTGCTGCTAAGTCGCCTACTAAGGGGACACAAAAGAGTCCTTGCTAAATTAATTGAGCACTTATTCCCAAATAATCCTCACAAAAGGCCTGTGAGATGAATGCTTAGAAATGAGTGAGCTTAGTTTCCAGGACACTTAACCATCCACTAAAATGCTTTGGCCACAACTATCAGAAACCCCTGATCAACAGGGGAATGCATCGCTGCCTGCAACTGAGAGTACAGTGGCCAGAAGTCTTCCAGGAGTCATACAAGGACCTGTTTCCTCTGTTCTCAGTGTCAGCTCTGTCCTGTACCTGTACCACCTGATGTTCACATAAGATGTGTCAGTGACAATTTGAGCAACACGTTTCCTTGTTTCTCAGCATGAGAGACAACCCTTCTCTTTCCTGGTATAATCTGTCTGTTTTTCCCCTCAAGCTGATGGGGACAACTCAGGTCATATGGTAACTCCTGAGTCAATATCTGTTCCTAAGGAATGTCATGTGCTAGAATGCTAAAAGTAATAAAGACCATTCCTAGAGCTGGGGATGGTGCCAGTTTTTTCTGAATACAATTATGAGAGGTGTATATGTGAACAAAAGTAAGGTGCTCATAAGAGGGAAGAGAGAGATGGGATGAAATAGACAGCCAGTGGGTCCACTCCATTTGCTCTAAGTTCAATGCGTGGCAAACGGCGAAGCCAGCACTGCACTAGTTAAAACATTCGGAGAACCTCGGACCGATTTCTGCAACTTAGAAAACCACATTACCAGGCAATTCTTCATATTACAACCCAACAAATCAGTTTTGACAACTATACCCCCAGAGACGCACGATAACTATATCTACCCGACAGAAAGGTCAGGTCACTTCACCAAAAGAATAGTGAACTTGTCAAGACAACTGAAAACAGCATTTGAAATCCAGAAATTCATGGAATAGCCAAGCATATGAATGCCATGCCAATAGAAGCCATTGCTTTGAATGAGAATCAACTGTGTTATAAATATATAATAACAATATCTGCACAATAATAAATATTCATGTGCCATTTAACCCATCTTAGTATTATTAATATTGTTTATGGCAAAACAACACTGGTGTATCTAAAAATTGCAAAAGGTATAGAAAGTTTTTAAGCAATTATGATTTTTTTAATGACTAGTCATAAACAAAGCACCTCAGCCTTCTCTAATTTCTTCTGGCTGCTACTGATAATGGTCTGTAAATAATGCTGCCCGGTGTCTGGTGTCTCTGAAATATTTAACGCTGAGACAGATGAGCTGGCAAGGTGCTGGCCTCTTTTTAGCTGAGACCTAGATCCCCAAATATTCCCTCTTCATCTAGGGTTATACCAGTTCTATGAAAATAAATATTTGCTTTTCACAAAGGATTTCTGTCCTGTGAGGAAGAAAGACAGATAGTGGCAGCCCAGGACAGCAAATCTGCTTAGAGAACTAGTTCCAGGTTGCTATGCAGAGGGAAATAAGCCAGGTAATTCAACTTTTGGACCATTTCCCAATCTTTCCCCTTGCTTAGGGTCATTACTATATACCTGTACTCCAAGCTGGACCAATAAACCCATTCAGATCCTCTCCACTGCTGGGTAAACGGAAGTCCTTGCCACCAAGATACTCCTGAAAAACTGAGCAACATTTTGTTCACTGAATGTGCCAAGTGTCCTTCCACCTCAGCTTTTTGATGATGTAATTCTTTCTGTCCAGCTTCTAAGACTCAGATAAAATGTTTCCTAATGGTCTCAGCATGAAATAACCTCTTTATCTTTGATAATACCAATCTCTGCCTAGTTCTGTATAAGCAATTTACGTACATTATGCCCTTTAACCCTGAGACAATGAGGTAAGTGTTGCTAGACCATTTCATTAAAGAGAAATAGGGGGTTGAGATGCAGCATGATTATATTCAAGGAGATCAAATCAGTCCATCCTAAAGGAAACCAACCCTGAATATTCACTGGAAGGACTGAAGCTAAAGCTGAAGCTCCAATACTTTGGCCACCTGATGGGAAGAGACAACTCATTGGTAAAGACTCTGATGCTGGGAAAGATTGAGGGCAGGAGGAAAAGGGGGCAGCAGAGGATGAGATGGTTGGATGGCATCACTGATTCAATGGACATGAGTTTTAGCAAACTCCAGGAGATGGTGAAGGACAGGGAAGCCTGGCATGCTGCCGTCCACAGGGTCGCAAAGAGTCAGACACAACTTAGCAATTGAACAACAACATAGCCAATGTCACAAAAAATGACCAAGGCAAGAGACTAACACAGGTATTTTAGATCCCAAAGCCCACACACTGCTTTTTAAATTCCAAGTACACCACAAACACTAGCATTTTATTTGTGCTTCTTTTATAATGCAGATATCATTTCTACCCACTATTAGAGCTATTTATGTGAATTTCTTTATCTTCTTTTCTAAAGCCTGGAATTCTTGAAGGGACACTCTATGTCTTATTCATATTTGTATCCTCTAAGGGATTTGCAAAGAATAGATGCTTAAGACATCTTTGTTGAAAGAATGGGCACCATTCAATACATACTTATAGCAACGAATTGTTATTATTAACTTTCAGATTTGATTTCCTGAAATCATTACCCTTGATGACAGAGAATGAAACTTTTTTTTTTTTTCTCTTTTCTAGGAAGTAAACCCAGAGACAAACAGAAAATCAAAACTGGTTTCCATCAGCATATGTGGGAAGATTTCATTTATGCTCAAGTGAAAACTAGACTGATACAAATATAAAATGCACTTGGCCATTTGTTTTGAATTTTAGCACTTTCTTTCATGAAAAAAGAGAAAGCCCAGAACCGCTGGTGTGTTAATGAGTTCCATTAGCATGTGAGCACCAGGGTTGGCATGACATCCCCTGGTTTCATAGAGCTTTTGACATCAACCATGACTGGCACTGTTTGTTGGTCATTCGGCAGGCACAGAACTTCCTCCCAGCCTTGCTTATGACAGGGTCATCGTCTGTTTCAGTTGGACACATGGGTCCTTTAGAATGGAGCTTCAGTCTGGCCGTGGTATTTGACAACAATGACAAACAGAGCAATCAACAGCTGCCACCCCACTCACTATTCACTCGCCAAAGCTAAAAAGCGACTGATTTCCGTGCCTTCTGAGGTCAAGTGTGATAGATCCTTTCTTCCTTTGGATGTAATGGGTGTCTGGTGATGAAGTTAAGAACTTAATGCAGTGAAGAATAGCATGTCTTCATGGCACAGGCTCTGGGTGCTGGATTCAAGAACTACCATTCAACTGTATGTGTTGCTTTCTATCCATGTGATTTATCTGATTTTTGTTTTTATATTGGAGAAAAAAATAATATCCTCATTGCTGTTGTTCAGTTGTCCAGTCATGTCCGACTCTTTGTGACCCCATGGACTGTAGCATGCCAGGCCTCCCTGTCCCTCATCATCTCCCGGAGTTTGCCCAAGTTCATGTTCATTGCATCAGTGATGCTGTCCAGCCATTTCATCCTCTGACACCCTCCTTTCCTCATTAGAGAATTTTAAATGAAGGAATCAGCATTTACACCATCCCTTGGACTGTGTCTGTTACATAGTAGGTACTTAATTGCTCTAAATGCTGTCAATCGCTTCTTATTTCTGTCTTCAGATATTATTTTTGGAAACAAGGACTTACATCAATTTATAAATTAGTTGTAAGTCAATAGTTTTGTTGTTTTGTTTTGCTTTACATTGCTTAGTGGCTGTCTCAGAAATATTATTGAAATTTGACTGTATTTAATTGCAAATTAGGTCACAAGTAGAACCTATTTTAAATGAGTATTAAGCCGAAAACTTAGGACCCCCAGGTTTAAACCTGACGTTTTGAAAGCAGAGAATAAGTTCCGCTCTAGGTATACTAAAAGTCTCTGACTGACAAATCCAAGCAACGGAAAGGAGATGGGACCGCTGCATGCACCACCATGCCACGGCTCAATGACTCAGTTTTCACTGCTGTAAAGCAGACATTTGCTTCCAGCTAACCATGCCCCAGTGATGAGCGTGGAAACCTATTCCCTAGAAAGATTTTCCTGCCACAACCTCCTCTCTTCTTTCCCATGAAGACAAATCACCCAAGTCATCCTGTTCCCTTGTTCCTCTCCACTTCTCACCTCTAGTCATAGCTAAGTTAATACCATCCTAGGTCATTTTTTTAAAATTTCCAAACTATATACATTCCCCTTAGCTAAGTTTATTTTCTCCTCTCTCCATAATGTATTCAGTTATTTCAAGAACCTCTATCTCCTTTATCACCTTGCAACTTTTCTGAATATCCACACGATCCTAATTTCTTGGGCTTTCTATAAGAGTAGGTCTATTAACACAGAGGAAAAAAAGAAATCTCTCTCCCATTTTAAGGGACATAATTCATTTGTATGATCATTTCTACTTGGATACAAGCTATTAGTGTAGCTTATTTAGAAAATCCTTAGTTCACTTGATATTGTATAAATCATATGATTCATTGTTTTACTTATTTCTTAGAAAATATTTGTAATTTTATCATATACTTACTTTTATGGGACTTTTAACTTCTTGAAATTCTCAATGACCATGAAGGGCATACCTTCATTGGCATTAGCCAATGTGGTTGTTGACAATTAAAAATTAGACATGAGTGACTTCCATGGTTGGAGTCTGCAGTGATGGGTATACTCCTTGACAGTTTTTCTACCAACTGGCATATTTACACAAAAGCTAATCTCTGAGCAAATTTGATCAGGTATTTAAGTGTTTACTAGTTTAGCAGTAACCAGAGTTGGAGAAGACTCTTGAGAATCTGTTGAACAGTAACAAGATCAAACCAGCCAACTAAAAAGGAAATCAACCCTGACTATTCATTGGAACGACTAACGCTAAAACTGAAGCTCCAATAGTTTGGCCACCTGATGCAAAGAGCTGACTCATTTGGAAAAGACTCTGATGTTGGGAAAGATTGAGGGCAGGAGGAGAAGGGGGTGACAGAGCATGAGAGGTTTGGATGGCATCACTGGCTCAATGAACATGAGTCTGAGCAAACTCTGGGAGATGGTGACGGACAGGGAAGCCTGGTGTGCTGCAGTCCATGTGACTGCAAAAAGTTGGACATGACTTAGTGACTAAACCACAAGAAACCAGAGTCACATAACAAGTTGGGCAAGCTTGATAATATCTCTGCTCTCTTATCTTTTCCATACTCTGACTCATGCATTTGATGAAAGGCTTTCTTGAGACAAGTACACAATAGTCTAGTGGCAGGATTCAGCTGTCCCTCCAGAAGAGAGGAGGTGATGGAATCCCTCATTGCAAGCTACACACAGACCTGGATAGAATCCCAAGGACAAGGCTTTATCTCAAAGTGAAGCAATTTTATCAGTAGATTAGAAGGCCTTGTAAGCCATCTAGCCAATCTATGTATCTTGGACCCGGTCATTTCACCAATTTAAAAATCACGCCTAACATCAATTGTACTAATTAACAGACTCTCTGGTGTTGATCAAAGAAAATTGAATCCTTCCAACAGAACTGCTAATCTGTGGGCTTCTGATTAGTGTTTCAAAGGCTAACTAATTTAGAGCTTATATTGACAATTAAGATGCTTCAAACATTCAACTAATTAGAATGGGATTAAAACACTTGCACATACACATACATACATCACCACCAACAATAAGTTACACATAATGTAAAACTCTTGGAAATTCCAAAAATTGTGTAGTTCTTGTCTTTGCACACAAGAGGTCTCATACAGGTTTACAGGTGAGATATGGGGGTAAAGTGCCTATAGTAAATACAGTATATGAGCCACGCCCTAGGAAACCAACTATAGACTTTATTGTCATTTGGTGTAGGAAAATGCTCAAGCTTTTCAATTGGGAGGAACTCAAAATGCTTAAGACTTGGTGTTTCTGTAAGTGTATGAAATGACGGGCCAGAGATTTAGGGCCATTGCAAGTATAGGAAAAGAAGAAAATATAAGTAATTTGAAAACTAAGAAAAAAATATGAGTAAATGACCTATCCTCCTAACATGTAATATACTTTTAAAATTGAGTGTTGCCTGTCCATTAAGAAAATCAAATATGTAAAAGAATGGCTATTCAGAACACACAACACAGATTGATATATTTGTTATTATTTTGCCAGTGTATTTTATATCTCTGGATTTCAAGAGGCCTGTTTAAGACTGGGTTATGCACTTAAGGTTAAATACCACTGGGGGTAAGTAATGCCTGTGTCAGGATCATGTGGCCCAAAAGATTGGGTTTAAGATGGTATGAACTACCTGAAATGAGCCAGCACAACTTAATTTTTTAATTATTAAAAAAAGATTTGATTAGTGAAATTATTTAATCATTAAACATGATTCAATAGTTGACATGTATTAAAATAAATTATAAATATTTAATCATTGCTAATTATTTTTAAATCCAACCAAAAAAGCAATTAGGTGTCTTTCTGTTAGCAGCACAATCTGAGATCCGGACAGGAAGAGCACTGCTCTTTTATTAATAAAATATGTTACTAATTATCCTTCATCTAATTAGAAACTAAACACAGTGAGTGCTTCAAAAGAACAAAACACTTAATTACCACTTAATTCTCAATACTCTCTACAATGTCACTGCCAAGGTTTGTCCAGCCTAAGCTTGAAGTCCTCCAATGATAGTGTTCTCACTTTATCCCAAAGCTCTCAAACAGCCTTTCCAAAAGCTCTGTCAGAGCATCTATTCTCATGTGTTTTCATCTAACAAATGTGAACTGAGCATTTCCCACCAACAGGTATTGTCATTGGTTCTGGGACCCAGCATTAAATAAATTACACATATATCTTTGCCCTCATGGAACTACATTCCAGTTGGGAAAGACAGACAATAAAGAGAGTTATGGGAACTATCTGGTCTGGGTTGGAAGAGATGTACTTTACAGAGGTAAAAACAGAGGAGGGCAACCCGGAGACCTGCAGTGTTGAGTAAGTTCCAAAAGAGGTAAGTCTGTTGGCAGGTAACTGGGGAAGAGGGCAGTTACTGTGAACACCAAGATCCTAGGAGGAAATGTTCCTGGAGGACGTCAGGAGCAAGAGGTGCCCGTGTGGCCAGGGCAGGGTGAGTGAGGAACCAGAAAGGCCAGAGAGGCAGCAGTGTGGGGTGTGCACACAACACGGGGAGGGCTGTGGTAAGATCAGTCTCCCAGGAGCCGCTGTATGTGAGGATGGGGGCTAGGACCCACACCAGGAAACTTTCAAATGAAGGGCCTTCGGATAATGAAAATCTGCCCTCACGTGTCCAGAATCTTATCTTCCTCAGGTTCAACAATCTCCTTAATCCATGTCCTTGCTCTTCATGTCACCCAGTTATGCAATCCTTCACCATCCTGCTGATTCTCCTTTGAATATGTTGAGGGTGCCTGGTCTCTCTCTCTGCCTATAATTTGACAGAACAATTAGTGAACAAAGGGCAGCCTTTACAACTAAGTAGTGATATGTTTTCACACCACTCTGAGTCTCCCCCATGGGGGTCTTATTATTGATCATAATGGCTGCCTGTTTGCTTGTGCATATCATCAACAGAAGGGGAACTTCCCAAAAGCAAAGACTTGATCCCATCACAATTATAACCCAGAGTCTCACATATCATTGGTTCACATGCAGTTAAACAGTCTCAGAGTCAGTGTTGGTTGAATATTTATAGATGATAAACCTGAGGTATAGAAAGGTTAAGCAATTTGCCCAAGCTGAAAAAGCTAGAAAATAGAGATAGGATATGTCCCAAAGCAAGCAGTCTATCTAAAATGAAAAGACAACCCACAGAATGGGAGGAAACATTTGCAAACAAAGCAATCAACAAAGGATTAATCTCCACAATTTACAAACTGCTCATGCAGCTCAATATCAAAAAACCAACAACCCAATCAAAAAATAGGTGGAAGATTTAAATACACATTTCTCCAAAGAAGTCATATAGATGGACAAAAAGCACATGAAAAGATGCTCAACATCACTAATTATTAGGGAAATGCAAATCAAAACAATGAGATATCACATCACACTGGTCAGAATGGCCATCAACAAAATGTCTACAAATGGTAAATGCTGGAGAGGTAATGTGGAGAGGTAAATGTGGAGAAAAGGGAACCTCTTAAATTGTTGCTGAGGATGTAAATTGGTACAACCATTATGGAGAACAGTATGCAGGTTCCTGAAACTAAAAATAGAGATACCATGTGATCCTGCAATTCCACTACTGGGCATATACCTGGAGAAAACCGTAACTTGAAAAGATACATGAACCCCAATGCTCATTGCAGCACTATTTACAATAGCCGGGACATGGAAGCAACCATAATGTCTATAGACAGAGGAAAGGATAAAGATGATGTGGTACTTATATACAATGGGATATGACTCAGCCATAAAAATAACTTTTAATAATGTTATTTGCAACAACATGGATGGACCTAGGGATCGTTATACTGAACGAAGTAAGTCAGACAGAAAAACAAATAACATGTGATATTGCTTATATATGGAATCTAAAAAAAATGTACAAATGACCTTATTTATAAAACAGAAATAGAGTCACAGATGTAGAAAACAAGTTTATGGTTACCAGTAAGGAAAAAGGGAGATTGGGATTGACACATACTACTATATATAAAATAGATAACTAATGAGGACCTACTGTATAGCACAAGGAACTCTACTCAATACTCTACCATGGTCTATATAGGAAAAAAAACTTTTTAAAAAGTATATGTATATGCATACACACTTTGGCCACCTGATGCGAAGAGCCAACTCATTGGAAAAGACCCTAATGTTCGGAAAGATTGAGGGAAAGAGGCGAAGGGAACAACAGAGAATGAGGTAGTTGGATGGCACCACTGACTCAATGGACATGAGTTTGGGTAAACTCTGGAAAATAGTCAAGGACAGGGAAGCCTGGCAAGCTGCTTGGGGGTCTCAAAGAGTTGGACATGCAAGTTGCAAGTCCATGGAGTCACAAAGAGTTGGACATGACCAAGTGACTGAACAACATATGAGTGTATGTATGTATATATGTGAGGAGGGCAGGGCTATCCACTCCAGTATTCTTGCCTGGAGAATCCCCATGAACAGAGGAGGTGGACGGGCTACTGTCCATGGGGTCACAAAGAGTTGGACACAACTGAGAGACTAAGCACATATGCACATGTATATGTATACCTGATTCACTTGCTGTGGAGCAGAAACTAATACATTTTAAATCAACTGTACGCCAATAAAAATCTAAGACTAAACAGATAAATGACCCATCTGTCCAGCCGACTCTGCTATAGTACACCCCACTGAGATTTTACTTGACTCTCTTGCCTGTCTTCGCCACGAGACCCTGAACTTCCTTGGCCAGCAGCTCTGCTGTGTTCGTTACTGCATCGCACGCATCGAGCATAATATCTAGTAAAATGGCTGGCCGGTTGTTGGACAGGTTAAAGTTTGAGAAAGTTGGTTTGCAGTTTGCTCTTGCTGAAGTCATCGAGCTGAGGCCATAACTGGTAGCATCTAAGGAAAGACTAGACTTTGTGTCTACTGATGACGATTACAGCAGACGTGACACATTCAGTGTACCCTTCCGGTGGGACAGAGTCACACCCCACTCTGTAGGAGGCGTGTAAGCACAAACATACACAGGCTACTACGCAGAGCTTTCTGAGTCTACAGGATCAAAGGTGCAGGCTCTATTCCCTTAGGAGCCGGTTTGCTCCAAGGTCATCCGTTCAAACAGGGCAGATGAGCCTGTTCAAACTAAGCCCCCAGACAGGATGTAAATATATGTCAAAGGACACATGTTTAATGGATGTGAGCAGAGACAGTCCACAGAGCATAATGTCAGTTTTATTTTTAGAGGAGAGAACTATAGATTTTTGGTTGATCCCATCACTCTATATTAAATAGCAAAGTCAATGTGGCAAAGTGGGAAAAAATCAAATTTTAAAGGCAGAGGGCCAAATTGCAATATCTGGGTCATACTTCCATTGCCATGTGAGCTTAGGAATGTCTTTTCAACTCTTAGCTATACTGGTTTCCTTGTTTGTAAAGTCCTTCCTGTCTCCATTGGTTACTAGGAGAATTCAGCGGGGTAATAGGCACAGCATCGACATATGGAACAAACCTACCTTACAGGATGCAAGCAGAATGTAATTTTATTCTTGTTTTCTACCACTTTGTTAGTCTTTTATAAGACTGGTTTATAAGGCTGGTTGTTCTATCACTGCATGAAAACTTGATTGATCTCATGACACTCTTGTTTACTTCAAGCCAAAAATACAGTGTCAGTTCAATCACTCAGCATCTAGTTTGTCTAATAAGCAGAGCTTTGACCTTCATTCACACGCAAAACTTCCCTCTATTTCCATATCCAGGACCTGATCGGGAGGTCCCCAAGACCCTCTCTGATTCAATGATTTCCTAGAATCGATCACAGGATTTGCATATAGTTGTGCTGTACCCAAAAGGATACAAAGCAAAATCAGCAAAGGGAAAGGCACACAGAGCAAAAATCTGGGGCAAATTAAACACAAGCTTCCACATCCTCTCCTGGTGGAATCACACAGCATGGAATTAATTCTCCCAACAATGAGCTGTGATGACATATGTGAAAGGTTGCCAACTGAGGAAGTTCATTAGAGACACACTATTCAGGATTTTGCCTCATGGGTACCCTGGCCTAGCGTGTAGCAAAATTCAGGGGTCCCAGGAGGAAAGCAGGAGTCCAGCATAAAGCAGACTGTTTGCACAAACAGACCAGGCCCCATGAGCTACTCCAGGGAGATGGAGGCACAGGAGCCCTCCTGAAATCCAAGCTCCCAGACACCCAGCCAAAGACCAGCTTTATAAGCAGCTCCTCTAAGGATAGTCAGGTTTGCTATGGTCACTCTGAATGCTAGCTGCCCTGAATGTGGAAAGAAATGTGTCTTCCTCTTTCTTTCTTCCTTAACTCCTTCCCAACTATTAGCTGACCTTGAGTATAGAGGAACTGGGGAGAGGAAGGGGAGGGAGGGGAGCAGGACAGTTTTTACTTAACTGGCACCATTTTACCCTTGCCCCACACATCTGCGACTGGCTGGTGTTCAAAGATTGTGTGTCTTAGTTGGTATTCCTTTGGGGGTCTCTCCTCTTTGGAGGGCTTCCCAGGTGGTGCTACGGGTGATGGATCTATCTGTCAATGCAGGAGACACAGGTTCAATCCCTGGGTTAGGAAGATTTCCTGGAGGAGAAAATGGCAACCCACTCCAGTATTCTTGTCAGGAGAATTCCATGGACAGAAGAGTCTGGCAGGCTATAGTCCATGGGGCTGAAATGAGTTGTCCATGACTGATTGTCTGAGCACCCTTAGGGATCTTCAGATTTCTCCCCTGGGAACACTTAGCTGGACTTCCTGTGATGCACTGCCACATTTTCCTTGGCCAGAAGTGGCCCCTCAGCCCCTGATTCTTCCATAGATCACTCCACATGGCCTCTGTCCGTGGAGCTCCATCATTCTCTACAGTGGCCTCCTGGGCAGGGTTTGAGAGAGCTACACTTGGTCTGTCTCTGGCTCCTGGAAAATGCTGGGGCATTTTTACCCCTAATAAGCTCTGTGAGTGTAAACAGATCAATGCAGTCACCCCTCCTTGGCTGCAGTTGCCTGAACAGCTAGCTACCTGACTCTCCCTTTTAGGTTCCAGCCTAGAGACAAGTGGGCTTCCCTGGTAGCTTAGGAGTAAAGAATGCCTGCCAGTGCAGGAGACGCAAGAGGCATAGTTTCAGCCCCTTGGTCAGGAAGATCCCTGAAGGGCATGGAAACCCACTCCAGTGTTCTTGCCTGGAGAATTCCACGGACAGAGAAGTCCGACAGGCTACATACAGTCCATGCAGTTGCAAAGAGTCAGACACGACTGTGTGACTAACACACACACACACACACATACACAGAGTCACTTACTGGTCCTGTTGTCACATCAGCTGTAGGAGCTAAATGTCAGGCTTTCTGAGTCATCCTCTTTCCATTTGTCATGAAAAGAAGAACACCCTTTTCCCTCACCTTGGTGACGGGAGAGTAGGGTTGGCAGGGGATAGGAGGGGTGACCCACAGCACACCAACAACTCTCTCAGGAAATTACTTTCATATATACTCCAGAGATTCCTCTCCACTCACGTTGATATCCAAAATTCAGATACAAACCAGGTTTTAAGGGGTCTAAAGTGTATATAATTCAAGTGGAGATGTGCCTTTACCAAAACAAAAAACATATCTATCTATCTATATATATATATATATATATAATATATATACACACAACTATGAATACAAAACTAAGTGCAAAATGAATATTTATTTTGTATTAGACAATAAATCACAACAAAATACTTAAAAAGCTGACAAATACTACAAACATAAAACTTAGAAAATAATATTGCTTTTAACTACTTGACCCTACTAACACTTTTTTTCTGTTTTTAGCCATAGACTCTTTTATCTCCTCTATATAAGACAACTTTATACTACTTTCAACAGTGTGAAAAAGAAATATAATTCAGTCTCTCCTCTGGAATTTATTTTTATTATTGATAGGTTCAAATTCATAATAAACCACATATTTGGGGGATTTGCTGTCATCATTGGAAAACCTCCATCAAGTTGCCTTCATACATGATTTGTAAGATTTGGAAGAAATTTCTAAACTGGCCTCTAACGCCATCACGTCTAACCTGTCTTTCTACTCTGTCCCGTGTACTTCCATACTGTCATCATGGGCTTGCACTCCTGTGTCATGAGGGTGAGTGAGTGAGCTGACACTAAGAGGAGTCCACGTATTTGCGGAAGCCATGCCTGTACTGAAAGCGTTAGCAATACTGTAACCTGGACACAAATATGACCCTGGGCCGCATGGTTATGTTCTAATGCAAGGGAGATCTAGCACAGGTCCAATGTTCGCGGTGGCTGGAGTTCAATTTTTCCTTCCAGGGGACTTTGTCACAACTGTAGGAGTGGGTAGGGATGGGGGTTGCTACTGACACCCAGTGGATAAAGACCAGGAATGCTGCAAACACCCTTCAATGTTCAGGACAACACCCATAGCAAAGAATTATCCAGCCCCAAATGTCAAGGGTGCCAAGACTAAGATGCCTTCAAGTTGGATCTTGCTAGCTGGAATTCCAAAATATTCTCCTAATTGCTATACCACCACTGCACATTGGGGGAAATATGAAAAAGTGAAAACCCAGCATGGATATAGACCATGGTCCTAAAGTATTGCAGCTAGAATATTTTAAATACTCCTGCAAATTCTACAAAAACAGAAAAATCATATAACCTCTTTGCCAAGGCTCTCCCAGGGCCTTGGAAGGGGCCCTGTGACTGAGGAATCCTGAAGCTTCTGCTTTACCAGCTTCAGGATAAATCTTGTCTTCCCTGCCTGCCAACACAGAGGTGGATGGCAGAGTCCTGGGTTTAACATCCTGTTTATATATTGAACCTGGGCCTAGGCCTCGGTTGAGGCCTCCTTGGAGAGGAGGTTGCTGGCAGGGGCTGTCTCCACACTGCAAGGTGCTGGAGCTCAGAGGGCCTCGTCAGAGGGAAGGGACCAGCAAGGGGCTGGATGCCCAAGACCTCTTTGGCCCAGCAGCCTCAGGGCAGCAGGGAGAGCAAGAGGCCCACTGAGCCCCTCCGTCGGCTCTACCCCTTCCCACACAGTCGGCCAGCCCAGCAGCTGCCTGACAGACTCTGGCTCCCCCGAGCTCTCTGCCGTTGCCCGGGGCAGGAACAGACGTGTGCATGTCGTTCTGCCTTGGCCTGGGAGCCTGGATCCCCTGGCTGGACCCCAGGCTCAGGGGCAAGGGCCTGGAGAGAGCACCACCCCGAAGCGTTTTTCTCCCGGGCTTGAGAGCATTGTGCGCGGCTGGCGGGAACAGCAGGCGAGAGTGCTTGCAAACCGGCCTTTGGAAGCAGCCGGGGAGGTCTTCCAGCGGGAGAGGGCCGGTTGTGCTCAGAGGCCCCACAGGCCAGGGGCAGGACCCAGCACGGCCCCTGCCCCTGGCCAGCCTTGCCCAGACCTTCCTGGCCTCCGGGGGTACTGCCCCACCAAGGGGCAGGCTGCGGGGAGTGGGTCCAGACATGCCCGGGCGCCTCCCCAGGCTCATCCCCGCTGGTGCCTTTCCCCTGGGCCTAGGCCTCGGTTGAGGCCTCCTTGGAGAGGAGGTTGCTGGCAGGAGCTGTCTCCACACTGCAAGGTGCTGGAGTTCAGAGGGCCTCGTCAGAGGGAAGGGACCAGCAAGGCCTGGATGCCCAAGACCTCTTTGGCCCAGCAGCCTCAGGGCAGCAGGGAGAGCAAGAGGCCCACTGTGACGCTATGTCAGCTCTGCCCCTTCCCACACAGGCGGCCAGCCCAGCAGCTGCCTGACAGACTCTGGCTCCCCTGAGCTCTCTGCCGGTGCCGAGGGGAACAACAGACGTGTGCATGTGGTTCTGCGTTGGCCTGGGAGTTTGGACACTGTGGCTGGCCCCCAGGCTCAGGGGCCAGGGCCTGGAGAGAGCACCACCCCGAAGCGCTTTTCTCCCGGGCTTGGGAGCAATGTGCGCGACTGGCGGGAACAGCGGGCGAGAGTGCTTGCAAACCGGCCTTTGGAGGCAGCCGGGGAGGTCTTCCAGCGGGAGAGGGCCGGATGTGCTCAGAGGCCCCACAGGCCAGGGGCAGGACCCAGCAGGGCCCCTGCCCCTTGCCAGCCTTGCCCAGACCTTCCTGGCCTCGGGGGTATTGCCCCACCAAGGGGCAGCCTCGGGGACTGGGTCCAGACATTCCCGGCGCCTCCCCAGGCTCATCCTCGCTGCTGCCTTGCCCCTGGGCCTAGGCCTCGGTTGAGGCCTCCTTGGAGAGGAGGTTGCTGGCAGGGGCTGTCTCCACACTGCAAGGTGCTGGAGCTCAGAGGGCCTCGTCAGAGGGAAGGGACCAGCAAGGGGCTGGATGCCCAAGACCTCTTTGGCCGAGCAGCCTCAGGGCAGCAGGGAGAGCAAGAGGGCCACTGTGCCCCTAGGTCGGCTCTGTCCTTTCTCACACAGGCGGGCAGCCCTGCAGCTGCCTGACAGACTCTGGCTCCCCCGAGCTCTCTGCCCTTGCCCGGGGCAGGAACAGACGTGTGCATGTGGTTCTGCCTTGGCCTGGGACTCTGGACTCCATGGCTGGTCCCCAGGCTCAGGGGCAAGGGCCTGGAGAGAGCACCACCCCGAAGCGCTTTTCTCCCGGGCTTGAGAGCATTGTGCGCGGCTGGCGGGAACAGCAGGTGAGAGTGCTTGCAAACCGGCCTTTGGAGGCAGCCGGGGAGGTCTTCCAGCGGGAGAGCGCTGGTTGTGCTCAGAGGCCCCACAGGCCAGGGACAGGACCCAGCAGGGCCCCTGCCCCTGGCCAGCCTTGCCCAGACCTTCCTGGCCTCCGGGGGTTTTGCCCCACCAAGATACATGCTGAGGGGACTGGGCCCAGACATGCCCGGGCGACTCCCCAGGCTCATCCCCGCTGCTGCCTTTCCCCTGGGCCTAGGCCTCCCTTGAGGCCTCCTTGGAGAGGAGATTGCTGGCAGGGGCTGTCTCCACACTGCAAGGTGCTGGAGCTCAGAGGGCCTCGTCAGAGGGAAGGGACCAGCAAGGGGCTGGATGCCCAAGACCTCTTTGGCCCAGCAGCCTCAGGGCAGCAGGGAGAGCAAGAGGCCCACTGTGCCTCTAGGTCGGCTCTGCCCCTTCCCACACGGGCGGCCAGCCCAGCAGCTGCCTGACAGACTCTGGCTCCCCCGAGCTCTCTGCCGGTGCAGGGGGCAGGAACAGACGTGTGCATGTGGTTCTGCCTTGGCCTGGGAGTGTGGACCCCCTGCCTGGCCCCCAGGCTCAGGGGCAAGGGCCGGGAGAGAGCACCACCCCGAAGCGCTTTTCTCCCGGGCTTGGGAGCATTGTGCGCAGCTGGCGGGAACAGCCGGCGAGAGTGCTTGCAAAGCGGCCTTTGGAGGCAGCCGGGGAGGTCTTCCAGCGGGAGAGGGCCGGTTGTGCTCAGAGGCCCCACAGGCCAGGGGCAGGACCCAGCAGGGCCCCTGCCCCTGGCCAGCCTTGCCCAGACCTTCCTGGCCTCCGGGTTTACTGCCCCACCAAGGGGCAGGCTGCAGGGACTGGGTGCCGACATGCCCGGGCGGCTCCCCAGGCTCATTCCCGCTAGTGCCTTTCCCCTGGGCCTAGGCCTCGGTTGAAGCCTCCTTGGAGAGGAGGTTGCTGGCAGTGGCTGTCTCCAAACTGCAAGGTGCTGGAGCTCAGAGGGCCTCGTCAGAGGGAAGGGACCAGCAAGGGGCTGGATGCCCAAGACCTCTTTGGCCCAGCAGCCTCAGGGTAGCAGGGAGAGCAAGAGGCCCACTGTGACGCTATGTCAGCTCTGCCCCTTCCCACACAGGCGGGCAGCCCAGCAGCTGCCTGACAGACTCTGGCTCCCCCGAGCTCTCTGCCGATGCCGAGGGGAACAACAGACGTGTGCATGTGGTTCTGCGTTGGCCTGGGAGTTTGGACACCGTGGCTGGCCCCCAGGCTCAGGGGCCAGGGCCTGGAGAGAGCACCACCCCGAAGCGCTTTTCTCTCGGGCTTGGGAGCAATGTGCGCGACTGGCGGGAACAGCGGGCGAGAGTGCTTGCAAACCGGCCTTTGGAGGCCGCCGGGGAGGTCTTCCAGCAGAAGAGGGCCCGTTGTGCTCAGAGGCCCGACAGGCCAGTGACAGGACCCAGCAGGGCCCCTGCCCCTGGCCAGCCTTGCCCAGACCTTCCTGGCCTCCGGGGTTACTGCCCGACCAAGGGACAGGCTGCGGGGACTGGGTTCAGACATGCCCGGGCGGCTCCCCAGGCTCATCCCCGCTGGTGCCTTTCCCCTGGGCCTAGGCCTCGGTTGAGCCTCCTTGGAGAGGAGGTTGCTGGCAGGGGCTCTCTCCACACTGCAAGGTGCTGGAGCTCAGAGGGCTTCGTCAGAGGGAAGGGACCAGCAAGGGGCTGGATGCCCAAGACCTCTTGGCCCAGCAGCCTCAGGGCAGCAGGGAGAGCAAGAGGCCCAGTGTGCCCCTAGGTCGGCTCTGCCCCTTCCCACACAGGCGGCCAGCCCAGCAGCTGCCTGACAGACTCTGGCTCCCCCGAGCTCTCTGCCTTTGCCCGGGGCAGGAACAGACGTGTGCATGTGGTTCTGCCTCGGCCTGGGAGTCTGGACCCCCTGGCTGGTCCCCAGGCTCAGGGGCAAGGGCCTGGAGAGAGCACCACCCCGAAGTGGTTTTCTCCCGGGCTTGAGAGCATTGTGCGCGGCTGGCGGGAACAGCAGGCGAGAGTGCTTGCAAACCGGCCTTTGGAGGCAGCCGGTGAGGTCTTCCAGCGGGAGAGTACTGGTTGTGCTCAGAGGCCCAACAGGCCAGGGGCAGGACCCAGCAGGGCTCCTGCCCTGGCCAGCATTGCCCAGACCTTCCTGGTTTCCGGGGGTACTCCCCAACAAAGGGGCAGGCTGCGGGCACTGGGTCCAAACATGCCCGGGCGCCTCCCCAGGCTCATCTCCGCTGGTGCCTTTCCCCTGGGCCTAGGCCTCGATTCAGGCCTCCTTGGAGAGGAGGTTGCTGACAGAGGCTGTCTCCACACTGCAAGGTGCTGGAGCTCAGAGGGCCTCGTCAGAGGGAAGGGACCAGCAAGGGGCTGGATGCCCAGACCTCTTTGGCCCAGCAGCCTCAGGGCAGCAGGGAGAGCAAGAGGCCCAGTGTGCCCCTAGGTCGGCTCTGCCCCTTCCCACACAGGCGGCCAGCCCAGCAGCTGCCTGACAGACTCTGGCTCCCCCGAGCTCTCTGCCGGTGCAGGGGGCAGGAACAGACGTGTGCATGTGGCTCTGCCTTGGCCTGGGAGTGTGGACCCCCTGCCTGGCCCCCAGGCTCAGGGGCAAGGGCCGGGAGAGAGCACCACCCCGAAGCGCTTTTCTCCCGGGCTCGGGAGCATTGTGCGCGGCTGGCGGGAACAGCCGGCGAGAGTGCTTGCAAAGCGGCCTTTGGAGGCAGCGGGGAGGTCTTCCAGCGGGAGAGGGCCGGTTGTGCTCAGAGGCCCCACAGGCCAGGGGCAGGACCCAGCAGGGCCCCTGCCCCTGGCCAGCCTTGCCCAGACCTTCCTGGCCTCCGGGGGTACTGCCCCACCAAGGGGCAGGCTGCGGGGCCTGGGTCCAGACATGCCCGGGCGGCTCCCCAGGCTCATTCCCGCTAGTGCCTTTCCCCTGGGCCTAGGCCTCGGTTGAGGCCTCCTTGGAGAGGAGGTTGCTGGCAGAGGCTGTCTATACACTGCAAGGTGCTGGAGCTCAGAGGGCCTCGTCAGAGGGAAGGGACCAGCAAGGGGCTGGATGCCCAAGACCTCTTTGGCCCAGCAGCCTCAGGGCAGCAGGGAGAGCAAGAGGCCCACTGTGACGCTATGTCAGCTCTGCCCCTTCCCACACAGGCGGCCAGCCCAGCAGCTGCCTGACAGACTCTGGCTCCCCTGAGCTCTCTGCCGGTGCCGAGGGGAACAACAGACGTGTGCATGTGGTTCTGCGTTGGCCTGGGAGTTTGGACACCGTGGCTGGCCCCCAGGCTCAGGGGCCAGGGCCTGGAGAGAGCACCACCCCGAAGCGCTTTTCTCCCGGGCTTGGGAGCAATGTGCGCGACTGGCGGAACAGCGGGCGAGAGTGCTTGCAAACCGGCCTTTGGAGGCCGCCGGGGAGGTCTTCCAGCAGAAGAGGGCCCGTTGTGCTCAGAGGCCCGACAGGCCAGCGGCAGGACCCAGCAGGGCCCCTGCCCCTGGCCAGCCTTGCCCAGACCTTCCTGGCCTCCGGGGGTACTGCCCCACCAAGGGGCAGGCTGCGGGGACTGGGTCCAGACATGCCCGGGCGCCTCCCCAGGCTCATCCCCGCTGGTGCCTTTCCCCTGGGCCTAGGCCTCGGTTGAGGCCTCCTTGGAGAGGAGGTTGCTGGCAGGGGCTGTCTCCACACTGCAAGGTGCTGGATCTCAGAGGGCCTCGTCAGAGGAAAGGGACCAGCAAGGGGCTGGATGCCCAAGACCTCTTCGGACCAGCAGATTCAGGGCAGCAGGGAGAGCAAGAGGCCCACTGTGCCCTTAGGTCGGCTCTGCCCCTTCCCACACAAGCCGCCAGCCAAACAGCTGCCTGACAGACTCTGGCTCTCCCGAGCTCTCTGCCGGTGCCGGGGGCATGAACAGACGTGTGCATGTGGTTCTGCCTTGGCCTGGGAGTCTGGACCCCCTGGCTGGCCCCCAGGCTCAGGGGCAAGGGCCTGGAGAGAGCACCACCCCGAAGCGCTTTTCTACCGGGCTTGGGTGCATTGTGCCCGGCTGGCAGAAACAGCGGGCGAGAGTGCTTGCAAACCGGCCTTTGGAAGCTGGCGGGGAGGTCTTCCAGCAGAAGAGGGCCCGTTGTGCTCAGAAGCCCCACAGGCAAGGGGCAGGACCCAACAGGGCCCCTGCCCCTGGCCAGCCTTGCCCAGACCTTCCTGGCCTCCGGGGGTACTGCCCCACCAAGGGGCAGGCTGCATGGACTGGGTGCAGACATCCCCGGGCGGCTCCCCAGGCTCATTCCCGCTAGTGCCTTTCCCCTGGGCCTAGGCCTCGGTTGAAGCCTCCTTGGAGAGGAGGTTGCTGGCAGTGGCTGTCTCCAAACTGCAAGGTGCTGGAGCTCAGAGGGCCTCGTCAGAGGGAAGGGACCAGCAAGGGGCTGGATGCCCAAGACCTCTTTGGCCCAGCAGCCTCAGGGCAGCAGGGAGAGCAAGAGGCCCACTGTGCCCCTCGGTCGGCTCTGCCCCTTCCCACACAGTCGGGCAACCCAGCAGCTGTCTGACAGACTCTGGCTCCCCCAAGCTCTCTGCCAGTGCCGGGGGCAGCAACAGACGTGTGCATGTGGTTCTGCCTTGGCCTGTGAGTGTGGACCCCCTGCCTGGCCCCCAGGCTCAGGGGCAAGGGCCCGGAGACAGCACCACCCCGAAGCGCTTTTCTCCCGGGCTTGGGAGCATTGTGCGCGGCTGGTGGGAACAGCGGGCGAGAGTGCTTGCAAACTGGCCTTTGGAGGCAGCCGGGGAGGTCTTCCAGCGGGAGAGGGCCGGTTGTGCTCAGAGGCCCCACAGGCCAGGGGCAGGACCCAGCAGGGCCCCTGCCCTGGCCAGCATTGCCCAGACCTTCCTGGCCTCCGGGGGTACTGCCCCTCCAAGGGGCGGGCTGCGTGCACTGGGTCCAAACATGCTCGGGAGCCTATCCAGGCTCATCCCCGCTGGTGTCTTTCCCCTGAGCCTAGGCCTCGCTTGAGGCCTCCTTGGAGAGTGGGTTGCTGTCAGGGGCTGTCTCCACACTGCAAGGTGCTGGAGCTCAGAGGGCGTCGTCAGAGGGAAGGGACCAGCAAGGGGCTGGATGCCCAAGACCTCTTTGGCCCAGCAGCCTCAGGGCAGCAGGGAGAGCAAGAGGCCCACTGTGCCCCTCGGTCGGCTCTGCCCCTTCCCACACAGTCGGCCAGCCCAGCAGCTGCCTGACCGACTCTGGCTCCCCCGAGCTCTCTGCCGGTGCTGGGGGCAAGAACAGACGTGTGCATGTGGTTCTGCCTTGGCCTGGGAGTCTGGACCCCCTGGCTCGTCCCCAGGCTCAGGGGCAAGTGCCCGGAGAGAGCACCACCCCGAAGCGCATTTCTGCCGGGCTTGAGAGCATTGTGCGCGGCTGGCGGGAACAGCAGGCGAGAGTGCTTGCAAACCGGCCTTTGGAAGCAGCCGGGGAGGTCTTCCAGCAGAAGAGGGCGCGTTGTGCTCAGAGGCCCCACAGGCCAGGGACAGGACCCAGCAGGGTCCCTGCCCCTGGCCAGCCTTGCCCAGACCTTCCTGGCCTCCGGGTGTACTGCCCCACCAAGGGGCAGGCTGCGGGGACTGGGTGCAGACATGCCCGGGCGGCTCCCCAGGCTCATTCCCGCTAGTGCCTTTCCCCTGGGCCTAGGCCTCGGTTGAGGCCTCCTTGGAGAGGAGGTTGCTGGCAGAGGCTGTCTATACACTGCAAGGTGCTGGAGTTCAGAGGGCCTCGTCAGAGGGAAGGGACCAGCAAGGGGTTGGATGCCCAAGACCTCTTTGGCCCAGCAGCCTCAGGGCAGCAGGGAGGCAAGAAGGACCGCACTGTGAACGCTATGTCTAGCTCTGCCCTCCCGTCCACACAGGCGGGCCAGCCCAGGAGCTGCTGACAGACTCTGGCTCCCTCCTGAGCTCTCTGCCAGGTGCCGAGGAGAACACAGACGTGTGCATGTTGGTTCTTGCGGTTGGCGCTGGAGTTTGGACACCGTGGTCTGGGCCCCAGGCTCGAGGGGCCAGGGACCTGGAGAAGGAAAGCACCACCCCGAGGCAGCTTTTCTCCCGGGCTTGGGAGGGCAATGTGCGCGACTCGGCGGGAACAGCGGGCGAGAGTGGCTTGCAAACCGCCCTTATGGGAGCCGCCGGGGAGGTCTTCCAGCAGAAGAGGGCCCGTTGTGCTAAGAGGCCCGACAGGCCAGCGGCAGGACCCAGC
Organism: Cervus canadensis; assembly: GCF_019320065.1. NCBI lineage: Eukaryota > Metazoa > Chordata > Mammalia > Artiodactyla > Cervidae > Cervus > Cervus canadensis. Next base: position 15,604,278 of record NC_057397.1, on the reverse strand, counting down.
AGGGCCCCTGCCCCTGGCCAGCCTTGCCCAGACCTTCCTGGCCTCCGGGGTTACTGCCCGACCAAGGGACAGGCTGCGGGGACTGGGTGCAGACATGCCCGGGCGGCTCCCCAGGCTCATCCCCGCTGGTGCCTTTCCCCTGGGCCTAGGCCTCGGTTGAGGCCTCCTTGGAGAGGAGGTTGCTGGCAGGGGCTCTCTCCACACTGCAAGGTGCTGGAGCTCAGAGGGCTTCGTCAGAGGGAAGGGCCAGCAAGGGGCTGGATGCCCAAGACCTCTTTGGGAGGATCATGTCATCTGCAAACAGAGAGAGTTTCACTTCTTCTTTTCCTATCTGGATTCCTTTTACTTCTTTTTCTGCTCTGATTGCTGTGGCCAAAACTTCCAACACTATGTTGAATAGTAGTGGTGAGAGTGGGCACCCTTGTCTGTTCCTGATTTCAGGGGAAATGCTTTCAATTTTTCACCATTGAGGGTGATGCTTGCTGTGGGTTTGTCATATATAGCTTTTATTATGTTGAGATATGTTCCTTCTATTCCTGCTTTCTGGAGAGTTTTAATCATAAATGAGTGTTGAATTTTGTCAAAGGCTTTCTCTGCATCTATTGAGATAATCATATGGTTTTTATCTTTCAATTTGTTAATGTGGTGTATTACATTGATTTGCAGATATTAAAGAATCCTTGCATTCCTGGGATAAAGCCCACTTGGTCATGGTGTATGATTTTTTTAGTATGTTGTTGGATTCTGTTTGCTAGGATTTTGTTAAGGATTTTTGCATCTATGTTCATCAGTGATATTGGCCTGTAGTTTTCTTTTTTTTGTGGCATCTTTGTCTGGTTTTGGAATTAGGGTGATGGTGGCCTCATAGAATGAGTTTGGAAGCTTACCTTCATCTGCAATTTTCTGGAAGAGTTTGAGTAAGATAGGTGTTAGCTCTTCTCTAAATATTTGGTAGAATTCAGCTGTGAAGCCATCTGGTCCTGGGCTTTTGTTTGCTGGAAGATTTTTGATGACAGTTTCGATTTCCTTGCTTGTGATGGGTCTGTTAAGATCTTCTATTTCTTCCTGGTTCAGTTTTGGAAAGTTATACTTTTCTGAGAATTTGTCCATTTCATCCAAGTTGTCCATTTTATTGGCATAGAGCTGCTGGTAGTAGTCTCTTATGATCCTTTGTATTTCAGTGTTGTCTGTTGTGATCTCTCCATTTTCATTTCTAATTTTGTTAATTTGGTTTTCCTCTCTTTGTTTCTTAATGAGTCTTGCTAATGGTTTGTCAATGTTGTTTATTTTTTCAAAAAAACCAAGCTTTTAGCTTTTGTTGATTTTTTTGCTATGGTCTCTTTAGTTTCTTTTGCATTTATTTCTGCCCTGATTTTTAAAGATTTCTTTCCTTCTGCTAACCCTGGGGTTGTTCATTTTTTCCTTCTCTAGTTGCTTTAGGTGTAGAGTTAGGTTATTTATTTGACTTTTTTCTTGTTTCTTGAGGTAAACCTGTAATGCTATGAACCTTCCCCTTAGCACTGCTTTTACAGTGTCCCATAGGTTTTTGGGTTGTTGTGTTTTCATTTTCATTCATTTCTATGCATATTTTGATTTCTTTTTTGATTTCTTCTATGATTTGTTGGTTATTCAGAAGCGTGTTATTTAGCCTCCATATGTTTGAATTTTTAACAATTTTTTTTCCTGTAATTGAGATCTAATCTTACTGCACTGTGGTCAGAAAAGATGACTGGAATGATTTCAATTTTTTTGAATTTTTCAAGACCAGATTTATGGCCCAGGATGTGATCTATTCTGGAGAAGGTTCCGTGTGCACTTGAGAAAAAGGTGAAGTTGATTGTTTTGGGGTGAAATGTCCTATAGATATCAATTAGGTCTAGCTGGTCCATTGTGTCATTCAAGGTTTGTGTTTCCTTGTTAATTTTCTGTGTAGTTGATCTATCCATAGTTGTGAGTGGGGTATTAAAGTCTCCCACTATTATTGTGTTAGTATTAATTTCCTCTTTCATACTCGTTAGCATTTGCCGTACATATTGCGGTGCTCCTATGTTGGGTGCATATATATTTATAATTGTTATATCTTCTTCTTGCATTAATCCTTTGATCATTATGTAGTGTCCTTCTTTGTCTCTTTTCACATCCTTTATTTGAAAGTCTATTTTATCTGATATGAGTATTGCGACTCCTGCTTTTTTTTGGTCTCCGTTTGCGTGAAATATTTTTTTCCAGCCCTTCACTTTTAGTCTGTAAGTGTCTCTTGCTTTGAGGTGGGTCTCTTGTAGACAGCATATATAGGGGTTTTGCTTTTGTATCCATTCAGCCAATCTTTGTCTTTTGGTTGGGGCATTCAACCCATTTACATTTAAGGTAATTATTGATAGGTGTGGTCCCTTTGCCATTTACTTTGTTGTTTTGGGTTCACGTTTATACAACCTTTCTGCATTTCCTATCTAGAGAAGATCCTTTAGCATTTGTTGAAGAGCTGGTTTGGTGGTGCTGAATTCTCTCAGCCTTTGCTTGTCTGTAAAGCTTTTGAATTCTCCTTCATATCTGAATGAGATCCTTGCTGGATACAGTAATCTGGGTTGTAGGTTATTCCCTTTCATTACTTTCAGTACGTCCTGCCATTCCCTTCTGGCCTGGAGGGTTTCTATTGATAGATCAGCTGTTATCCTTATGGGAATCCCTTTGTGTGTTATTTGTTGTTTCTCCCTTGCTGCTTTTAATATTTGTTCTTTGTGTTTGATCTTTGTTAATTTGATTAATATGTGTCTTGGGGTGTTTCGCCTTGGGTTTATCCTGTTTGGGACTCTCTGGGTTTCTTGGACTTGGGTGGCTATTTCCTTCCCCATTTTAGGGAAGTTTTCAGCTATTATCTCCTCGAGTATTTTCTCATGGCCTTTCTTTTTGTCTTCTTCTTCTGGGATTCCTATGATTCGAATGTTGGGGCATTTCACATTGTCCCAGAGGTCCCTGAGGTTGTCCTCATTTCTTTTGATCCTTTTTTCTTTTTTCCTCTCTGTTTCATTTATTTCCCCCATTTTATCTTCTACCTCACTTATCCTATCTTCTGCCTCCGTTATTCTACTCTTGGTTCCCTCCAAAGTGTTTTTGATCTCATTCATTGCATTATTCATTTTTAATTGACTCTTTTTTATTTCTTCTAGGTCTTTATTAAACAATTCTTGTATCTTTTCAATCTTTGTCTCCAGGCTATTTATCTGTAACTCCATTTTGTTTTCAAGATTTTGGATCATTTTTATTATCATTATTCTAAATTCTTTTTCAGGTAGATTCCCTATCTCCTCCTCTTTTGCTTGACTTGGTGGGCATTTTTCATGTTCCTTTACCTGTTGGGTATTTCTTTGCCTTTTCATCTTGTTTAGATTGCTGTGTCTGGAGTGGACTTTCTGTATTCTGGAGGTCTGTGGTTCCTTTTTATTGTGGAGGATTTACCCCGTGGGTGGGGTTAGACGATTGGCTTGTCAAGGTTTCCTGGTTAGGGAAGCTTGCGTCAGTGTTCTGGTGCGTGGAATTTGATTTCTTCTCTTTGGAGAGCAATGGAGTGCTCAGTAATGAGTTTTGAGATGGGTCTATGTGTTAGGTGTCACCTTGGGCAGCCTGTATGTTGACGTTTAGGGCTATGTTCCTGCGTTGCTGGAGAATTTGCTTGGTATGTCTTGCTCTAAAACTTATTGGCTCTTGGGTGGTGGTTGGTTTCAGTGTAGGTATGGAGGCTTTTGGAAGGTCACTTATTACTTAAAGTTCCATGTAGTCAGGAGTTTTCTGGTGTTCTCAGGTTTTGGGCTTAAGTCTCCTGCCTCTGGATTTCAGTTTTATTCTTCCTGTAGTCTCAGGACTTCTCCAACTATACAGCACTGATAAGAAAACTTCTATGTTAGTGGCAAAAAGATTCTCCGCCGTTAGGGACACCCAGAGAGGTTCACAGAGTTACATGAAGAAGAGGAGAGGGAGGAGGGAGATAGTGTTGAGCAGGAGGAGAAAAAGGGGGACTCAAGAGGAGAGAGACAGATCTACGCAGTTGTCTGTTCCCAGAATGTTCTCCGTAGCCAAGACACCCACCAAGATTCACAGAATTGGATTGGGAAGAAAAGGAGAAAGGAGGAAATAGAGGTGTTCTGAGGTAGAAAACAGAGAGTCAAGATTGGGAGAGAAAAATCAACACACTCCTGAATAAAAATGGGAACTGAATATTGGATTCTTAAATGTTCACAATTTATATCATATATTGAGAAACAAAAATTAAAAATCTAGAGTAGAGATTAGACTCTTAAAAATACTATATTAAAAACAAAAACCAAAACACACACAAAAAATTTTTTTAAAATATATATGAAGTTCAGTTTAAAAAATAGGGCTTCCCTTTTTTTTTTTTTGGTAAGGTTATAGTGTATTGAAAATGAAAATTAAGGAGTAGTAGAGGAGTACTAGAGGACTTTAAAAGAAATAAGAGAAAAAGAAAAATAGAAAATAGAAGAGAAAAAGGAGAAAAAAAAGAAAGAAAGAAAGAATTTTCCCTAATTAAAAAAATCATAAAAATCTATGAAAATGAAAGTTAAGGAGTGATGGGGGAGTAATAGGGAATTTTAAAGGAAAATAAAAGAAAAAAAAAAGAAAAAAGAAAAAATTAAAAAAAAAAATTTTTTTCTTATTAAAAAAAAAAAAGAGTAAAAATATATCTAGGAATTTCTCTGGAGCTGTTGCGGTCAGTGTCTGTTCGGCTCAGTTTCAGATATCTCCTCGTTCCAGCTTACAGTTCTCGATATCTACAGGCCTCTTCCGGTGTAATCGGTGTTTTCTACAGGGATTTTAATCTGTTGCACCGCTCTCTCCTGAAGCGATTCCCTTTGTTTATTTGGCTTCTGTTTGCCAGTCTCTTCAGAGCCTCATTTCCGCCCTGACACAGGCGGGCGGAGGTGGACTCTTATTCAGGTAGCTAGTTCTGTCGCGCTGCTGGGAGGGGCTGACGCTGCGGGGATGGGCTGGCGCTGCCGGGAGAGGCTGGCGCTGGTTTCTCGGTCTGCGCTGCTTAGGATCCCGCCACACCCTCGGGTGCTCCACAAAAGCGCGGAACAAAAGGCTGAGTCCGCTCTTGTGCCTTCCCCGTCAGAGCGTTCCAGGCAGCCAGTAGCTTGACCGGCGCACTCTCTCCGGTGCGGCGCACCCTCTCCCACGGTCCCAGTCTCGGTTTCTGCCGGCGCCAGTCGGGTGTGTGCGCCTTCTGCCCTCTGCCCCCAGCCCGTCCCCGCCCGCGTCGGTCGGGTGCCTGCGCGCTGTGTCTCGCCGCGACCTGCTCCTGCCTCCGGCGGGTCCGGGCCAGCCCGCAGTCTGCGAGCCCCTCTCTGGACTCTCTCGGTCCCCTCTTTCCGCGAACGGCCGGCAGCGAGTTCAGGCCGGTCAATTTTCTCTCTCTTCCCTGCTCTCCCACAGTTCAAGCCGGCAACTCACAAAAGCTCCCTCCGATTGTCCTCAGGGCACTCAGGCCCAGACCCTGCCCCAAACAAGGCCGCCGGCTCCTCTCCGTGCCGCCCCCACTTGCTGGTGGTGGATGCGGGTGTCTGGGGCACTTTTCTGCTGAGAGTTGCTTTTAGGCACGTAATCTGTCGGTTTTATTTATTGTTTCCCTCCCAGCCAGGTTGCCCTCCTAGATTCAAACACTTCCCCCAGGCCCGCCAGTGCGAGGGTTTCCCGGTGTCTGGAAACGTCCTCTAAAGACTTGCTTCCCGGGACGGATCTCCGTCCTTAGCTCTTTTGTCTCACTTTTTATCTTTTATATTTTGTCCTACCTCCTTTCGAAGACAATGGGCTGCTTTTCTGGGCGCCTGATGACCTCAGCTAGCGATCAGAAGTTGTTTTGTGAAGTTTGCTCTGCGTTCAGATATTCTTTTGATGAATTTGTAGGAGAGAAAGTGGTCTCCCCGTCCTACTCCTCCGCCATCTTGGCTCCTCCCCCCGTGCCACTGCTTTTTAAAGCCTGGGTATAAAACTTTGTGAAACAGTGATTTGATGGCTTGGTTCTAAATTTATTTTAGTTTTTTAATGGCTGTCTAGTTGAAATATATACTTCACAAAGAAACACAGGTCCTTATGGAAAAGTATATTCATATACAAGTCTTGGGGCTTCCCTGATAGCTCAGTTGGTAAAGAATCCACCTGCAATGCAGGAGACCCCAGTTCAATTCCTCGGTCGGGAAGATCCCCTGGAGAAGGGATAGGCTACCCACTCCAGTATTCTTGGATTTCCCTTGTGACTCAGCTGGTAAAGAATCCACCTGCAATATGGGAGACCCGGGTTTGATTCCTGGGTTGGGAAGATGCCCTGGAGAAGGGAAAGGCTACCCACTCCAGTATTTTGGCCTGGAGAATTCCATGGACTGTATAGTCCATGGGGTCACAAAGAGTCAGACACGATTGAACAACTTCCACTTTCACATAAGTCTTATGTTTGATCAATAAATTTCCATCCTCTATAATGTTAATCTCTTTTTTTTACAAATTAAAAGAAAGTATTTAATATTTATATTTTTACAGATGATCTTAACACCTACCTGAAGTATTCATTTGGACAATTTTTAAGAAATTAGAAAATTCACTTTCAAAACATTATTAACATTGAAATATGAGAGTTTTACAGGTAAAATGAATCAGTCTTAATCAGGAACAAAAGTCCCATAGTGATGAAAATATTTCTTTACATATGCTTTCAAAATTCTTTCTCCAAAGCATGAGTTGTTTTTTTTTTTCAAAAGCCATTATTTTCTCATTTATTGTGAAAAATGTCACTTTCATTTCAAAAAGATTGGTTAAGCGGGCATATTTTGTCCAAAAAAATTGCTGCTAGATAACATATCACCAATAGCTATTGTTTTTAGCTCACAATGTATCTGAGAAAGAGTTCAGACCCAGAGGGGCCATGCTTTTCTTCCATTTTTTCATTGTTGTTATTATTGACTTAAATTATTAGGATCATCTTGACCAGTAGATTCTTTGCAGAAAATATTTTAAGTCACTCGTACATTTTAAAGAGTGTTCATTTATCATAATCAATAATATAGTGTATAGATTCATCTCACCAAGAACATGTAAACGACAACATGTCACTGTATGTTCAGAATGAGATCGCCATTGCCAACTCTGAGTTACAGAGCTCCCACTTCTCTTGCAGACCAGTGACACAGAATCATCCATCCTAGCTATTGAGTGATGGAGCCAGTATCAATCATATATTCAATACTAGCAAAGTATAGTGTATTTCTATTTTCTCAAGATAGAAACTAAATAGAAATTGGAGTTCTAATACCTGGTGGCTCAGTGGTAAAAATAATCCGTGTGCCAATACAGGAGACACTAGTTCAATCCTTTGGTGGGCAAGAGCCCCTGGAGAAGAAAATGGCAACCCACTCCAATGTTCTTGCCTGGGAAATCCCATGGACAGAGGACCCTGGCAGCCTATAGTGCACAGGGTCACAAAGAGTCAGACATGACAGCGACTGAACAACAACAACGAAATGTTTTCTTCAGGCACCTTAAGGGACAATCTCGCACATTCTTAGAATGTACACACCCTATTTTGGACATGACAGCACTAAGCTGTCTCATGCCACCAGTGCCACCACATGGTCACCAAGGAATAATACGATTTATGTTTTTTCTCAGACCTCTATTCTTCCCATTAAGGAGACTCAAGCATTCACAGCTTTCTTCTTTCTGTTCTTCACTACCCTAATTATCAGATTGGAACTTGTAGCCTGAACCTAACTAGGTCACTTGTCTGATAAAACAAGAATATTTATGTTTTGAGGTCGAGAGTCTCCCAATGTAACATATGAAATGTGCAGGACATTGTACAATTCAAGATTACTCAGCATATGAAGACCCAGGAAATCCTCAATCCACTAAGAAAAGACCATCAACAGACAGCGACCTCAAGATGACACAGGGTTATGAGCTGCATTGGGTGCCCCCCAAATTCATGCATTGAAACCCCAACAACCAGTACCTCCGGATGTGACTACCTTTGGAGATAGAGTCCTTAAAAAGGAGATTAAGTTAAAATAAGGTAGTCTTTGCCAGAAAATTATATCAGTGTGTGTTACTTTGCTCAGTTTGCCCTAACAGAGTACTGTAGACTGGGTGGTTTAAACAATAGAACTTAATTTTCTCGAAGTTCTGGATGCTGGATGTTCAAGGTTAAGGCACTAGCTGGAAGGTTTGGTGTCTCCCTGACTTACAGACAGCAGCTTTCCTGCTGTCTTACGTGGTCTTTCACATGGTACATGGGCATCTAATTCAATCTACTCAGTGTCCTTATAAGAAGAGAAAATTTACACACACACACAGAGACACCAGGGATGCCTTGTGAGCATGCTCTTAAATTCCTTACACGATTGGAGGGAAAAAATAGATCCTCAGTGATGTGACCGATGTACCAGTTAAAGGACACAAGCCTTTATTCTTTAGCTTTCTGTGTTCTTTTCCCAACACAACTGCAAACAGAGGTGAGTGACAAATAATGTAATCTCTGTTGTATGTTGGCCACAAAGAACACTCAGAAAGCTTCCTATGGGGGCCAATGGTGGATGTTAATCTGAATTTTTCCAAAGAAAATAAGGAAAACATGTAGATTGGTTTAATAAGCTAAAGTTTTGGAGAATAATAGAAATTGATTTTTAAATTAGCTTAAGTTCTTATAAATCCAGACTCTCTCAATCAACTAACAAAACAAATATTTAAAAAAAAATCCAGAAGGAGAGCATGTGAGGTTTTCTGTTCGATGGTTCCTCCCAACATTGCACATCTATTTTTCTTTTCTGGTCAGTATATCTCCATTATTCCAGAAAGGATCTCAATTCACTTTTAGAATGATGTCTCTTAAAATTGCCCCTTCTGCAACCTCTGGCCAAATATGAGGCTCCGTTGGGAACCACCAGTGATCATATCCCAATTGCTTAACGCCGGGGTTAGCATCTGACCCATAGCAGGCCAATCGAAGTTCTTCCAGTGATTTTCAGAATATAATTAAAGAGGAAACATCTGTTCCCTTTGAGTGGGAAGCTGAGGAAGTGATCCCTGGACTCCAGATATGGGCAAGTGCTTTGTGTAAAGGAATGAAGGTGACCTGCAGAGAAAGGCAAAGACATGATAAGGAGACATTCTGGTCCTTGGTCTAGGGGGAAGGAGGTTCAAGAGGGAGGGGACACATGTACACCCACGGCTGATCCGTGTTGATGTATGGCAGAAACCAACACCATATTCTAAAGGAATTATCCTCCAACTAAAAATAAATAATTTCTTTAAAAGAACATATATTTTGAAAAGTAGATGCTTTAAAAGTTACACCTCAGTAATCTGGGAAAGGTTTCCCTCCCAGACAGTCTGGACCACAGGGGCAAAAGAGGTCCATCCAGGGCGACGCTGCAGGAGGCCACTGCGCAGGTTCCTCTGGACCGCAGCGGCCTGGACCGAGGCTCGCGCTGTCCACAGCCCTGGGCCCAGGCCTGCATCTCGGGGCTCTGGTTGCTTACAATCTGTCCTCTCTGCACTATTTTTAAGAACCACAGGAGCACACTTCCAGTTACAAAGTCTGGGATGAAAGGCACAGCGTAGGAAATACAGTCACTAACGCTGTAGTAACTTTGTGTGGTGACAGATGGTAACTGGACTTACTGAGCTGATCATGTCACAACGCCTAAAACTACTTAATCACTGTTACACCTAAAACTCCAGTAATACCGTAAGTCACTTATACTTCAATAAAATGGAACCATGGGAAATCATGATGATAAAACAGTTTACAGACTGAAAACCTTCCCAGGTCTGCAGGGCGCTGTCATTCAGGTTACTGCCCGGGTCGCTGGGTGTCTCCGCCGGCCGCCATGGCGGCACCAGCGGCGTGTGCCCTCCGGGACGGCAGCCCCACGTGAATGGCGTGCCCGCGTGGGAATCTGGTCTCCTTCGTCATCCGTCAGGGAGGTGCTCGCCTGCGATCAATCGGCCCGCCTTGCGGGGAGGGCAGCGTGCCGCTGGGACCCTGACGAGGCACCAGACCCGACACGCGCAGCTTGGAGAGAGGCACCCCTTCGAGGCCTCCGCTCCTCCCAGAACATCTCCTGTCAGCCCGGCGCTCCCCTCGGCTCCTCCCAGAGCACCTCCCATCCGCTCCGTGCTCCCCTCGCTCCTCCCAGGACACCTCCCGTCCGCTCCGTGCTCCCCGCGCTCCTCCCACAGGACACCTCCCGGCCGCCCGGCCCCCCCTCGCTCCTCCTCCCACAGGACACCTCCCGGCCGCCCGGCCCTCCCTCGCTCCAGCAGGCTGAGGTCTGCCTGGACGGCAGGACGCAGGCCTCAGAGCTGTGGACACTCCCAGCTGTGTTCACCTCTGTACCAACGCCACGGGGGCCTCAAAAAAAACACTCCCTGGGTTAAAGTGCACACACATGAAATTTGAAATCATCGAACGGGGACTTCCCTGGTGGTCCAGTGGCAAAGAACCCGCCTGCCAATGCATGGGTTCAATCCCTGGTTTAGGGAGCTCCCGCACGCCTCTGACCTACCAAGCCCCGGCACCACACGCGCCGAGCTCCTGAGCCCGAGAGCCCCGGCTCTGCATCGGGAGAAGCCGCCGCGGGGAGGAGCCCGCGTGCAGCAAGGGAGACACCCAGCACCGCCAAGAAACAACTGATTAATTTTAAAAAATTAAATAAACATAGTCCAGCTTTTCATTTGTGGTTAATACTTCCAATATTTTATCTACATTGAGCTCTCCTTCCCTCCCTCGGGGCTTCCCTGCTGGCTCAGGCGGTAAAGCCTCCCGCCTGCCGTGCGGGAGACCCGGGCTCGGTCCCTGGGTCGGGAAGGCGGTGCAGGAGACCCGGGCTCGGTCCCTGGGTCGGGAAGGGCCGTGCTGGAGACCCGGGCTCGGTCCCTGGGTCGGGAAGGCGGTGCAGGAGACCCGGGCTCGGTCCCTGGGTCGGGAAGGGCCGTGCTGGAGACCCGGGCTCGGTCCCTGGGTCGGGAAGGTGGTGCAGGAGACCCGGGCTCCGTCCCTGGGTCGGGAAGGCGGTGCAGGAGACCTGGACTCCGTCCCTGGGTCGGGAAGGGCGGTGCGGGAGACCCGGGCTCCGTCCCTGGGTCGGGAAGGGCGGTGCGGGAGACCCGGGCTCCGTCCCTGGGTGGGGAAGGGCCGTGCGGGAGACCCGGGCTCCGTTCCTGGGTCGGGAAGATCCCCTGGAGAAGGAAACAGCAGCCCACTCCAGTCTTCTTGCCTGGAGAATTCCATGAACGGAGGAGCCTGGTAGGCTAGAGTCCACGGGATCTTAGAGCCGGACACGACTGAGCGTTTTCATTTCACTTCCCTACCTTGGGATTATAAAGAACCACTTTTGTATTTTCTTTTAAAATTTGAGGTTTTTCCTTTCAAATTAAAGTCTTTAATCCCATGAGAATTGATTTATCTGTGGTATAGGATAGGGATTTGACTTTCTTTATGAACAGTTAATTACCCTGGCTCCATTTATGCCACAATCTCTCCCCAGTGATCTGCAGGGCAGTCCCTCAGGATTTGCTTCCTCTTCATAAAGGTCCGTATGTATTCCTGGACTGTGCATTCTGCTTTTCGGCAATGCTTTCATTTGCCAGTTTGTCTTTGTGTTAACTCCATTCTGTCTTAATTACTGTTGTTTCATTTTATATCTTGATGTCTGATTGAGCAGGTTGTCTTGTTTTGAGTCCTTGAGCATTTTGACTGTTTTTTGATTTTTGCTTTTTTATGTAAAGTTTAGCATGAACGTATTAAGTTTTATAAAAGAATACTTTGGGGATTTGGGTTGGAAATGCATTGAATATTAACGTGGATTTTAGAAAGGATTGACATTTCTTACAGTATTGTCTTCTTATCTGTGAACATGTCTTTACATTTTTTTATGGCTTTCTTAAAGTTTTATGATTGTTTTTCATGCAGAAATTACAAAGCTTTTGTTAGGTTTATTCCTAGTTACTGATTGCTTTTTGTTATTGTGAACTGTGTCTGTGGGGAAAATTCTCTTTTGTTCTTTTTACTGGAAAATAGAAATGCAGTTGAGATTTTCATGTTGATTAAAATATTGTTACCTTGCCAAACTCATGAATTGTTTTTTCCTTAAAAATTTTTTAACCTTTAATCTCTTTCTCTTATAAAGTTGGCTAGGACCTGCATACAGTGTTGAGTAGAAGTATTGATCGTGGACTTGTTTGTCTCATTTTGATTCTAAAGGGAATGTTTTAAGAGTTCTTCATTAAGGACTATTTATTATAGGCTTTGGTAAGGGTAGATATCTTTTATTCTTCTATTCTTTGCTAAGGTTTTTTTTTTTTTTTAATCACAAGTATAGCTTCATGAAAAGCTCTTTGTGCATCTTTGACCTGATCATATGTCAGTCCTTTTTGCTTACATCTGTTAATGTGGTGAAAAACAGTTCTAGGTTTTCTGACCCAACTTTGCTTTTCTGAGATGAGCCAAATTTTTTTTTTTTTTAACTTTTTAGTTCAGAGTAGGGCTAGGAGTGGAAGGAGGGGTGGTAGTGGGAGGTGATGAAGCAGGGAAAAAGCTAGAAAGGATGGTCATTTCAGTGCTAATACAATCACTGATTATTTTGGAGCCTGTATATTCTTAGGAGGCTGTGTAATGAAATGAATAGATATTTATTTGATCTTTTCCAAAATTGTCCATGGGGAAAATGTATTTTCTTTATATATAGAGTTGTAATTTTTTATTTTGCCTGTTATTTTCACTCTTCTTATTTATAATTTCTTTAAAGTTTAATCATGTGTGTAAATTTTATGATGAATTTTGAATATATGAAGTAGAGTAATGAGCCACAGTAAAAATTCCTATCTTTTCTTTGAAACAAACATTTATTTTAAAGAATTTGAGGTTTTGCAACTGCAAAATAGGTTATGTATTTGTTTTACAGAATGTACTTAAGCCTGTAGAATCTTTAGGTTGGCATGATCACAGTACCTGTTGTCCACAAATGCATCTTATAGTATGTTTATTGCTGTGTGTTTCAAAGCATACCTGAGTTTAGGTCTTAGAGAAATCCCATTGTAGAAAGTCCAGTAATCAGGGCTTGGTGATGACAGCAGCCAGGAGATCAGTGAGAAGGTTCTGGACAACATTCCCAAAGCCTAGTGATACCATCTTTATGAAGCTACTGCCTCAGGCTTTCCAGTTATGCTGCTGTGGTTTATTCTTTAAGGAATCATCGTAATTTTACAGAGGATGTTAATGGGAAGGTAACATTGGGTTCCCCAGAAAGTTTGTTCATGTTTTTCCATACGGTATTACAGGAAAACTCGAATGAACTTTTTGGCCAACCCAATATTTACTTTACAGAAAGTCACAATTACACAGAGGAATATTATAACTGGTACTGCTTGAACAGTTTCCTGAAAAATAATTTACCAACTCATTCCCTGCCTCCTTTCCCGTCTCCCTTTCTTGTGACTCTGGGCAAGCTACTTCACCCTTTAAAGCCTCATCAAGGAAAAGAGGCAAATAATTTTAATCTGATTAGATTGTTAGTCTTCAGTGAAATAAATCATGCACGGTGTGTCTCAAACACAGTAAGTGCGTATGAAATGGCAGCCTAGTAGATCGTTTTTGAAGACAGTGTCTAACTTTATCATATGCATTTATTATATACAGTGTCTGAACTAGGAGTTCAAAAGTGACAGTGATCCTCTTAAAAATAAGTAAGGCCTTGATAGAAAAACGAGAAAGGACTAGTTTTACAAATGCAGAGTAAAAAGAGTCGACGTTATTTAGTAGCTCACTAAAAACACTGTGAAAGAAGGCACCATATTGTATGTGCATGTGCAGAAACACACCGTAGTGCACACCTTTTACTTTTCAAACAGTGAAGTTCATGTCCAGGAGGCATGGTTCTGATGGCATTATAGATTGAGATGTATCTTTGTAAAGCATTTTGGCATTAGGTATCAAGACCTCTACATATCATAAAACATTTTAACTTACATCAACAAAGATTTGTGTTGGGTGTAGCCAGGATAATTCTTCAGATTGTCCTCTGCAGAGAGGGGCCACATCTGTATGTCAGGCACAGCACAGGAATGCCACCTTTGGGGCCATGGGTGGGTTTGGGGATCGGGGTCTTCCCACCACACTGGAGCAGTGGTCCCCTCAGATTGTCCTCTGCAGAGAGGGGCCACATCTGTATGTCAGGCACAGCACAGGAATGCCACCTTTGGGGTCATGGGTGGGTTTGGGGATCAGGGTCTTCTCGCCACACTGGAGCAGCGGCCCCCGGTGTATAAGCGCAGCAGCGCTGGAGGCGTGCCTGGACTTGGGTGCTGAGGCTCCATGGCCACACCAGTGCACGCAGCAGTGTCTCGTTCTGTAAGGACTTTTTTTTTTTTTATTTATTTTTTTCCAGTGGGTTTTGTCATACATTGATATGAATCAGCCATGGATTTACATGTATTCCCAATCCCGATCCCCCCTCCCACCTCCCTCTTCACCCGATTCCTCTGGGTCTTCCCAGTGCACCAGGCCGGAGCACTTGTCTCATGCATCCCACCTGGGCTGGTGATCTGTTTCACCATAGATAGTATACATGCTGTTCTTTTGAAATATCCCACCCTCACACTTCTCCCACAAAGTTCAAAAGTCTGTTTCTGTTATTTCTGTGTCTCTTTTTCTGTTTTGATATAGGTTATCGTTTATCACCTTTCTAAATTCCATATATATGTGTTAGTATGCTGTAATGTCTTATCTTTCTGACTTACTTCACTCTGTATAATAGACTCCTGTGTCATCCACCTAATTAGAACCGATTCAAATGTATTCTTTTTAACGGCTGAGTAATATTCTGCTGTGTATATGTACCACAGCTTCCTTATCCATTCATCTGCTGATGGGCATCTAGGTTGCTTCCATGTCCTGGCTATTATAAACAGTGCTGCTATGAACATTGGGGTGCACGTGTCTCTTTCAGATCTGGTTTCCTCAGTGTGTATGCCCAGAAGTGGTATTGCTGGGTCATATGGCAATTCTATTTCCAGTTTTTTAAGAAATCTCCACACTGTTTTCCATAGCGGCTGTACTAGTTTGCATTCCCACCAACAGTGTAAGAGGGTTCCCTTTTCTCCACACCCTCTCCAGCATTTATTGCTTGTAGACTTTTGGATAGCAGCCATCCTGACTGGTGTGTAATGGTACCTCATTGTGGTTTGATTTGCATTTCTCTAATAATGAGTGATGTTGAGCATCTTTTCATGTGTTTGTTAGCCATCTGTATGTCTTCTTTGGAGAAATGTCTGTTTAGTTCTTTGGCCCATTTTTTGATTGGGTCATTTATTTTTCTGGAATTGAGCTGCAGGAGTTGCTTGTATATTTTTGAGATTAATCCTTTGTCTGTTTCTTCATTTGCTATTATTTTCTCCCAATCTGAGGGCTGTCTTTTCACCTTACTTATAGTTTCCTTTGTAGTGCAAAAGCTTTTAAGTTTCATTAGGTCCATTTGTTTAGTTTTGCTTTTATTTCCAATATTCTGGGGGTGGTCATAGAGGAATCTTGCGTTGATTAGTCGGAGAGTGTTTGCTATGTTCTCCTCTAGGAGTTTTATAGTTCTGGTCTTACATTTAGATCTTTAATTCCATTTTGATTTATTTTTGTGTTGTGTTTAGAAAGTGTTTAGGTTTCATCTTTTAACAAGTGGTTGACATTTCAGCACCACTGTTAAGAGGTTGTCTTTTTTCCATTGTATATCCTTGCCTCCTTTGTCAAAGATAAGGTGTCCATAGGTCGTGGATTTATCTCTGGGCTTTCTATTCTGTTCCATTGATCTATATTTCTGTCTTTGTGCCAGTACCATACTGTCTTGATGACTGTGGCTTTGTAGTAGAGTCTGAAGTCAGGCAGGTTGATTCCTCCAGTTCCATTCTTCTTTCTCAAGATTACTTTGGCTATTCGAGGTTTTTGTATTTCCATACAAATTGTGAAATTCTTTGGTCTAGTTCTGTGAAAAATACCGTTGGTAACTTGATAGGGATTGCATTGAATCTATAGATTGCTTTGGGTAGAATAGCCATTTTGACAATATTGATTCTTCCAATCCATGAACACGGTATGTTTCTCCATCTGTTTGTGTTCTCTTTGATTTCTTTCATCAGTGTTTTATAGTTTTCTATGTATAGGTCCTTTGTTTCTTTAGGTAGATATACTTCTAAGTATTTTATTCTTTTTGTTGCAATGGTGAATGGTATTGTTTCCTTAATTTCTCTTTCTGTTTTTTCATTGTTAGTATATAGGAATGCAAGAGATTTCTGTGTGTTAATTTTATATCCTGCAACTTTACTATATTCATTGATTAGCTCTAGTAATTTTCTGGTAGAGTCTTTAGGGTTTTCTATGTAGAGGATCATGTCATCTGCAAACAGCGAGAGTTTCACTTCTTCTTTTCCTATCTGGATTCCTTTTACTTCTTTTTCTGCTCTGATTGCTGTGGCCAAAACTTCCAACACTATGTTGAATAGTAGTGGTGAGAGTGGCACCCTTGTCTTGTTCCTGATTTCAGGGGAAATGCCTTCAATTTTTCACCATTGAGGGTGATGCTTGCTGTGGGTTTGTCGTATATAGCTTTTATTATGTTGAGGTATGTTCCTTCTATTCCTGCTTTTTGGAGAGTTTTAATCATAAATGAGTGTTGAATTTTGTCAAAGGCTTTCTCTGCATCTATTGAGATAATCATATGGTTTTTATCTTTCAATTTGTTAATGTGGTGTATTACATTGATTGATTTGCGGATATTAAAGAATCCTTGCATTCCTGGGATAAAGCCCACTTGGTCATGGTGTATGATTTTTTTAATATGTTGTTGGATTCTGTTTGCTAGAATTTTGTTAAGGATTTTTGCATCTGTGTTCATCAGTGATATTGGCCTGTAGTTTTCTTTTTTTGTGGCATCTTTGTCTGGTTTTGGAATTAGGGTGATGGTGGCCTCATAGAATGAGTTTGGAAGCTTACCTTCATCTGCAATTTTCTGGAAGAGTTTGAGTAAGATAGGTGTTGGGGTCCCTTAATGGACCGGAATCTGGAGGTACGGAGTCGACGATAAGAAAGTGAAAGAGAGAAAGAGGCCGATGTCCCTTGGTTTACGCAGAGGACCAATAAAGTCCTTGACACAGGACTTGCATCGCTCACGAAGGCACCAGGCGCCCTCTCGAGGGGGTCTTAGAAGCCCGGGCAGAAAAGTGAGCACGACGGGTCTCCACGCTCCAGAGAGTCAGCCAGAAAAGGAGAGAGAGAGAGAGAAAGACAAAAAAAGACCCGGGGACCCAAGCTCTGATGGAGCAAAGGTGCTTTAATGATTTTTCTATGAGTATATATAGGCTGCAGTACAAGAAACTTCTTTCGGGAATGATAGAGATCAGAAAACCAAATGTACAGCAAACGTTACCAAGGAAACATGGGCTAAAAGTAGTCACAAGGTCAGAAGACAATCTCTATCTCAAGAAAGGGGAAGGAGACTAAGCTGTTTTGTCCTAAGGAGAATGTTTACTAAAGGAGACTCATGCTTGCCTCACACAATGACCTCAGTCCCTGGGAGCAGCGTGCTGTTCCGCTTGAAGAGGGACAAAGGACTCATGAGAGACAGCACGTAGGAATCCTCCCGTTAAACATTCCCTGACAGATAGGTGTTAGCTCCTCTCTAAATTTTTGGTAGAATTCAGCTGTGAAGCCATCTGGTCCTGGGCTTTTGTTTGCTGGAAGATTTTTGATGACAGTTTCGATTTCCTTGCTTGTGATGGGTCTGTTAAGATCTTCTATTTCTTCCTGGTTCAGTTTTGGAAAGTTATACTTTTCTAAGAATTTGTCCATTTCATCCAAGTTGTCCATTTTATTGGCATAGAGCTGCTGGTAGTAGTCTCTTATGATCCTTTGTATTTCAGTGTTGTCTGTTGTGATCTCTCCATTTTCATTTCTAATTTTGTTAATTTGGTTTTTCTCTCTTTGTTTCTTAATGAGTCTTGCTAATGGTTTGTCAATTTTGTTTATTTTTTCAAAAAACCAGCTTTTAGCTTTGTTGATTTTTGCTATGGTCTCTTTAGTTTCTTTTGCATTTATTTCTGCCCTGATTTTTAAGATTTCTTTCCTTCTGCTAACTCTGGGGTTCTTCATTTCTTCCTTCTCTAATTGCTTTAGGTGTAGAGTTAGGTTATTTATTTGGTTTTTTTCTTGTTTCTTGATGTAAGCCTGTAATGCTATGAACCTTCCCCTTAGCACTGCTTTTACAGTGTCCCATAGGTTTTGGGTTGTTGTGTTTTCATTTTCATTCATTTCTATACATATTTTGATTTCTTTTTTGATTTCTTCTATGATTTGTTGGTTATTCAGAAGCGTGTTATTTAGCCTCCATATGTTTGAAGTTTTAACAATTTTTTTTCCTGTAATTGAGATCTAATCTTACTGCACTGTGGTCAGAAAAGATGACTGGAATGATTTCAATTTTTTTGAATTTTCCAAGACCAGATTTATGGCCCAGGATGTGATCTATTCTGGAGAAGGTTCCGTGTGCACTTGAGAAAAAGGTGAAGTTGATTGTTTTGGGGTGAAATGTCCTATAGATATCAATTAGGTCTAGCTGGTCCATTGTGTCATTTAAGGTTTGTGTTTCCTTGTTAATTTTCTGTTTAGTTGATCTATCCATAGTTGTGAGTGGGGTATTAAAGTCTCCCACTATTATTGTGTTACTATTAATTTCCTCTTTCATACTCGTTAGCGTTTGCCGTACATATTGCGGTGCTCCTATGTTGGGTGCATATATATTTATAATTGTATATCCTCTTCTTGGATTGATCCTTTGATCATTATGTAGTGTCCTTCTTTGTCTCTTTTCACATCCTTTATTTGAAAGTCTATTTTATCTGATATGAGTATTGCGACTCCTGCTTTCTTTTGGTCTCCGTTTGCATGAAATATTTTTTTCCAGCCCTTCACTTTTAGTCTGTATGTGTCTCTTGTTTTGAGGTGGGTCTCTTGTAGACAGCATATATAGGGGTCTTGTTTTTGTATCCATTCAGCCAATCTTTTGTCTTTTGGTTGGGGCATTCAACCCATTTACATTTAGGGTAATTATTGATAGGTGTGGTCCCGTTGCCATTTACTTTGTTGTTTGGGGTTCACGTTTATACAACCTTTCTGTATTTCCTGTCTAGAGAAGATCCTTTAGCATTTGTTGAAGAGCTGGTTTGGTGGTGCTGAATTCTCTCAGCTTTTGCTTATCTGTAAAGCTTTTGAATTCTCCTTCATATCTGAATGAGATCCTTGCTGGATACAGTAATCTAGGTTGTAGGTTATTCTCTTTCATTACTTTCAGTACGTCCTGCCATTCCCTTCTGGCCTGGAGGGTTTCTATTGATAGATCAGCTGTTATCCTTATGGGAATCCCTTTGTGTGTTATTTGTTGTTTTTCCCTTGCTGCTTTTAATATTTGTTCTTTGTGTTTGATCTTTGTTAATTTGATTAATATGTGTCTTGGGGTGTTTCGCCTTGGGTTTATCCTGTTTGGGACTCTCTGGGTTTCTTGGATTTGGGTGGCTATTTCCTTCCCCATTTTAGGGAAGTTTTCAGCTATTATCTCCTCGAGTATTTTCTCATGGCCTTTCTTTTTGTCTTCTTCTTCTGGAACTCCTATGATTTGAATGTTGGGGCGTTTCACATTGTCCCAGAGGTCCCTGAGGTTGTCCTCATTTCTTTTGATCCTTTTTTCTTTTTTCCTCTCTGCTTCATTTATTTCCACCATTTTATCTTCTACCTCACTTATCCTATCTTCTGCCTCCGTTATTCTACTCTTGGTTCCCTCCAAAGTGTTTTTGATCTCATTCATTGCATTATTCATTTTTAATTGACTCTTTTTTATTTCTTCTAGGTCTTTATTAAACAGTTCTTGAATCTTTTCAATCTTTGTTTCCAGGCTATTTATCTGTAACTCCATTTTGTTTTCAATATTTTGGATCATTTTTATTATCATTATTCTAAATTCTTTTTCAGGTAGATTCCCTATCTCCTCCTCTTTTGTTTGACTTGGTGGGCATTTTTCATGTTCCTTTACCTGTTGGGTATTTCTTTGCCTTTTCATCTTGTTTAGATTGCTGTATCTGGAGTGGGCTTTCTGTATTCTGGAGGTCTGTGGTTCCTTTTTATTGTGGAGGATTAACCCAGTGGGTGGGGTTAGACGATTGGCTTGTCAAGATTTCCTGGTTAGGGGAGCTTGTGTCAGTGTTCTGGTGCGTGGAACTTGATTTCTTTTCTTTGGAGAGCAATGGAGTGCCCAGTAATGAGTTTTGAGATGGGTCTATGTGTTAGGTGTGTCCTTGGGCAGCCTGTATGTTGATGTTCAGGGCTATGTTCCTGTGTTGCTGGAGAATTTGCGTGGTATGTCTTGCTCTAAAACTTATTGGCTCTTGGGTGGTGGTTGGTTTCAGTGTAGGTATGGAGGCTTTTGGACGGTCACTTATTACTTAAAGTTCCATGTAGTCAGGAGTTTTCTGGTGTTCTCAGGTTTTGGGCTTAAGTCTCCTGCCTCTGGATTTCAGTTTTATTCTTCTGTAGTCTCAGGACTTCTCCAACTATACAGCCCTGATAAGAAAACTTCTAGGTTAATGGCTAAAAGATTCTCCCCCGTTAGGGACACCCAGAGAGGTTCACAGAGTTACATGAAGAAGAGGAGAGGGAGGAGGGAGATAGAGATGAACAGGAGGAGAAAAGGGGGACTCAAGAGGAGAGAGACAGATCTACGCAGCTGTCTGTTCCCAGAGTGTTCTCCGTAGCCCAGTCACCTACAAGGATTCACAGAATTGGATTGGGAAGAGAAGGGGAAAGGAGGAAATAGAGGTGTTCTGAGGTAGAAAACAGAGAGTCAAGATTGGGAGAGAATAATCTTCGGTTTAAAAATAGGGCTTCTCTTTTTTTTTTTTGTAAGGTTATAGTGTATTGAAAATGAAAATTAAGGAGTAGTAGAGGAGTACTAGAGGACTTTAAAAGAAATAAGAGAAAAAGAAAAATAGAAAATAGAAGAGAAAAAGGAAAGAAAAAAAAGAAAAAAAAAGAAAGAAAAAGAAAAAAAAAAAAAAAAAATTTTTTTTTTCCCCCTAATTAAAAAATCGTAAAAGTCTGTGGAAATGAAAGTTAAGGAGTAATGGGGGAGTAATAGGGGATTTTAAAGGAAAACAAAAGAGAAGAAAGAAAAAAGAAAAAAAAATTAAAAAAATAAAAAAAATTTAAAAAAAAAAAAAAGAGAAAAAAGTAAAATTATATCTAGGAGTTTCTCTGGAGCTGTTGCGGTCAGTGTGGGTTCGGCTCAGTTTCAGATAGCTCCTCGTTCCAGCTTACGCTTCTCGATATCTACAGGCCCCTTCCGGTGTAGTCAATGTTTCCTAGAGGGATTTTAATTCTGTTGCACCAGTCCCTTCTGAAGCGGTTCCCTTTGTTTATTTGGCTTCTGTTTGCCGGTCTCTTCAGAGCCTCATTTCCGCCCTGACACAGGCGGGCGGAGGTGGACTCTTACTCAGGTAGCTAGTTCCGTCGCTCTGCGGGGCAGGGAGGGCCTTGCGCTGTGGGGACAGGCTTGCGCCGCGGGGATGGGCTGGGGCTGCCGGGAGGGGCTGACGCTGCTTTCTCCGTCTGCGCTGCTCAGGCTCCCGGCCGGTCTATATGGAGCGCGCCCCGCGCTGCGCGAGGTTCCAGCCCTCGGGTGTTCCACAAAAGCGCGGAAGGAAAAGCTGCGCCCCCTCTCTGTGCCTTCCCCGTCAGAGCGGTGCAGGCAGCCAGGGGCTTGGTGGGCGCACTATCCCCAGGTGTGGCGCACTCACTCCCTTCCGCGGACCCAGTCTCAGTTTCCGCTGGCGCCAGTCGGGCGTGCGCGCCTTCCGCCCTCCGCGTCCCCAGCCCCAGTCCCCGCCCGCGCCGGTCGGGTGCCTGCGGCCTGTGTCTCGCCGTGACCTTCCCCTCCCCGCTGCCTCCGGCGGGGCTGGGCCGGTCCGCAGCCTGCGAGCTCCTCTCTGGACCCTCTCGGTCTCTTTGTTCTGCGAACGGCCGGCAGTGTGTTCGGCGGTTAATTTACTCTCTCTATTTTGGTCTCCCACAGTTCAAGTTGGAAACTCACAGAAGTTCCCTCCGATTGTCCTCAGGGCACTCCGGCCGGACCCTACCCCAAGCAATGCCGCCTAAGAGCTCCCGGGAGGGATCTCCGTCCTTAGCTCTTTTGTCTCACTTTTTATCTTTTATATTTTGTCCTACCTCCTTTTGAAGACAATGGGCTGCTTTTCTGGGCGCCTGATGACCTCAGCTAGCGATCCGAAGTTGTTTTGCAAAGTTTGCTCTGCATTCAGTTATTCTTTTGATGAATTTGTAGGAGAGAAAGTGGTCTCCCCGTCCTACTCCTCCGCCATCTTGGCTCCTCCCCCTCTGTAAGGACTTAAACTCGTCTCTGTCTGGTCTATGTAGGCTGAGAAGGTTGTATCTTAGTTTAGTGTGGAACTACTTCACCACAGTTTATTAAGTTTTCTTTCTTCACTGCCCTGTGATGATTATACATTCCTCCCATGGAATGTTCTTTTTATACCTTATACCTTCTTTTTCTTCTTGCCCAGATTGTATTCATTTTCCAAAATCTGCTTCAGCTACCAGAGCTCCATAGCGTCATAAAATCTTTCCTAATACCTGATTTCCAGGCTCTACTCCTAGCTGGAATTCCGTGATTGCTGCAGCACTCTGTGTAGCTATTTCTCATGATACTCATTTTCACCTTAAATATTTTAATTGCTATACTCAGACTAGACATTTTTAGAGTGCACAATCTTTTTCATCATAGTATCTCCTAGGGTATCTCTTTTAGTGGTATATACATAAACAGACTTTGTGATAAATACTTGGTGTTGGGTTTTTTCTTTTTTAAACATGTATATACAGTTGGACCTATTCTAATTTCTGATTTCTTCCCCTCACTGTATATCTAACCCAGGGCCAAAAAATTTTAATTTTTGATGAGTAGGATGGATCCATCTCACCTGTTATTCTGTCTCTCAGAAAATTTTTATAGACTTGCATGTTTCCTTTTTCTCAAATAGACACAGAATACCTTGTCAAGTTCTCAGATTTAAAACTTATCAGATATTTGTTGGAATTATGTCATAATGCACTTTTCGTAATATTGTCTGATCTGTGAGTATAATCAGTAGGCCCTTTATTTCAAGTGCTCTTTTCTAAGATAGCTTTTTAAATTGCTCTGTGTATATTAAGGGGAACTTAAAAAAATTGAATTCAGTTATGTTTTATCATATACCCAAGTGGAGGAGAACTGCAACCTAGGTGGAAAAGGTTGAACTTTTCCATGGGGTTATTTCAACACCATTTATTAATGCAGTTAGATTTATGTACCATCATTTGAAATACTGCAAAGCTGTAAATGTGGCTGACAGTGCTCTGAAGTCATAACTCTTCTATTTTATGTTTTGTTGGAGGCAAAGAAATTGGTTTGTAGATAAAAGATCCTGGATTGTCTAATTTACATGTCATCTAATATTCACTACTTATGACTTGACGTTTGATTTCAAAGGGTGAAAACAATTACAGGTGTTTTATTATTTCATGATTTACTAAGAATTAAACAGAATCAACAGAGCTTTTCCCCCATGGTGTTATGTAAGTGGCACTGGTTTTTCTTCTGTGGTTTATGCAAGTGGCCAGCCAAGCCACTTGTTTTATTTCTGGGTGGCTGCAGTAGGTCTTAGGGAAGGAAGTTTTCGTTTGGCAGGAAAAGCAGAACTGTGTTTATTCATTCCATTTGTAGTAGCGTTGATCCACGAGGAGCTTGTGAGAAAAACCAGAGTGGTTAGGCTTTGAACAAAAGTAGCTCCTGTTCATCTCTTATCTGATCGAGGAAAGTATAACAACAGATTAAGGATTAATAGTATAGCAGCAATTAGAAACAGTACAAAGTTCTGAAGCAGAAGCTGCAAACTGATGGTTCATCAACCAAATACAGCCCTCAGACTCTTTATTTTGGCCTACTGAATGTTTCCAAAACTTAACTCAATTACTTCATAACATCTCAAAATGGTTTTATATGAGTACCTAGCAGTGGATCACCTGCCTTTTTAGCCTGACATGTTAGTAGCTGTGGCAATCTATAGACGAGGCCCCAGTTAGCACTTCTGACATGATCTCAGCATCTCACTTTGCACCACCTGTTCTGGAGGCTCTTGAATACAAAAGTAATAGTAGATCTAATAATGTTAATGCAGCTCAGCCTTCGACAGTGAGTGGATAGGAGGTAGAATAGAAAGCATGAAGATTTTAGGTAGTGAGAGTTGTAGTTGAAAAGGGATATGTGAGAAAGAGTAATTGCAGAGAAATCCAAGGTTTTTAACTGAGCAACTGTAAGGATAGAAGTGTCATCAAATGATGGGGGAGACTGCGGGGTCTGTCAGGCATGGGCAGTGAGATGAGTTCAGTTTTGAACATGTTAAGTTTGAGCTATCTGTTAAAACATCCTAGTGGAGATACTGAGTAGGGAATGCTGTGAAAGTGCAGAGATGGAGAAGTGTCTGGACTGGATAAATAAATTTGAGCAAGTTTTAGATTTTGCTAAATTTAGACTCAGAGAGTTATGAGATAGGATGAAGTCACAAGGAGAGCGGAGGACTTGCAACTGAGTCCTGGGACATGTCAGCATTCAGGGATTTCAAAAAAGTTCAGCACAGGAGATGAAGAGGGAGCATCCAGTGGGGTGGGACAGAAAGGAAAGGAGGTGTGGTGTCCTGAAGGACAAGTGTCTAGACATGTTTTCACCTCCTAAAGCAGAGCCCAAGACAGGGACTCTTCAGACAGGTGATTTCTTGGGGGAAGTGTTAATGAGAAACACAAGTTGGAGAACTGGGGCAAGTGAAACAGAAAAGGAAAGTCAATCTAAGGGAGTATTATTGACCTGGTCACTTCTGTGAGCATTTGGGCTTGATCTTGAAGAAACCCCCTGAGAAGATATGAAGAATACGCCTATTGGTGGGAGGAGGAGGGTGTTTGTCTACCAGACTTCATCTCACCAATGGCCAGTGATTGCCCAGGCTCTTGGTATTAACACCTTCATACTTCCAGGTTCATTATGACTCAGGATGGCCTAAGAGTTCCTGTAGGCGTCTCTTATTGCAAAGCCTCTGAGCAGGAAGTGAGCCCCACCAGTGCAGCAAGCCGCTAAGGGGAGGTGCCTCAGCTGGAGTAAAAACGAGAGGCGGGGCGGGAGGGTGTCCTGTGCAGCCCACCATTAGGTGCTTGCCATTTAGTTCCACCTACTACTAAGCTTTCAAGATGGTGGCTGACCACAGTTTCTACATTAGACTTACGACAGAAGGAATGACGTTCTTTAGTTCAGTCAACTACTAAGTTTAGATTGTCCTCACCTTCAGCCAGCCACCTTCAACAGGCTGAGGCATTTTCCTGGTGGAGTGACCCAGACTTTTCCTCCCCAAGGGATCAGCGCCTGTGGTTACTTTATGCTTTCTGGGCTGTGTTGCGATAGTTGTCCATTTATGGTTGTCAGTGGGCATGGCAGCCTCAGTCCCATCCCCTGGGTTCTCTGTACACTGTCTCTTGTGTAGGAGCTGCCATGAGTCCTCATGGTGAGGGGTCAGTTTACAGGACCCTCTCCCATTATTCTCCTGTTGGTTACTGCTTCAGAATTCTTCTTGCATCTCCTGACAGAAGTGCCTTCCCTTCTTCCCTAGAATCAGAAATTTTAATTCAGTGGACCCTAAGGTTGCCAATCTACTGTTCATCTTTTGGTTCCTATATCTGTATAATTTTCTTTCTTTTTTTCTTATTTTTTTTTTACTCTATCAGAGATAGCACCACATTTCTACCTTGGGAAGAGTGTGTCAGATCATGTACCACTGGGAGAACTGTGCCCAATTCCCTCAAGATGCTGCCAATTTTTTATACATAGGAAGTTTTGTTAAATTTCTTAATCTCGGACTCTTGGGTTGTACCAGATAAATAGGGAAAGAAATCTCATAAAAGTGGTTAGTTACATTAGTCAAATGTTTCCCTTCATTCTATGTGAATTCAGCTAGTCATATGGCTATAGTTGTTCTTAGTTGCAAAGTTAAATTCATTCTGAAAACTTTATTTCACCTAAAATTATTTAATAAGGCTTTGAAATAGGAAAACCAGTCCTTGAGAGGACTTTGTGGTTCAGTGAGTTTAGCCAAATGTGCCTCTGGCATAATTGTCATGGAATATAAGGATCTTAGTACTTGTAGTAAAACTGATTTTCTAATACATTGAAACTGAACTTAAATTGTGATAAGAATATAGAAACATGCCTCTTTTGATAATTTTACATGAATAAGGAGGAATTGCTAGTTTTTTCTCTTATCATCTGAGTAAAGAATTTCTTTATTTTTTTTCTCTTGTTACCTCCTGCTTCATAAGCTCTGATGAGAACTGAGTACTTGGTACACCTGTTTGTCTTTGAATATCTTGATGGTGACAACTAGGGTATATCACTTACTGATATTTCTCAGGGCTTAAGATAACGCCTTAGTAAGTCCTCCATAAAGAGTTGTTGAGTTAACCCAAGAGGGGAAGGATATGGCTTATACATGTGATATATGATAGCATTGATGAACTTAGTGGTTAAAGTTAGTTTTAATAAAATTAAACCTTGTTTTAAAAATAATGTTATAGACTGTCTTCCTTTTTCCTTTCTTTAAACAGATAGGAGGGACACGAACAGAATCACCAGCACTGGCTGAAGGTAAATATGTCTTTGGGGGAAATGATTATTCAAATACATGTGAAAAGTTATGGTTTAAATGAAAAGTGATATCTGCTAAACATAATTTAAGAAAAATGTCCTGTGCATATTATTGAACTGCTAAAAATGTCTCTAGGAAATACCCTATATTGTTTAGTTTCTGTCTTAGAATGGGAAGTAATGTAGATTAATTGGAACTTTTTTTTTTTTACAGCTTCCTTTCGATAGGAGAGGTATGTGTTTTTCCTTGAATTCCTTTCTAAGTCATTTTAGCTATCACCAGTATAGTTGAGTAGGAAAAGTCCAAGCCATAGTTTTAGTAGTTAGAAATAAAATGTATGTGTATATTTTGAAGCTAGCTAGAAGGAAAGACATTTTTACATATTTTCTTAATATAAGAATTCTACCTATAATGGATTTTGGTCCTTTTATAAGATGGTGAAAGTAAAGAACGCAACAGCAACAGTAAATAGTCGCTGTTAAAGGGTCCTGAGTACCTAACCATTTACAATCCTGTGATTGTTTTAATTATAACAAGTTAATAGGTATTTGAAAATTAATTTTTCTATAGATATACTTTTTCTTGTCTAAGTGAAAATGATCAGCTTAAAGTCCCTTTTTGTTTTTTCTAATCATAAGCAGGTATTTATATTTTAAAACTCACCTGTCATTTTATTATAATGGATATGATTATGACAGTTATGGTCATTCTTTGGAATTGTAATCACCTCACCCACACTCTCTATTATAGGGCAGGAGTTACCCCCCTTTTATTTTGTTGTTGTTTCATGAATTCTAATAATGATCCATGGTTTTATGAAGTAAAATGCATAGAATTAAAAAAGAAACCCGTTATTATTGAAATACAGTTAACAAATACTAAAAATACAAATTTTTGATGCTTCTCACATTAGAGAATAAGCTTTAGTGACAATTTAGTTAAGTACTGTAATTTCAAATAATGATAAAAAATAAATAATGATGAATTTGTAGTAATTGTAATATGAAAATACCTGTGATTTTTACCAATAACATGTTCAATAGATATTTCTAATCCTACAGTGGCTTGTTGCCTATAATCCTAATTGAAGGAATTGCTAAATTTCACATAAAGGTTAGTAAGAAGTTTCCCGTTCAGGTTCACAGATCACCGAATTCTTTCTCTGAACCTCAGATAAAGAACTCCTATTAGTGAAAAATCCATTAGACCTTTCTTTCTCCATCATGTTTGAGTAAGTGTAGAGTTTTTTATGTTTGTATAACTAATCTTAAAGAAGTAGAGTTACAATCCATTCCTTAGGAAATATCCTAACAGAAATAGCTTTGAAAAAACTTCTAGTTGCTAATCAGTAATCACAGAAACAGCAACCTAGTCTGTAGAAAAGGGAGTAGAAGAGGAGTTATACCTTGGAGAGACCCTGCCTTCAGAGAACTCACGTTCTAGTTCAAGGAATATGAAATAAACATGTAAAAAATAGCATATCAGCTTGAGATACTTAAAGTTTAACACAAGAAATGTCATAACTGTCATAGGGAGGATGCAAATAGTAAGTGCTCTGATGTTTGTGTTACCGAAGCACAAAAAAAAGGTCAAGACTTGTAAAATGTTACCAAGTGTCTGCCAGTTGCTTTTTTTGAATAGAACATTTGTGGGGGTTTTGTTTTGGGTGTTTTTTTTTTTTTTTTGCTTGTGGTCCTTTGATTCTTTCTATCATTGTAATCTGACTCTGATACCATATTTTAAAGATGTTCTTAAAAGCCGTGCTGTCAAGCAGCACAGGGATTGTTTGGTTAGTTTGGTTCCAGGAGGCCGGTGAGAACTGGGACCAAGGAGGAGAAATTAGCAAGTTTCAGCTTCATGCAGGTTTTGTGTGGTGGTTGAGGATGGGCTTCATGTCAGATTAAGTGTGTCATTTGATTATTGGCTGAAGTTTCTAAAAAGTTTTAAAAAATTGACTCAAGTCTAGAAAGGTGTCATTTGAAAACAGAATGACTTCCTCTTTGGATGTACTCATGCAGAATAAAGTATTTAAGCAGAGACTCGATTACAGCTTGGCATAAACAGATGTTGTAGAATACATTCTTACTAAGGTTAGATGGTCAAGCTTGAGTCTTCCATTTTAATGCATGTCTTAGTTTGGGCTGCTTTAACAAAGGACCACCGACTAGGTGGTTCATAAACAATAGAAATTTATTTCTCACTGCTTTGGAAGCTCAAAATCAGTCCAAGGCCAGTGTGGATGGTCCCTTCCTGGTCTAAGATTTTCTTACTCGTTGATGATTGGATATTAAGCCTTTCTGTCTGGTATCTTTCACTCCTCATGGTGACTGTTAATGTTACGGAGAAACCACAGGGACGTCCCTGACGGTCCAGTAGTTAGGAAGAGTGCTTCAAGTGCAGGGGGCAAAAATTTGATCCCTGGTGGGGGAATTAAGATCCGAATTTGCTACACGGTACAGCCAAAAAAAAAGAAGAAACCACAGTCCATCCAAAAAAAAAAAAATGGAATTCTTGCTTCAGAGAATACCTTTTAATTCAAATTATGAGGGAAAGTGGACAAATTTTTTTTTAATTAAAAAAAAATTATTTTAGCTGTGCTTTGTGGCATTCAAGATCTTAGTTCCCCAACCAGGAATCGAACCTGAGCGCCCTGCAGTGAAAGCATTGAGTCTTTACCACTGGACCACCAGAGAAGTCCCTGAAGGACAGTTTTTAAGAGCCTCTTAACCATTACAGTCATAATGTACTAACTAGAGATTCTTATTTGTGTTCATCAAGTACTGGCAGATTTCTTTGAGCTTGGAGGTCTCCTGCTTTCCCCCTTTTCTTCTGCTCTGAAATCTCTGAGGGAAAAGAATGATGGTGGGTTCTTATTTCCTCCTTTTCACCACCTTGAGACCTCCTTACCTGGGAGTGAGGCCCAAGTTCCTTGAGAATGAGGCAGAATGTGTATATGTAGTGGACGAAAACGTCTCTGTAGCCCTTACCCTCCCCGCCAAGATATGTTAAGAGGTGATTTTTCTGAGGATGAATGTTAGGTTTTAGGATCAAGATTTTAAGAATTTTGGCTCTCACTGCTGTAATGCATAAGAACATGAGAAATACCAATGCATATTTGTTCGGAGGTGATAAAGAGTGTTGTGGGAAGATAACATTGCTGTCTAGATCGGCTTTAACGTGTTCAGTTATCAGCAGTTTATCAGCAGTAAACCTTTGCCTGTTAGCCTTGCCCTTAATTAAGTTTCTCAGCTTCTGTGGCGGAGAAGGCAATGGCACCCCACTCCAGTACTCTTGTCTGGAAAATCCCATGGACGGAGGAGCCTGGTAGGCTGCAGTCCATGGGGTTGCTAAGAGTCAGACACGACTGAGTGACTTCACTTTCACTTTTCAGTTTCATGCACTGGAGAAGGAAATGGGAACCCACTCCAGTGTTCTTGCCTGGAGAATCCCAGGGACAGGGGAGCCTGGTGGGCTGCGGTCTATGGGGCCGCACAGAGTCAGACACGACTGAAGCGACTTAGCAGCAACAGCAGCTTTTGTGGAACTTATAGTTTAATTATTCCTTTGTAGTTAGCACATTCCATAAGCTTACCGCCACTTTGTAAAGTTGCAGTTTGTTTCATTTGACCTAAAGCTGCACCTTTTACGGATGCCCTTGGTTTAGATACGCTCTTCTTTGATGAACAAGCTTTTTTCACTTGAATTTTAATTCATTCATTAATTCAACTAATGTTTATTGAGTAGTGACTATATAATAGAATGTCTGCTGGAGGCTAGAGTTTATTTAGGAATTTAAAAGCTTAAAAAGAATTCCATGAATCTACCAGCCATTGAGGGACTAGAGTATTCCCTAAACCTCTGAAGTTTCCCATTCCTGTGGCCCTGTGCCTTCCCAGGGATAACCAGTATCCTAGATTTTGTGTTTATCATTCCCTTGCCTTTCAATGTATGTATTTTTACCACATACAGGTATTGATATATGTAATTTTTCCCTGATTTCAAAATAGTGGTAGGTTTTAAGAAACTGAATTCAGAGTACTGCTTTTGTTCAGTGGTCATAGTTTTTAAAGAAAAACCTTCATAATCCTTATAAAATAGGTAATTTTGAGTTTCAGAATTTTTTTTTCATGTTTCCATCATACACCATCTTATACACTCCTAAGTCACTTACTTAGAACTTTGTACTAGCCCTTGTCATATCCTGTGTCTGTCCCTGAATGCAGGACACTCGAGCAGGAAGCATTTCTTTGCTTTCTTCTAAATTTGCAACTCAGGCGGCTAATTTGCCTAGTGGCTTAATTTTTAATGGCTGGGTGTATGGAAGAGTACCCGTAATCTCTGAATCAAATTCAAAGATGCCAGGACAATCTGATGTAATATTATTTTATCATGGTTCACTTTCATTTAAGGAGCAATATTGGTCTCCTAATTTATTGTACTTATTGCACATAACCAGGCTTCCTAGTGAGTTTTTTACTTAAAATAGCTTAACTAAGCTTATTCATTTTTAAATACTAAATTTAAGTGTATCCACTAGATGTCAGCCTTAGGAAAGGTGTATCGTACTATGTGTAGAATCACAGCCAGAAGAAATGTGAGAGGTTCAGTCTGAGTAGTAAACTGACCTGTGTAAAGTCACATATTTTGTGATAAAATCAGAACTAGACATCAAAATCCCAATTTTCATTCCATTCTTTATGTCACATAAACAAAGTTATTGGCCTTTTGTTTAAGGCCAATAACTTAACTCCCTGTAATCGTTAGACTAATAAAATATATTGATCTTGACATGTGCTTGTGAGATTTTAGTACTACTATAATGATACTGTAGCTGCGCACCCAGAAACACCTAGATCCTGCTTCTTGCTCTGCCCTTGCACTGCAGGGAACACAGGTTCAACCCCTGGTCAGGGAA
Organism: Cervus canadensis; assembly: GCF_019320065.1. NCBI lineage: Eukaryota > Metazoa > Chordata > Mammalia > Artiodactyla > Cervidae > Cervus > Cervus canadensis. The sequence goes on along the minus strand of NC_057397.1, from coordinate 15,572,531 downwards.
CTAAGATCCCACGTGCCTTGTAGTGTGGTTAAAAAGTTAAAAAAGAAAAGAAAATGTCACAATGGTGGTTTCTAGGAGCTAAGGGGAAGGAGACATGGAGAATTGTTGTTTAATGGTTATGAAATTTCAGTTTTTCAGGACTAAAGATTTCTGAAGATCGGTTGCATAACAATGTAAAATATACTTAACACTCTGAACTGCACACTTGAAAAGTTTTAGATGGTATTAATACATTTTATATTACGTGTCTTTTACCACAATTTAAAAAAAAAATATCAAAAAGCTAGTTCAAGGCAAACAATAATAAAATATCAAAGGATCTTGCATTCAGATTGCTTGCTAAAAGGGTCTTTAGTGCTCGCTTCGGCAGCACATATACTAAAATTGGAACAATACAGAGAAGATTAGCATGGCCCCTGCGCAAGGATGACACACAAATTCGTGAAGCGTTCCATATTTTTAAAAGAAAAAGGAAAAAAAAAAAAAAGGGTCTTTAAAGTTTCACTACATGTTGAAGAGTCCAAGACTGACTTTTTTACTATGTGTGATATTTGTGCATAAAAGACCAGACAAAACTCAAATCAATATACCAATGATTTTTGTTAAAAAAAAAAAAACTTTGTGATGACAAAAAGATTAGAAAATAAATGTACATTTACACAATTTTTTAGAAAGTAACACAGAGTGTAGATTCCGAGAGACTGGTGCACAGATTCACTGGGTATATAAAACAGCGACAAAAAGAAATTAATTCTTTGCTCATTCTAGGAATTAGTGGCCAGTTGGAATTAGAATAGAAATTGCTTTAATTATAACATACAAATAACTGTAATTACTTTTTTCCTATTAAATTTTTCCACCATTTACAGGTATGTAGTGGTGGTGTTCTGTATGAAGTTATTTAAATGACCTTTCCACTATAAATCTTTGGATAATAAAGACCTCTTTCAGTTCTGTCCTCCATGCAGATGACTTCCAACTCCATCTGCGGGTCAGAGCAATGTAAGTTTTCCAAATGCCCCTGGACATTTTACTTCAGATGTTTCTCTATTAATTCATATTCAACATGAAAAAGTCAAACCTGTCATTGCCCTTCTAAATATTACTTTTGCTCTTCTTGATGTCAACGTACACACCACACCAACTTAAATGAAAATACTGGTGTCATTCTGTCTTCTTCCATTTGCTCACCTGTCATTTAATGTGTCCAAGCCCTGCTGACTTGTCTTTTGAAGGCTGCACTTCAAAAGTGCTTTCATCTGCACTCCCTTTTTCTTCCCTCCAAGTTTCATTCCTTCTGGCCCTTGCCCCTCATGCCTAGGTGAGCACAATAAACTTCTCTTTTGCCTCCTCACTTGTTCAATTTTTTCCTGTTCTAATTCTACCCAAATACACCTCTGTTAATCTTTTTCATTATTGTTGTTTATGTGGATGTTTTTGTTTTTTGGCAGTGACACATAGCACATGGGATCTCAGTTCCCTGACCAGGGATAGAACACATGCCCTTTGCATGGAAGCTCAGAGTCTTAACCACTAGACCACCAGGTAAGTCCCCAACGCTATCTTTTAATGCAGCTCTGCTTCAGCCAAAACACTATATTCATTCTTCCGCAAACTTGCTTTTCTTTTCCTATCTCTTGGTTTTTACACCATTACCTCATGTTTTCTACCTCTCAAAATCCTATTCAGACCCCAAAGCCGCCTTTCTTATGAGTGCAAGACTAAGTGTGGAACACGTTTTTGCTTACATCCTGCAGAAGGCAATTTTCCACACATGTAAACCCAGAAGTAACATAGCAGGATACTTCTTAATTATATAATCATGACTCATGTGCTCAGTTTTCATTCCAATCCCAAAGAAAGGAAATGCCAAAGAATGTTCAAACTACCGCACAACCGCACTCATTGCACACGTGGATGGATGAGCCTGGTAGACTGCACTCCATGGGGTCGCTAAGAGTCAGACACGACTGAGCGACTTCACTTTCCCTTTTCACTTTCATGCATTGGAGAAGGAAATGGCAACCCACTCCAGGGTTCTTGCCTGGAGAATCCCAGGGACGGGGGAGCCTGGTGGGCTGCCGTCTACGGGGTCGCACAGAGTCGGACACGACTGAGAGACTGAACTGAACTGATTTGATGGCCTGGTTCTAAACTTACTTTTTCATTTTAATGGTTGCCTAGTTGAAAAATACACGTCACAAAGTAACACAGGTGCCTATGGAAAACCATATTCATGTACAAGTCTTATGTTTGATCAAGAAATTTCCATCTTCTATAATGTTAATCTCTTTGTTTACAAATTAAATGAAGGTATGTAATATTTATATTTTTATAGATGATCTTAAAACCTACCTAATGGCTTCATATGGACACTTTTTTTTAACAAATTAGAAAATTCACTTTCAAAGCATTATTTATATTGAAATATAAGAGTTTTACAGTTAAAATAAATAAGTCTCAATCTCAGGAACAAAAATCACATAATGATGAAAATATCTCTAAATATGAACTTTCAAAATTCTTTCCCCCAACCGTGAGTTTTCTTCAAAGGCCATTATTTTCTCATTTATTATCAAAAATATCACTTTTATTTCAAAAAGACTGATTAAGTGGGTATGTTTTCTCAAAAAAAAAAAAAATGCTGCTAGATAACATATCACCAATAGCTATTGTTTTTAGCTCACAATATAGCTGAGAAAAAGTTCAAACTAGGATGAGGCATGCTGTTTTTCCATTTTCCTGCTGTTGTCTTGAATTATTAGGACCATGTTGACCAGCAGTTTCTTTGCAGAAAATATTTTAAGTCACTTGTACTTAAAATTTTAAGACTGTTAATTTATCATAATCAGTAATACAGTACATAAATCCATTTCACCAAGAACATGAAAACTACAACACATCACTGTAAGTTGAGAATGAGGTAGCTGCCACCAACCCTGAGTTACAGAGCTCCCATTCCTCTTGCAGACCATGTGATGCAGAATCCTCTACTTAAGTGATGAGTGATGGAGCCAGTATCAATCATATATTCAATACTAGCAACGTTTAGTGTGTATCTGTTTTCTAAAGATAAAATCTAAATAGAAATTGGAGTTCTAATATCTAGTGGCTCAGTGTACAGTATCCTCCTGCTGATGCAGGAGATCCTAGTTCGATCCCTGGGCAGTCAAGATCCCCAGGAGAAGGAAATAGCACTGGGAAATCCCATGGACAGAGGAGCTTGGCAGGCTACACTCCATGGGATTGCAAAAGAGTCAGACACAACTTAGCGACTAAACAGCAACAACAAAATATTTTCTTCAGGCACCTTAAAGGACAGTCTTGCACTTACCTAGAATGCACACACCATAATTTGGAAGTGACAGCACGATGCTGTCTCATGTCAACAGTGCCACTGCATGGTCACCAAAGAGTAACATGATTCATATTTTTTCCTCAGACCTCTATTCTTCCCATTAAGGAGACTCAAGCACTCACAGCTTTTCTCTTTCTATTCTTCACTATCATTATCAAATATATTAACACACAGGCACACTTTCAAACTCCATCTCTCGTTTCACTCTTATATCCCTCCTCCATGAATCTTCCTCTTCCCCATTCTTATTTCTCTGTGAACTGAAAAATTAATTATTCCTTAGAAGCATAAAGATAGTTATTAGTCATATGCCAGAGATAGAAACTCCCCATTTTCATCTAAAGTTAAACAATGAAAAGTGAAAGTGTTAGTCTCCCAGTCGTGTCCCACTCTTTGTGACCCCATGGACTATAGCCTGCCATGCTCCTCTGTCCACGGAATTCTCCAGGCAAGAATACTGGAGTGGGTTTTAACCACAGATATATAAACATATGTATGCATACACACATATACACACATACATATGCATTATTGTTGGTCAGTCACTAAGTCTTGTTGGACTCATTGTGACCCCATGGACTGCAGAAGGACACGGATTCCCTGTCCTTCACTATAATAGATGCATTTTATAAATATATATAATATGCAGTTAGGATTTCAACCTATGACTTCTGGGGGTACAGTAAATTCTAGAAACAACATTTTTTTAACCACAGACATATAAACATAGATATGCACATACACATACACTCACTCCCTGGTGGCTCAGATGGTGAAGAATCCGCCTGCAATGTGGTGGACCTGAGTTCAATCCCTGGGTTGGGAAGACCCCCCCTGGAGGAAGGCATAGCAACCCACTCCAGTATTCTGGCCTGGAGAATCCCCATGGACAGATGAGCCTGGCAGGCTACAGTACAAGGGGTCACAGAGAGTCAGACATGACTGAGCAACTGAGCATAGCACATATACACTTGCGTATGCACACATATGTAAGTAATATACACAGTAAGGGCCAGGTGGGAAGGACCACGTGGCTGTGAGCAGAAGCCCTAGATGCGCACAAGCGCCTACCTGTCCTGGGGTCTGAGGGAGACCCATCCTGCTGGGACTGTTACCAGGTGTTCAGCAAGTTGAGAGCGATGCTTGGGGAGAAACTGCTAATCTTCCAAGCAAGAAGCTTCTTGGGGAGTGCTCCAGAGGCCTTGGTCCAGTCTGACGGGTCTTTGAGGGTCCTAGTGGAAAAGCAGACTGTGAAGAGTGATTTGTGACAGGAGCTGTTGTCTCAGTCCAAGTCACCGAGGCAACAGCCCACAGCTTTGCCAAAGGACACAGCAAAACCCCAGTGGAAACAGTGTAGATCCCACGCAGACCATCAATACCGCCTGAACATCCAGAGGGTGTGACCACAGGTTGACCCTGGAGCTGGTCCAGACAATGAGGCTCTTCGCCCTCCTCTAGCTTTAAAATGTATGCCCACAGGTCCTTCCCTGTGGAAGGGAGCCATTTTCAAGGAGGTTGTTTTGAGATATTGCCAGCACAGGCAGACAAAAGACCTTGAACTTGTACAATGGCTCTCCTGGGCACAGAGCACCTTCTCATCTGTTATCATTTACCAGCCTCATGGGGCTAGCGCCCTCTTCTTTCATGTTCATGGGAGGCAACTGAAGGCCAAGATCCCATAGCCACCAGGATACCTGCAGAGGCAGCCCCTCATTCTCGTTTCTTCTTTTTGTTGTTTATTTGGCTGCATCGGATCTTAGTTGTGGCACACAGGACCTTTGGTCTTTGTTGCCACTGCAGCATCTTTTTAGCTGCGTCTCAGAAACTTTTGTTTGTGCCATGTGGGATCTAGTTCCCTGACCAGGTATGAAACCCAGGTCCCCTGCACTGTCTTGGTCCACCAGGAAAGTCCCTTCATTCTCTCTTCTGCTCTAGATGTCGCTTTGTCAAGGAGGTTTTCTCTGCTCATTCCTCAAACCGTAGCTCCTGCATCACTTGCTTACTCTGTATATACTTCACTTTATATTACATGTATATTGCTTGTCTGTTTCCCTTACTACTGTTGATGGAAGAGTAGCGGCATTGTCTGTTTCCGAATCTCCAGCGGCAGGAGGAGGGCGTTAGTAAATAGTTGTCAGCAGTGAGCGAGGAGATGCAGTTTTCATTTGGCAATCACTCCCGGGTCCAATGCCCCTCCCTGCCAGTGGGCACTCTGTTGTGGTTCGGGGAAGGACCAGAGGACAGATAACTGTACAAGATCGCAGAACTCAATCCCAGAGGAGGCCCGGGGGGGGGCTAGACTTCTGCCCAGGTTGGTGAATTTGGGACTTTATGAGCCGGCTTCAGTTGGCTCCAATTATAGGAGCCAATCGTCAGGCGCTTCCTAAGGGCCTAGTTTGTGGTGTTTTTTTTTTTTTTTTTAAAGCAATTTGATCCGCAATCAATGGTGAGAAATTAAATGGATTCTTTGGGCTAAGTAGATTGAATAGCTATCTGCCAGGGCCGAGGAATGAGCAATCTCTTGGTAATTTTTCCGCTGAAATTTGGCATCTACTTAGCATTGTACACCATTTGCACCTCGGGAAATGCCTTTTACACCTCTTCCCCTCCAGTGTCCTTCCCGTTAAAAACAATAACAACAACAAAAGCCAGTATAAGTGAAAGATTAGAAAACTGTGGGGTGGGGGGGAACCTTCCTATAGGGTCTTCACTTAGCACTTCAGCGGCTTCAGCAAACCGCACAAAACTAGCCTTCGGGGCGGGGCGGGGGGGGTGGTGGAGGCTAGTGAGCACCCTGTCAAGGGATTGAGGGGCCAGAGCCGGCGGGCGGGCAAGCTGCGAGCCGGGCCCCAGAGGCCGCCACCGCGCGCCCCTCTCGCCGGGCCCGCGACCCGGGCAGACGGAGGCGGCTCTCCGGGCCTCGCTTCCTGCACCCACACGGGGCTAAAAAAGAACGCGCACAACTTTTTTTTTTTGGTCCCCCTTCTTGAGAAACGCTCGCGTAACAAGCTCGCCCAAGTAACCGCTCCGGGGGCGGCCCTGGGGACGCGGGCATTCGCCGCCCAGAGAGCCGCGCGGCCCGGGCCCCGGGTGAGAGGGGACCCAGTCGGAGACATGCGCGGGGCTGGGGGGGGCCGGGGCGGGACCTGGGCGGTGAGGGTGGGGCGGACTGGGGCGGGGCCTGGGCGGGGCTGGGGGCTGGAGTGGGCAGGCCGGGCCGCTGTGGGCGGGGCGGGGCCGGGCCGCTGTGGGTGGGGCGGGGCCGGGCCCCGCAGGGAGCGGGGCGCGACAGCGCGTGCGCAGAACACTTGTATGTCCCCGAGACTGTCGCGGCAGCCCCGCCCGCCCGCTCGCGGGAGCGTGTGTTCAGTCAGTCGGTGTCCTCGCTGCCGCCTGTCAGAGCGTGTGAGCAGGCAGCGCCGGCCCGCCGCGACCTGCCCGGCCCCGGACGCCCCCTCCCCGCCCCCCGCGAAGCATCCCCTCCCCCGTGGCAGGGCGTGAGCCGAGGGAGGCGGGTAGCTGAGAACTCCCAACCTCGCGCGCCGCTCGGAGTTTGAAGGGCTCCGTGCTGATCGCGGCCGCCGCCGCCTCCTTTCTCGCCCACCAGAGCTTTCTCGCGCCGCCGCCGGGATCGCAGCCGCGCCAGGCCGGGCGGCGGGTGGCGGGCTGCGTGCGGGGGCCGTTCATGAGCCGCCGGTCGGCCCGCGGCCCCGGGAGCCTGCGCGGTGACTCACCCCCCCGCCCTCGCTTGTGTCTCGCCCCCTCCCCCGGCAGGATGCCGGACCAGATCTCGGTCTCCGAGTTCATCGCCGAGACCACCGAAGACTACAACTCGCCCACCACGTCGAGCTTCACTACGCGGCTGCGCAACTGCAGGAACACCGTCACGCTGCCGGAGGAGGTAGGTCGGGGCCGGTGCCCTCCGCGCGCAGCCCTCCGAGGACCCCGGCCCGCCCGCCGGGACGCCTCGCTGCCTCCGCTGGCGGCCGCTGCCTCGCAGTTGGATTGCGTCGATTTCCGAGCCGGGGAGGAAGGGGATGTAAGGGGCTTGGGGGAGCCACACCCCCACTGCTGGACTCCCTCCAGCCCACCCCGCGGCCAGGTGATGGGCGGGGGACATAGGATGTGCAGCCCCCAGCTCCGTTTTCCCCTCGAGGCTAGAGGTGGGGAGAGGATTGAACAGGCTGTGGACAGCCCTAAGAAGAGGGAAGTCCTCTCCCTGGCTTGAGCCCTTCTGGGCGCTTTCCATATCATCCTGACCCTCTAGTAACCCGCCAAGTAGATGGTGTCAGGCCCCCGAGGGCAGAGGGAGGCAAAGCAACGTGGCCAAGGTCACCAGCAAGGGACTGGGAGATGGTCAATTAATGGACGTCTCCACGGCCCGACTTGGCCAGACAGGCTGAGCTGCTTCGGCTAGGACTGGTGGAAAAACCCCAGAGGAATGAGAGGGAGCTCTGGCCAGGACTGCCTCCACCCCGGGGTTCCTCCTCCTTGCTTGTCCTAAAGCCTTGGGTGGAAAGAGCTATCTCTGCAGACTGGTCCCCACCCGGCTCCCCTGGCTGGCTGGTTTGGTAGAGTCAGGCTGCTGCGCCAGCAGGACCTGCCCGCAGGGCACTCATAAGCTGTGAATGGATCCCCGAGGCCGATGCTGCCCCAAGGAGCTGGCCAGACAGGAAGAAGGGAGGCCTGAGATGCAGAAAGAATCGCTCCTCTTATCTAGGTCTCCAGGGAAAGCTTGTGGGTGCCTCCAACAGCGTCAAGAGCTTAGCAATTTCCTTTAAAATTTTAGGTTCATTAGTGATAGGGCCGAGTGGGACAGTATAATGTTGCTGTTGTTCAGGGGCTAACTCATGTCTGACTCTTTGTGACCCCATGGACTGTAGCACACCCGGCTCCTCTGCCCTCCATATTCTCCTGGAGTTTCCCAGACTCATGTCCACTGAGTCGATGATGCCATCCAGCCATCTCATCCTCTGCTGCTCCCTTCTCCTTCTGCTTTCAGTTTCCTGGCATCAGGGTCACTTCCAATGAGTCAGCTCTTCTCATCAGGTGGCCAAAGTATTGGAGCTTCAGTGAATATTCAAGGTTGATTTCCTTTAGCTTGATTTGACTTTGGTTTGACCTCCTTGCAGTCTAAAGGACTCTCAAGAGTCTTCTCCAGCACCACAACTCGAAACTATCAATTCTTCAGTGCTCAGTCTTGTTTATGGTCCAACTTTCACATCCATACATGACTACTGGAAAAACCATGGCTTTGACTCTACAGACCTTTGTCGGCAAAGTGATGTCTCTGTCTTTTTAGTGTGCTGTCTAGGTTTGTCATACTTTTCCTTCAAGGAGCAAGCCTCTTTTAAAATACATCTAATAGTCTGTGACAGAGTTTATTTATTTATTATTTTTTTAGTTTTTGTTTTGGCTGTGCAGACTCTTCATTCACCTGGGCAGGCTTTCTCTAACTGTGGTGCACGGGCTTTGTTGCTCCATGGCACGGGGGAGTCTTGGTTCCCCAACCAGGGACTGAACTCGCATCCCCTGTGTTGGAAGGCGGATTCTTAACCACTGGACCACCAGGAAGTTGCAGTGGGGCTTCATTTTATCAACACAATCAGCAAAAATATGATTTTTTTATTTTTGTGACCATTTGATACAAACCTTTCTGCTTCAGGATGGGGAATGTCCTGCCGTATCTTTATTATTGTTAGAGCCATGCCTGTTTATTGTAGAAAGAAAGGAGAGCGTGAAAGGTGCCTGTAATTCCATCACCTGAAGATGATCAGAGTTAGTATTTTGGGTTATAATTCTTTTTAAAACCACCGTTTAAGCGATCCAACGGGTTTGGATGAGGGAGAGCATTTAGGAAATGAGGGGTAGATAGAGTCTATATAGTAGATGTATAGTTGTAATTTCCCCATGACGTTTGAGAGTACAACCTGGTTAGACCTCCTAACAAAAGTTATCATAAAAGGTTGAATGGTTTTATGCTTATAGAATCTTTGCATATGTTTTAATTTCTAGTTCATACTGTAATGTGAAGATACTTTCCTTAGCTCATCACTTTATTTTCCCTTTTTAAAAGATATTTCTCTGTAGCCACTATCGATTTGTTAGATTTTTATTTTTAAAAAAAATATTTTCTGAAGTATTTTTTATAAAAATGAAAATTGTGTCTTCACATTAAGGGCAGCCACTGGCTAGTTGGGGGGCTTCTCCTTCCTGGTGGGGGAGTGAATAAAGATCACCCTTTGACTTCGAAAGAAGTGATAAGGGAGGTAGAAAGTAAATTGGCGTGAGATTAACTAGAGAGGCAAACTTTTTATTCTATTCTCAGCTATTTAGGAGAAAGAAAAACTTTTTTTTCTTTTTTAATATGAGAAAGAAAAGTCCTTTTGCATTCTGGAATGCTTTCAAAAGCATTGCTATTGGTGTTAAATTCCATTTGGATTTGGAATTATGAAATTTTTAAAGTGTTGAAGTAAAATTAGTTCTCTGTGTTATTTTTTGACAGTGTACAAACAACAGTAACTTGAACTAAACTACCATTACATCATCGCAGAAACCAGTATAAAAGTGGTTATTTAATTTGAAATGGAATTGAATATTCAAAAGTGCAGATGCGGTGGATGGGTTTATGGGCAAATGGGGTTTCCTTTCTCAGCGAGACATGAGGGAGTGAGAGTATTTCCATTGGAGCTGCTGCCAGTGGTGATGGGTGTGGAGACCCGGGATGGCCCAGGCAGTGTCTTCAGCAAAAGCATCATAAAAGCACAGAGTAGAAGCAAGAAGTTTCACCGGAAACTCCAATAAATCAGATCATTTGATCAAGAGTTGCACAAAAAATTCCAGATAGAGGTCCTGAAATAATATGACCCAATCAAAAACATGACCCCCCAAACCAAGCCAAACAAACAATAAATTGGGTTCAACATATTCTTGATGGCTTCATGTTTAATTTTCTATTTGAGTCAGTTGATAGGCTCAAGAAGGGTGGTATGTAAAGACAGGCTGGATTCTCATGTGATAAAAAATACACTGTAGATTTATTTGATAGAATCCTATACTCTCTCCCATCCCACATACAGGTATAAATACTCATTTAACATGGGGATGAAGACAGATCCATCGTAAAGCTTACCCATAGGACAGATTCCTTACGGCTGTAAAAATCTCAACTGCTCGGGAAGGCCTCCCATCAGACTGTGTGCGTGCTCAGTCATGTCCAGCTCTGTGCAGCCTAATGGACTATAACCCACCGGGCTCCTCTGTCCATGGGATTATCCCGGGAAGAATACTGGAGTGGGTTGTCATTTCCTGCTCCAGGGGATCTTCCTGATCAAACCCTCATTCGCCTGCACTAGCAGGTAGACTCCTTACCACTGAGCCACCTGGGAAGCCGCACCCCTCCCCACCCCAGCCCCCTCCGCAATATCAGACTAAGTTCAGTTTAATTTGCTTCTCACATTGTTTGAGCACCTGCTGTGTGCCCATTCTGTGTTGGATGCTGAGGGGGATGGGTAACAGAATGAATTAGAGATACGATTTCTGCCCCAAAGGTGTTCGAAGGCGAATGGGGACTAGGGAGAGGGTACAGAGTTAAGTGTAGTGGACAGTGCTGTGAAGACGGATCCCATGGCTCTGGGAATGCAAGCGAAGCCACAACTGGTTCCAGCCAGAGAGAGCTTACAGCGTCCCTTCTGACCTGGACCATGAGGGACAGATGAGTACAGCATTCCAGGCAGAGGATACCCTTTGAGCAAAGGCCCAGGGTGGGATGGACTTCGTGAGGCGGGGAGAAGGCAGGCAGCACACCCATGGTGATGGTATTGGCTTTATTTCATGCCTGTTCCATTTGACTAGATGAAGCCATCAATCTCCCTCTCTGTCTTTCTCCGTCTTTTTTTTGTTTTATATTTTGTTGGGTGTGTGTGTGTGTGTGTGTGTGTGTGTGTAAGGGATTCATTTCCAGCTGGGTCTAGCTGCAGTGAAAATGTCCTACTTGACACATTGGGAATTAGATTACAACCATCTCTCGTTGCAAGGCGGGGCAGTAGCTGCAGCATCAGACACCCCTCTCAGTGGGGGCAGGACAGGAGGGAAGTGTTGATTTAGGGCTGCTGGGTGTCTTGACTTAAAAATTATTTGAGAAACTAAGGCTGTGTGGTCCCAGTTGATTAATAAATATGGCTGCTTGCCCTGTCCTGGGGGTTTTCTCCTGGAAAACTTGGGATGGCGCTATCAGAGGCTATCCCGGCAGAGAGGTACAGCGTATCATAGGTGGGTGGACATTTTTTTTTTTTGAAAAAATTAGTGCCTTTATGTGCTTGATTATTTAGTTCCTGTTTCAGAGCTCTTCTTAAAACGTGAAAGATGCTCAACTTTAAAATTTTGCAAACACCTGGAGTTTTTGGTCCCCATTTAATGAGGCAGGAATATGTTTGCACAGGAGGTCCGGACTCAGGCCCCCAGTGGCACTGGTGACGTTCCGCGCCAGTTTTGCCTCCCCTCGCCCCAGCCACTTTCTGCGTCTGTAGGGTGATGGCTTTGGACCAGCTGGCCTCCAGGGCGCCTGACGCAGGAGCACCTCAGAAGTGGGAGGAAGGAACCCCAGGTCCTGGATCCCAGCTCTGCACCAGACAGTGTGGCAGCCATGCAAGGAGGAAGTGAGTGCTGGGGAGCTCGGTGGCGTCCTTCCTCCACGGGTAGACTCCCCGCCACATCTGCACCGCAGCTGGGGGCCACGTCTTGAGAGGAGTGATGGAGGCCAAGTAGGGACAGAGCTGGAGTCTTTCCAGAAGTGGCTCGGGGAACGATTGTGCTGTGACCCAGAGAAGGGACAGCATGGGCGGGAATGGGGTCAGTGCCAGCCCAGAGAGCCCTCCCGCCCTGATCCTGAGCTTGGGGCAAGGAAAGACGTATCACCCTGAATTGAAACTGGGGGCCTCAGAGAGCCCCAGGGGCCTCAAGGGGACGATTAAGCCAACGCCGTTTTCCAGCTAGGAGAAATCTGGTCAGGGAACCTATTGCCCTGAATTCCCAGCTAGCATAGGAGGCCTGCCCTCTTCCAGCTGTTCACAGTCTATACTGAGCCTCAACTGATTGCTAGTGTTTTTATAGCTTTTTGTATTAACACTGTACATCTCCCTCTTGAAAATAATTTGCTGTGATATTGTCTGGTCAAGGTGTTATTTGTGCCCAGGGCCTATTATAAGACAGCAGGTGCTTAGAACCTGTTATTTTTGCGAGGGGGGGGGGGTCACACCGTGTGGCATGCAGGACCTTAATTTCTTGACCAGGGATTGAACCCACACCTCCTGCATTGGGAGTGAGGAGTCTTAACCACTGAAGCAGCAGGGAAGTCCAGGAACCGCTTGCTTTTTTGTTGTCAGAATTACATCTATTTCTTGTCTTTCCTTAGTCTGAAAATTACTGTGGAATTTTCATAACAGGAATAATACCAAGGTTAAGTCACCTGTGCTTTCACTACTCTGAAGACTGTTGGCCACTGTATAATTCTGCACAGAGATCGAGAGCATCCAGACTTTGGTCTGATGGTCCTGGTCTTGGATCTCCTCTGTACCACCACATACCAACTGCATGGACTTGGTCAAAGTCTTTTGTGTCCATATGTCGTGACCGTTTCCTCATCTACCACACAACCAATCTCACCCAACTGTTGTGACTGTAGGTGAGAAATGCATGGAAAATAACTTATTAGTGGTTGGTGCATGGTTTACACACTCATTAAATGTTAGGCAGTTGCAGTAGTGATGGCAGAAGTAGAATTAGTAGAAGGCAGTAAGCCTGTGAATGTGTGTGTGTTGTTTTTTAAAGTTTTTGCAAAAGTGGGATCTTGTTAAATAATCTGCTTTAAAACCTATCTTTCCCACTTAACGTTATATTGAGCATTTCTCTACGTTGTTAGTCTCCCAAACCATCATTTTTTTTATGACAGCTTTATTGAGATGAAATTCACATACCATAGTGCTTCCATTGAAAAGAAACAGTTCAATATTTTTTTTTTTTTTTTTTACTGTTTTCTGAGTCGTACAGTCAATTTTAGAACATCTTTATCACTGCCCCCCGCCCCATTCCTTGTGCCCAGAGTAGGAAATGGCAACCCACTCCATTGTTCTTGTCTGCAAATCCCATGGCCAGAGGAGCCTGGCGGGCTGCAGTCCATGGGGTGCCAAAGAGTCAGACACAACTGAACACATCACATCACCCCCCGAAAAGCCCTGAACCCCATTAACAATCACTCCCCATTTTCCTCCAAAGCCTGCTAGTCCCTCAACTAATCTGTTTTCTGTCTTTATGGATTTGCTTATTCTGGACATTTCCAAGCTATTTAAAGGCTGCACAGTTTTCTGTCATGTGGATGTCCCTTGATTGAGCAACCATCTCTCTGCTGGTGGGCATTTAAGTGACTTCCATTATTGTAGGTAACATCCACGGTGGGCCTTTTTACCATCTCAGTAGAGTGCCCTGGGAGTCATGTAATGAAGGTGATGTCTTCAGCTGTGTGGGCCACACCCCTGTGCTGGGAGATGCCCCTATTGCCACTGAGGAAGACCCCAGCCCGAGCCATGAGGTCCCTGGCATTGTTCGGGGGGCAGCAGCAGCAGCCTGCCAGGGGTGGGGGGCACGAGTGACTTTCTGAGCAAAGCTGAGAAAGTGACTTTCTGAGACCAAGCACAGGGCCATAGTCATCACTTCCAGTAGTGCTACAGTTTCAAGTCCAAGGACAAATCTGGTGGAACCAGAGTGCAGAGAGAATTACTCATTACATCTGAGCAGAGATGGCTACTCAGGGCTGACTGCCGGGCATCCATCCATGTCTTCCCAGTGAATGGTGCTTCCTGTTGGTGGTGCAGAGACCGATGGGGTCGGGGAGAGTCAGCCACAGTACGTTTGATGAGCCTGCGTCTAAAAGGCTCAAGTTCAGGTGCCTCAGGAAGGAAAGAGACCTTGAAGAAACAGACCACCCTTCCTCTCTGAATCTCTCCCTCGGGATCGTGTTCAAGTCCCAGGGCTGGATAATGTGCTGTGGGGAGGTGCATTCAGCTTACGCCCTGCTTTGAAATGTCGCGATTACCATGGGAGAATCAGTTTCTGCACGTTTGCCGTCTGGCTGTTGTGAGCGCGTTCAAGTTTGGAACATTTACATTCGTTGGGTGTTTTCTCCACCCTCTGCTGGGCCCCCAGGTGAACACGGCTGATGCAGTTTAATTAGGGCCAGTAGGCTGGCCCAGCCTCTTTCGGGGGAGATGGAGGGGGTTGCCACAGGAGCTCAGCAGGGTCGCGCTGACCACCGTTCAGACATGCCGGTCTGTTCTTGCTTTGCGTCAGGCCTGGGTTAATCTGGGGTGGGAAGTGGCTGCAGGCCTTCCAGCTTCTTTGTGCTTAGATTGGGGGCCCTGTTGCAGCTGGCTGTTCTATAAAATGAGAGAATGGGAGGAGAGAAGCGTGGCCCTTGCAAGCAGCCAAGGTCTCAGGTTTTGCAGGCAGGCCCGGAGTCCTCCCATCATGATGGTTGACCTGTAAAAGCAAGCCCCTTGCGTTTTCCATCATGCATGGGCGTGCCAGGACTCTGCTCGTCCCCAGCAGGAAGGGACGGGCCCCGGGAGGTAGGCAGGGAACCACGGCATCGGTGTCACATGCCACCTCCTCCTCAAGCCTCCTGATACCACAGGGCGCCCCACCTCATAGACGCGGGGGTGGCGGTGACGGGTACTTGCTACCGACTCACAAGGCCCTAGGCTCTTAACCCAGCTTTGCTGAGGCTCCTTACAGAAATTCTGTGCATTTCCTCATTGGAGAGTTGGTGTCAGTGATACTGCTTAACTTAGAGGGTTATTGTGAGGTTGGAATGAGAAAATTCCATGTGAGCTGTGTTCGTGTAGCACAGTTTTCTACATTTCTAGTGCCCTGTAACAGCCATGATTACCGTTACTGATTGTCTCAAATTTTTATTTTGTTTATTTCAAAAATTTAAATTTTATTTATTTATTGGCCATGCCAGCACATGTGGGATCTTAGTTCGAACCCTTGCCCCCTAACTGCAAGTGCAGAGTCTTAACCTACTGGACCTCCAGCGTAAGCAGGGAAGTCCCTGTTACCAATTGTATGATTTGGAGTCAAATGTCTCTGAGCCTCAGTCATGTCACCTACAAAATGAGGACAGAAATATTGATAGCAACAGCAGTTTTGTAAGGAGTGGGTGAGACGGTGCTAGAAAAGCATGGGCGTAGCTCCTGGCGCTTGTCCTGGCTCTTGGTGTATCAGGATGCGGTAGTTATGCAGTTATAACAGTTCGATTTGCTCTGTGGTCTACAGTTGTTTATGAATTGCACCCCCGCCCCGAACCTGTAAGCAGACGCTATGCTTTCATCTTTGCCCCCAAAATGCTCAGCCCAATAGTTAATCAGCGAACGGTCGTTCAGACAAGGCGTGCTTGAGCTTACAGAGCTCCTGGACTAAGAACCGGGGCAGCTCACTGTGCTCACGTTGATTGTCCTAGTCGCTCAGTTGTGTCCGACTCTGCGACCGCATGGACGGGAAAGCCCACCAGGCTCCTCTGTCCCTGGGATTCCCCAGGCAAGAATAGTGGAGTGAGTTGCTGTTCCCTACTCCAGGGGATCTTCCTGACCCAGGGACCGAACCTGCGTCTCTTGTGTCTCCTGCATGGGCAGGCCGTTCTTTCCCCCTGAACCACCAGGGAAGCCACCTGCATCTACACGAGGGGAGCATCGTACCTTGATGCCCTTTCCTCGCTGTGAGCCATGTGAAGTTGTCCTCAGCACTGGAAACCTGTATACCCTGAGTCACGTCTAGACATTTCTGCTTGCCTTCAGATACTTTGAAAGAAAAGAATTCTCTCTTGTGTCAAATTCTCCTCGCAGTTAAAAAGAAACCACCAGTTGTGCCCTCCCCCCCCTCCCCCCAACCCCCCAGAAAGAGCCGGCTGTAAGCTTGTCCGAGTTTTTGGAAAAGGAAGTGTTGAAAGCCCGCACGTTCATCACTGCGCTGCTGGTCTCCTCCGTCCCTCCCCATTCCCAGCGTATCAGGGGAATTCCAGTCCCTGGGTTAGGAAAAGACGCCCTCACCTCCGAAGGGCCTGAGAGCAGGGCCACCAGTGACAGCAGCTGAGGCTCAGGCTTTTGGAGGTTTGTGGTCTCAGCTGTTAACCTATGTTTTGCAAGGTTTCAGTCGCCTCTGCTTGGCTTTTGCAGAACTCAGGGTTACCGAACCGACTGTCTGGAGGCCGTTTGTGCTTCTTGCTTAGATGCCCATGTTCTCCTGTCACCAGTCAAGGAAGCAGGTTGCCACTAGCCAGGGGCTTTATGTTTTTTCAAAAGGATATTCAGCAGTTAAGATGTTAGCCGTGCGACCATTTGTTCCGTGAATCTTTGTGCATTTGGATAAAACTGATGAAGTAGTAAGTTCCACTGAAATTTCATAGCCCTGTTTGGGTATCCATAAAATCTGCTGCTGCTGCTAAGTCGCTTCAGTCATGTCCAACTCTGTGCAACCCCATAGACAGCAGCCCACCAGGCTCCCCCGTCCCTGGGATTCTCCAGGCAAGAACACTGGAGTGGGTTGCCATTTCCTTCTCCAATGCATGAAAGTGAAATGTGAAAGTGAAGTCACTCAGTCGTGTCCAACTCTTAGCGACCCCCTGGGCTGCAGCCTACCAGGCTCCTCCGTCCGTGGGATTTTCCAGGCAAGAGTACTGGAGTGGGTTGCCATTGCCTTCTCTGCATAAAATCTGAGGCCTGTGTTTTAACTGATTTTATGAATTATGCTTCCTAAATTGATGTAGAGTTAAATAGGATGTAATTAACTCTTCTTGACACACCCGAGTCACTGGGTGCATGCACAGGGGCCCCTGGTTATCTGAGGACTGTGCTCCAGCCAGGTGACTCCCCAGGTCACATCTCACCCTGCCTGTGTTATGTGGACAGGGACTGTCCTAGGGGGCCAGTGGTTAAGGCTCTGCGCTTCCACTGCAGGGGGTGCAG
Source organism: Cervus canadensis (assembly GCF_019320065.1). Lineage (NCBI taxonomy): Eukaryota > Metazoa > Chordata > Mammalia > Artiodactyla > Cervidae > Cervus > Cervus canadensis. Next base: position 15,555,158 of record NC_057397.1, on the reverse strand, counting down.
GTTTGATCCCTGCTTGGGGAACTAAGATGCCTCAGATATAGATGAGCTTCCCTGGTGACTCAAATAGTCAAGAACTCCTGCTTGCAGTGCAGGAGACCCAGGTTTGATCCCTGGGTGGGGAAGATCCCCTGGAGAAGGGAATGGCCACCTACTCCAGTATTCTTACCTGGAGAATTCCACGGACAAAGAAGCCTGGCGGGCTACAGTCCATGCGGTCACAAAGAGTCAGTCACTATAATTCTTTTTTTAAAAAAAGCATTATGTGGACATGCACAGGGTAAGCACAGCAGATGTGTGATAGAGGGCAGTAGGTGTCTCCCCTCTAGTGTGTGATGCCCCTTAAGGGCACACTCTTGCCTTTATACCGCACAGCCTAACAGAGTACCAGGCATGAAGATGACTCACCTGGATACAAACCCAGAAACACAGGGGATCAGATGCAGGAGAGCACCTCCCTTCTTGCCTAGAGCTGCCTGTGGTTTCCTTGTAAGACTGCACCCCCACGCCCCCAGGGGCCATCCCCCTCCTGCCCTTCCAGCCAGCTCTTCTGGATACAAGCTAACCAGAAGAGCTCCCTCTTCTGTTAGGGCTCTGGCTCCACCAGCGCAGGAGTAGAATCCAGCTTTGTGTAAAGAGCTGGGAGCTCTTCATCAGGAAGACCTGGCCCATGCGGGCGGGGCCCTCCTGATTCTGCAGAGATCATGACTCAGCCCCACTTCTCCTCCAGCTGTCTGTCAACATCTGTGCTTCCAGAAACATCAGGCTGGCTTCTCTTTTTCCAGAATGGAAGGCAAGTATCAGAGACCAGCAAGATTTCGGGCTGTCGCAGAAACAGGCAGGATGAAGGATGAAAGGATGAAGCCCTTACCCAACTGGAGAGCTGGCTCCATCTGAAGAAAAGTGATTTTTAAAAAGCTAAAGTGAGGACTTCCCTGGTGGTCCAGTGGTTCAGACTTCGCCTTCCAATGCTGGGGGTGCTGGTTCAATCCCGGGCCAGGGAGCTAAGACCCCACACACCTCATGTCCCCCAAAAAATCACAACATAAAACAGAAGCAATACTGTAACAAATTCAAGAAAGACTTTAAAAACAAGTCCACAATCAAAAGAAAAATCATCTTACAAAATAAAAAGCTGAAGGTCTTAAAAGATTAATCTGAGTTTGACCCCTCTGTCTGAGGAAGAGGAAACACAGGCAGAGTGAGATGTGACCTGGGGAGTCACCTGGCTGGAGCACAGTCCTCAGATAACCAGGGGCCCCTGTGCATGCACCCAGTGACTCGGGTGTGTCAAGAAGAGTTAATTACATCCTATTTAACTCTACATCAATTTAGGAAGCATAATTCATAAAATCAGTTAAAACACAGGCCTCAGATTTTATGCAGAGAAGGCAATGGCAACCCACTCCAGTACTCTTGCCTGGAAAATCCCACGGACGGAGGAGCCTGGTAGGCTGCAGCCCAGGGGGTCGCTAAGAGTTGGACACGACTGAGTGACTTCACTTTCACATTTCACTTTCATGCATTGGAGAAGGAAATGGCAACCCACTCCAGTGTTCTTGCCTGGAGAATCCCAGGGACGGGGGAGCCTGGTGGGCTGCTGTCTGTGGGGTCGCACAGAGTCGGACACGACTGAAGTGACTTAGCAGCAGCAGCAGCAGCACCTGTCATTTTATTTAGTTCAATAGACTTTAAAAATAATTCACATCAGAAAATGTAAAAAACGCCACACCTCAGGGTGCCTGCCCATGGGGGAAGGAGCGCGCCCAGCTCCTGCAGCATATTCAGGAAAGGCATCCACACAGGGACCTGAGCGCACCGCACACTGGCTGGTTCACAGGACTTATTATCCTATCCTAGACGTCCCGGTCCTATTAGCCCTAGCTGCAGGGACCGAAAGTTTCCTCTGCCCCTTCTGAAAATATTAGATAATGTCAGTGCAGGGGAATAATACACTCTTTCTGCATTTCTACCCTGCAGTGCAGCAACTGTTGCTCTTGGGGATGATTGTGCTAATTGTTAGCTCATTAACGCCAAGTACTACATGCCTACACACTACTCTAACCAGAGAGAATGCAAAAGAGAGTGTGATACATCTTTCTGGAGCATTGAAGTTTAATAAGATTGAACCAAGGGAAGAACCAAGGAGTTGGCAATAACTATCCTCTCCCCCACCACATGGAAGACAGAAGTGTGGGGGATGGGGACATGCCCCAGGGGACAGTCCAGTCTCTGAAGTTTCACCCAGCAGGGGAGGAGGGGCAGCCAGGCCAGGGTGGTGCCTCTTCTGGTCGCCCAGGTCCCTGCAGAGCATCCTCTGTGCTGGTCAGGGTTTTGGACAGGAGGCTTCCTGAAGGGGTGGAGGTGTCTACGGCCATACCACCCTGAACGCGCCCGATCTCGTCTGAAGGGGTGGAGGTGCTGGGTTTGAGTCCCATCATCCAGGTGGGAACATGCCCAGGTCCCAGGGGGCTTGGCAGGTCATCCCCTGGGTGTTTCTGGGCTCACTTTTTTACCCCTCTTGCTGGGCAGCCCACAGCAAAGATGTTTAAGGAGACCTCTCCAGATTCTCCCAGCCACCCCCTTCTTCTTCTTGGTGAGGCCAGGGGGAGTGACTGGAGACAAATTCTGGGGCTGCCCAACAAGGGTGGAGCTTCCCGCATCAGGCACATCTGGGGGGCAGTGGGTTCCTTCAGGGATTTTACCGCTGATGTCACAGGTGCCCCTAGTGTCCCGGGTGACGGTGGCATGAGGATCGTGGGTGCCGTGGGCACCACCGGTGTCACGGGCGCCTCTGGTGTCCCTGGGGACACTGGCGCCGTAGGTATCGCGGGCGCCACGGGCGTCTTCTATGTCGCAGGCCCCAGTGGTGTCCTGGGTGCTTAGGGCGTCGTGGGTGAGGCTGGTATCACAGGTGAGGCTGGTGTCGCAGGCGTCTCTGGTGTCCCGCGTGAAGCTGGTATCACGGGTGTGGCTGCTGTCACGCCCGCCGCAGGCGTCACAGGTGAGCCTGGTCCCGCACGTGTCGTGGCGGTAACCGGCGCGATCGGTGGCTGGGGCGCTGCGGCCATCATGGGTGTTGCGAGTGGAGGGGGCTGAGCTGGGGGTGACGGTCCTCGCCTCCGGGCAGGGTGAGGGAGTGGCAGGCTCTCTGGTCTTCTCCCTTGACTCCTGGTTCTCCTGCTCCATGGTCTCCCAAAGCCAGTCGGGAATAAGCGTGGACACTTCAGGGCTGGCGGGAGGCGTATGTTCTTGGCTGCTGAGGTCGGAGGAAACAGCCGGCCTCACAAAGATGGTGCGGGCCCGCACCTTGGGTCCATTCGAGTCTCTGCCAGTGCTTGTATGCCTGCCCTGGATCTGGTCCCTCGACCAGCCCAGTGTCATCCCCATTGTCACCCCAGGGTAATCTCCATAGGCTGGCGGGAGTGGCCTTTCCAGGCCCACGTTCAGCCAAGGATGATGCCGAACATCATCTAAAGTCGCCCTGTTGGCCGGGTTGAGCCTTAACATACGGCGCATCAAGTCTTTCATCTCACCTGATAGGCCTTCGGGCACACGGTAGTGCCCTGTGCAGGTGCAGTCCCGCAGCTCCCGGAAATCTCGTCCCGTGAAGGGGGCGGATCCCGTTACCAGGGTGTACAGCACCACGCCGAGGCTCCACACGTCCAGCTCTGGGCCTGTGTAGGGCAGCCCCAGGAAGAGTTCTGGGGCCATGTACTCAAGGGTGCCGCAGGAGGTGTTCAGTTTTTTTCCGGGGTGCCACTGGTCGCTCAGGCCAAAGTCTGAGAGTTTGATCTTGTTCGCCTCCAGGAGGATGTTGCCCGGCTTCACGTCCCGGTGCACCACGCCCCGCCGATGGCAGTGCCGCAGGGCTGAGACCAGCTGGCGGAACACGCCTCGGGCCTCCCCCTCGGTCAGGTAGCCTTGGGCGTCCAGGTAGGTGGCTAAGTCTCCCCCACTGAGGTACTCCATGATTAAAAAGAGAGTCTCCTCTGTGTCTATGATCTCGACGAGTTGGACAATGTTCCTGTGGTTGTTCATGCTTCTCAAGGCCCTGACCTCCTGAAAGAGTTGCCGGAGGTTGGTCTGATCTGTTTTCTCGATGATCTTGACGGCTACCAGTCCCTTGGTGAGACGATGCCGGGCCAATTTCACCTTGGCGGATTGGCCTTCGCCAATGGTGTGAAGTATGTCATAATTTGCGATACGAGCCATCTTGTTAGTCGAGATGGCTGTGAAGTCCTGCATCCCTAACTATACTAACTACCACTAAGCTATACTAATGACCTAACTATACTAACTCTACCACTAACTATACTACCACTAAGCCCTCACTAAGAATGCTAACTGTTCTAACAATACTGCGTATGCTAACCGTGCTATACAACTATTCTAATGCTAACAACTATGGTAACAGTGCAGATACTAACTATGCTAGGAACCTGTTAACTATACCCACCACACCAACTATGGAGAAGACTAACAGTGCTGACACTAACTATACTATCTATGCTAGCAAACTAGTAGCTACACCAACTCTGCTATAACTATGTCAATGATGGTCTCTATGCTAACACTAGCAACACTAACTAAAAACAAATAATAAGATAAAATGAGAAAAAGAAGGGGGAAAATGGGGAAAAACAAAAAATGGGGAGGAGAAACTAAAACTGAAAGAAAAAAATGATAAGACACAAATTAAAAAAATGAGAAAAAGAGAAAGAAAAAAGAGAAAAAGGAAAAAAAAATCAACAAAATGGCAAAAACACGGAAAAACGCTCACTAACTATAGGTCCAGCCGTCAGGTCACCAAAATCAGCTTCCAGGGCTCTGCGGACAAGACCAGCTGAGGTCTTATAAAGGGTTCCGGTGAGTTGCATCACAGTGATGCCCTGTGAGGTCAGAGCAAGAAATGGACCAATCGTGGCTGGGATAAACCCAGTGGTTTTTCTCCCTTTTCAGCTTCAAGGCCCCTTTACACTTAGGTAAAAGGTCCCAAAGAGATTTTTCTTTAAATATATTAGAGACTGGTATTCACTTTGTTAGAAATTAAAATCTGTAGGAGGCTTCAGCAACTTTTTCATTTCTAGTTTGAAAGTTAGTAATAATTCTAAAGACCTCATAATGTCTCCACTTGAAATATTCAATTCTTTTTCCTCAAACTCTGGTCGCAGTGTGATGATTTAACTGACTTGATGAAACTATAGGAAAATGTTCTGTTGTGTGAGACACTGGTAAAGCACATTATTAATGTTTATGAAGCTGAGAGAAGATTTGCCAGGAGGATCAAGAGCAGGTTTCTCATGGGGAGCCTCAGAAGTCAGATGACATGGGTCAGTGTCTTTGAAATGTTGAAGGAAAGAAGGAAATGTTAACCTTAGTGCTTACAGAAGCACTAAGACCAATTTGAGAATTTTCGAGGTTTCAGCAAATGATGGAGTTGTTCGATTTTTGCCAGTATAGTTTTGATTTATTAAGTGTGGGGGTTTTGTTTGGCCACAGCAGAAAACGAATGTTGTTTATCCTTTTCAAAGCCACAGCATTTCACCATGGTTGACATAAACAGGGGGGAGAGTTCACAAGATGCAATGGAATCAAATTTTGCACAGGACGGTTTTTGGTCTGCGGCTCGGCTATGGATGAGTTTGCTCTTTCTGTGAGTTATTTGTATTTTTATCATGTATGGAGAGATGGGTGATTCATAGCTAGGTCAATACTCCTCGTTTAACTGCACAACACATCCATTACTTAGTAATACCCTTAGATTCAACTGGCACAAAACTTAATACCTGAAAAAAAATCCACATTTTTTATGTTTTCATATCTCTTATGGTGTATGCAGCCCTGTTTTCTCCTCATGTTGAGAGCTGAGACTAAGGGTTAGTAAAAGCAACCATGTTTTGAGAGCACAACAAATTCCTATCTGTTCCTCACTAGCTTCTGCTTCATGCACCTTCTTAATTGACATGAAAAGGATTCATCCTTCTCTCTGGGAGAGTTTTACATGCTCCATGTTTGGATCCCTTTTCCACTCATGATTGTCCTGAGCTTTAACCATCACATTTAGGTTTTTAAGCACTGACAGAGTCTCGGCTATTGATTTGTTCTAGAGCTTTGAGAAAACCCGCAATCACTGGTACTTCAACAGAATAGTCCACCTCACAGTTAGAAAAAGACCACAGATATGGTCTCATAACAGATTCTCTTCTACACCATATTCTAGCACCCAGCGGAATCATCCAACTTTTATTTCAGCACCCTGAGCAAGCTTCTCCAGATATCTGCATATTACTAGGTATCAACACATTATAAAGCTCTAGTAATTAAGATAGGGTGAAGTAGGGGCAAGAATAGACTAGTATATCAATAGAAGAGAATCAAGAGTCCAGAAACATACCTATGTGCATTTGGTGATTTGAGAAAGGGGCATGCAGTGGGGAATAGGATGGACTTCTCAATAAATCACGCTTGTTCAATAGGATATACACATGCAAGGAAAAAAAATGACCTTGCACATATCTATATACCAAATGTGAAAGGTGACATTTCGGAAGAAATCATAGAAGAATATGTTCAGGACTTTGAGTTAGGCAAACACTTCTTATACAAGATGCGTGGAATCCTAGTTCTAAAGGAAAAACCTTGCTAAGAGGACGACGTTAAAATTCTGTGTTTCTGTTCCTCATACAACACTGTCAACACAGTGAAAAGACAAGCCACAGAATAGAAGATGCTGATATAATAGACATCTGAAAAATGATCTGTATCAAAGTTATATACATAATGCTTGCTGAACAACAAGAAAAAGACAACAGAAAAATTGGCAAGAAATTTACAAAGGTAATTCTTATAAGAGGCTCTACAAGTGGCTGATAAACATGGAAAAGGTACCTAAATTGCAGGTAGATGCAGATTAAAATGGTAATGTCCGTGTATAACTGAGTAAAAGTGTGTATATTATGATACACTCACTTACTCAAATACAAAAGGGAGGTGTGGAGCAACTGGAACTCATATACATTATTGATGGGAGCATAGATTTGTTTTCACAAAATAGTTTGGCAGAATCTATGATAGGAAACCGTAAATAATGTGGCCTAAGAATTCCTTTCCTGGGTATATATGCAACGGAAATTCAAAAGTGTTCTCGTTAGTTATCTATTTTATGTCTCTTTTATTCATAATGGTGTACATATGTCAATACCAGTCTCCCTGGCAGTATTTAATTTCCTGAATTCTGATTACACAGGTGTTTTCACTTGATGAAAATTAACTGAGCCGTATATTTTTGACTGATGCACTTATATGTGTGTTATACTTCAACGAAATTGAAAAATTAAATCTGTTGTGTGTCAAACGGGGAGGATATGGGGAAAGCCAGATTCTAATTAACATCTTCCTTTGCTCAGCATGGTATATTAAATTTAAGAGGGAAGAGTTCATTGACTTAAAAGGGAGTTGAAGTTAAAAAAAATTAACTATGAATCTTCTCTATATACGTAGGAAAATTCCTTTTCTATCTTTGAGTTTTGATGTGGAAGATATGGTGAAATGTAAGAACATTGGCTTTGTGGGGAAACCTGATAGATGGACTTATGTTTTAATAACATGCGTGCCCTTTCTTCCTCTCTAGCCAGATGGATGGAAGAAGACTGACCTTCTGCCAGCATGCAACTGTCCCTTTGGGTCACCTGTGGATGGCACTTAGTGTTCAAGATACAACTGAGCTTTGTAAGTTCACACTGTAAGTAACACATTGCTGCTTGTGTGTTAGTCTTATCTCCTCAGTTAGACTGTGAACATCATGTAAACCAAGACCTGGCATTTCTTATTTCTGTGCAGTCTCCACCATAATAAGGAGAGAATGGACCACAGAGGCTCAGTAAGCATGTTCCATTGTATTCGGTTGGCCAAAAAGTTCGTTTGGGTTTTCCTAATATCATACAGAAAAACCTGAATGAGCTTTTTGGCCAACCCAATAGAATGTCAGATCACTGAGTTTGTGAAATCTGAGGTCTAAGGAGGTAAGTCATTTGCCCAGTCACTTGGCATCGTTGTCTTCTAAGTTCCATCCTTGTCCAGCCAAGATCCCTGCACAGCCTTGGTGAGGAGAAACAAACCACGCGCCTTCTGTTCTGTTCCCTTGGTCCTTCCTTACTTCTTAGTGCAGAGATGCAGAAATACAGTAACTCAAGTTTGTGAATTCTGATTGTTCTGCTTGCTGATTCACAGAGCAAATACTGCCTAAATATGAGGCTCCTTGGCTTTGGGAAGGAGGAACAATCTGCATAGTCTTAAAAAAGTCAAAGACAGTAAGTGACCTGGCTCAATTCAGTGTTCAGATCTGCAAAATGAGAACGTATCAAGCTTTTGTGCACCTTCTGTGCCTTTTCATTTAACTCCAGGGGTGATGATGAAATTCAAATCCTTATAAATCCCGAAAGGTGTTGAAATCTAATCTCAGTCTTTTGAAAAATTGCTTATTGTTTGCTAAGGGTCACTTGAGTTCTTTTCAACAAGAATGCTTCATCCAAGTAAGGATTATTAACATTGGTTTTCCAAAGTATAAAAATAAGGTAATTAGATAAGAAACAACCTGACTTTTGAGGCTCTATTCTGTAGATTCATTAGGGATCTAATCTATAGATTCATTAACTTAAATAATTACTAGCATCTCTTATAGACACAAACAATTAATAAGCACAGACAACACGTTAATAAGCACTATCCAGAAGTGTCACATATGTGTGTGTGTACCTCTGCTTGGGGGAGGTGAGAGTGAGGGATGAGGGGAGAGGGAAGGAGGAAGGGAAGGAGAGGGAATATGAATGTGAATGACTGTGTCTTTTACTGAGCACTTATTACATGTCAGGCACCATACTAAGCATTTTAAATTCCTTATTTTCTTTAACCTTCATACTTATTCCAAAAGTATTATCTTTACTTTATATATAAGGTGTAGCTGATTGCTTTTTCCAAATACCACCACTGCAACCTCTCCCATTCCACATGTTCTTCTTACAATGTGACTTTTGACCCTTGTCCTACTGAAAGGTAGGACAAAGGAACATATGTTCCTTCCTTTCTGATCTGGCTGGGCTGGTGACTCTGGCAGAAGTCTCGGGGTAGGTCATGAGATGTGTTACAGCTTTTGCCTGCTTCCTCTTGGTTGCTTGCTCTTGGGACCTGGCCATCATGCTGTGAGGAACCCCAGCAGAGCTTGCAGAGGGAATGTGTAGGTAGGTGGTCAGAGCAGCAGCCTCCATTGCCAGCCATGTGAGTGAGTGAGCCTGCAGGTAATTCCACCCCCCACTGCCAAGTGATCCACAGCCTTGTAGCTTCTCTATCCGAGGTCTCAGGCATCTGTAAGCAAGAACAAGCCATCCCACTGTGCCTGTATCCAAGTTTCCTGACCCAGGGAATCTACGAGCAGAATAAAAAAGCTGCTGTTTTGTGCCACAAATCCAGGCTTGTTATACAGTAACAGAGGCTCGGAGTTGCAAAGCTAGTTGCCCAGGATCACACAGCAAATTAGTGTAAGAAGCAGAATTAAGCATAGGTCTCACTCCAGAGCTCATGAGGTTCTTAATTACTCTCTTGAAAAAGCCTCACATAGTTGCAAGTCCTGCAAAACCAGTGTCTGTCACTCTGGGATACAGAGGAAACCATCATAATGCTGACTGCTAAGGAACAAAACCAGGTACCCGGGAGATCAGGAGGGGACTGGTGGGCAGTGTGGTCCAGCAGGAAGAGTCACTGCCCCGGTGATGAGTTTTGCCAGGGAAGCAGGCAGGAGCTCAGATGCAGTTCCTGAGGCTTGAGCCATGGAATAGCCCTCTGGATCAGGAAAACAAAAGCTGAGCAATATACTTCCCACCCTAAGCAGACGTCTCCTATCCACCTCATTAGTCAGAACAGTGGCCTGTGATCACTTCTAGTAGCACTGAAGGTAGGAAAGACAAGAATAAGGTTTTTCAGCCTCTAAAATGGGGAGGGTGAGAATGGACGTTGATGAGTGAGCCAACAGCATGGGCCACGGTGCCTATGCTGGGCTGTGCTATGTCGCTCAGTCATGTCCGACTCTTTGTGACCTCAGACTCTTTGTGACCTCAGACTCTTCGTGACCTGGACTGTAGCCCGCCAGGCTCCTCTGTCCATGGAATTTTCCAGGCAAGAGTACTGGAATGGGTTGCCATTTCCTACTCCAGGGGATCTTCCTGATCTAGGGATTGAACCCACATCTCCTACATTGACAGGCAGATTCTTTACCACTAGCACCGCCTGGGAAGATGAAATATTTTATAAATTCAGGCTGCTTCCATCAACTTCCTTGAATATTTGCCCCCTTTTCTCCCCCGCAACACTTCAGTGACACGAGTATTGGCCAGAGGAAGGGGTTTGCATGACTGTCTCTGGGAGGGAAGTGGGGAGAACAAGAGGTGGAAGGGGGAGATTCCTCATCACCCCTGTGTGCACTATAGTCCTGGTTGCTGTGGATTTGTGTGTGAATGCGAAAGTCAGACTGTCATTGGTTATCAGTTTAGGCTCTGTTCATTGGCTACTCTGTTCCCATGGTGAATCAGTCTCAGGGCCCTCAGCAAGCACATTAACCAGGGTTGGGGGGAAGCAGAGTGGTAGTACAGGGTTCCTGGAGATCTCCAAAGTGCCACCACTCCCCTGCTTTAGAATTCTTCTTGCTGAGAGTGATTATCTTCCCTAGGTGAAGATAATTATCATGCATTCTGTCACATTCTAAGATCAGGAGTAAGAGTTCTGAAAGCTGGAATCATCATTTCCTATTTTCCTCTCTTCCGCTAGGACCTTCCACACCCTTCTCCTTTTTCTTACTAGGTCATCTGATCCCAGGAAAGTGGAAGCCAATGGGGAGGGGAGAGGGCCATGGGAATAAAGAGTTGAAAGGCTCACTCTCAGTCCATTTGCAGGCGGTGGAGCCTGGGAGGACACTGGAGGGTGGGCAGCAACAGGCCAGAGGCGTTGCCTTGGGGACCTTAGAGAAAATCCCTTCCCGCTTTGGGGCCTCAGTTTACTCCTGTGTAAATGGGGTAGATGAATTAGATCCTTCTCTTGATCAGAGCCAGACCTAAAGGTCCCTGGAAGTGTGGTGCCATGTTTTCCAAGTGCCCCCTTTCTCTTGGAGGCACCACTGACTTTTCCTCTCCTCCCCTTCAGATATCCAATCTATCAGCCAGTGCTGTCATTTCTAGTTTCAGAGTAGACCGCTAATCCATCTCCATGACCATCATAATTTCCATCACTGTAATTGCCCCTAGACAGCTGTGAGAGCCTGCTGCTCAGTCCCTCTGCTTCCCCTCTTGACTATTTTCTTCTTTAATTCATTTTCCTCATAGCTCCCCAGAGTAGCATTATAGCATGTAAATCAATCCTTCTTACTTAAAACTCCCCGGGGCCTTCCTATGTATTTAGAGTAAAACTTTCAATCTATGCTATGGCCCCGAGTCTCTGTGAGATCTGGCCTCTGCCTGCTTCTCTAATGATACAGTTCTGTGTCAGCCTAGCTCTTCCTTACCTCTCTGCGCCTCGGAGAAGCTTTCTCAGGACACCCTAAGTAAGTCCCCTTTAATTCCACTTCCTCTATTATCTGTTGCCGCAGCAGTTTCATTTTATTCATAGTGCATCACAGTTTGTACATTCACAATTGTTTATTTAACATCTGTGTTACCTCACTGTACTTGCCAGCTCCCTGAAGCAATGACTCCCATACCCTCATACGCCATCATCAACATATCTTTATATCCTCAGCATCCTGTGCTGTACCTTACAGGCAATTAGTAATATCTGTTGAATAAATAAATGACACAAATAGGGGACACAAATGGGTGGAAAGCTATAGAAATGAAAGTTGTGGGAACTGAAGATAAATTTTGCCTGGGGTGATTTTTGTTCTTTCTTTCTTCATATATCCCTTCTGAAAATGTTCTTATCTATGAAAAAAGAAATCTAAAATATCTATTAAAAATAGGTATTTTGGGCACAAGACATAGGCCTGCAAATGCAATTCATGATGGCATTTCTATCTTACCATTAACCAGATTTAAAAAAATTATTTCTTGTGATCACAGCTCAACTGAGTTTTAACTTTCAAAGTTAAAATAGGCTACACAAAGACAATTTCTCATATAAATATTTTAAAGGGAGGAGGGAAGAATCTTGAAAGCCAATCAGTAGCATTTCCTGGTATACATCATTGAAAGTGCTAATGACAGATTATTTTGTCTGTTTGTGGAACTGGTGTAGAAGACTTCAGCTTGAGGGCATGGCAACCCACTCCAGTATTCTTGCCTGGAGAATCTTCATGAACAGAGGAGCCTGGCGGGCTACAGTCCAGGTCACGAAGAGTCTGAGGTCACAAAGAGTCTGAGGTCACAAAGAGTCGGACATGACTGAGCGACATAGTACAGCTTTTGAACCGTGGTGTTGGAGAAGACTCTTGAGCGTCCCTTGGACAGCATTGAGATCCAGCCAGTCCATTCTAAAGGAAATCAGTCCTGAATATCCATTGGAAGGAATGATGCTAAAGCTGAAACTGCAATACTTTGGCCACCTGATGTGAGGAAGTGACTCATTGGAAAAGACCCTGATGCTGGGAATGATTGAAGGCGGCAGGAGAAAGGGTCGACAGAGGATGAGAGGGTTAGACGGCATCACTGACTCCATGGACATGAGTTTGAGCAAACTCCCGGAGTTGGTGGTGGACAGGGAGGCCTGGCGTGCTGCAGTCCATGGGGTCACAAAGAGTCAGACATGACTGAACGACTTAACTGATGGTTTGGGTAAAGGAGTTCATATGGTTAAACTAGGCTCAAGGCAAAGATAGGTTCAAGGATCCGTACAGAAACTGAGAATGTGACTGGTCATAGGGCTTCTTTAATAAATAGTTTGACTGCATTGCCAATAGTTTGGAGTAGGCTGTATGGCCCTACATTTGGGCCTTTTCAGAATTGTGTATAGCCTAGAACTTTTCATTCTACTAGTGGTAAGAATGCTATAGCTAGGAGGATGGGCATAATAACTATTAGAATATTATGAAGAGTTTGTTAAGGATAGGATTTAAATCTCTGATCATACAGGTTCAAGTTTTATGCAATTATCAGTTTCTGCCACCTTAAATAAGGCCTGTTTTTGGGTGGAAATTTTTACTTATCAATTAAGATAAAGTTATTCATTATTTTAAGGCACTTATTTAACATTGGCCTTATTTCTCTTGTCCTTTCATACTGGGAAAATTGTATAATAGATGGAAACCGACCTGAATGACTCTGGTCTGAACTCAGATCATGTAGAACTTTAATTGTTGAACAAAACAAACCTTTAATACTGGTCACAACATTCGGGTGTCCTGATCCAACATCAAGGTTGTAAACACTGTTGTTAATATGAACTCTAAAATAGGTCTGTGCTGTTATCCCTAGGGTTCCTTGTTCCATTGATCAATTTCTTGGATCAATAAGTGATAATTTGATTTGACTGGGAGGTCTTGGCTTTACAAGTCACTTGGAGGATCTTTTGTTCTCCAAGGTCACCCCAATCAAAATCATTAGCTCATTAAATGTTTGCTATCCCTTAATGGTTTAATTTTATTTGGGGGGGCTAATTAATTGAAGTTCCATAGGGTCTTCTCGTCTCGTTTTTTTTCTCCTGACTTCATGGGAAGGTCAGTTTCACTGATGAGAAGTAAGAGTAAAACCCTTGTGCGGCTATTTATACAAGCCCTTATGTAGAGAACCAGTGATTAGGCTACATTTGCATGGTCAGGACACCACAGCTGTTTAACGATTGTCCCTGGGCACACAGTGCCTCTAATACTAGTGATGACAGAGATGATGCTTCCCTGGGCACACAGTGCCTCTAATACTAGTGATGACAGAGATGATGCTTTTGGTAAACAAGCAGGGTTTATGTTTCCTGAGTTCTTTTTCTTCTTTTCTTCTTTGCTTGAGTGAATGCCTCTGTTGGGTTAACACTGCAATTATTAATCTAATGTTAGATTATTTTTATTTACTGTTCACCATCAAGGAGTAATACTAGTTGCTGACACAAACTTGTGCAAGGAGTCTTAGGGAGTTTTATTGTTTTCCTTTTCAGGTTTACAAGACCAGAAGCATGGATATACTAGGAAGACTTCGCTTCATTTTAGATTATTTTAGGTAATGCTAGTTACTGGCATTGATAGTAGGATAAGGAAAAACATATAATAAATGCTAGTTGTCCAGTGATGATAAAGGGATGTTCTACTGGTTGTCCTCCAATTCATGCGAGTGTTAAGAGGTTCACTACTAGAATTCAGAACAGGCACTGGCTGAATGGTCAGAATGTCATGCTTTATTGTTTTCATGTATGAAGTAATGGCATTAATACTAAGATTAGGATAGAAAAGATTCGGGCTAAAATTCTGCCTAGTTTGTCAGGGCTTGATCGTAGGACTGCATATGTGAACAAGAAGTACCATTCTGGCTTGATGTGTGAAGGTGTGTTGAGAGGTTTGCTGGGGTGTAGCTATCTGGGTCTCCTAGTAGGTCAGGTGAAAATAGGGCTAGTGTTTTTAACCCCAGAACTAGTAGCAAGGCACCCAAGATGTCTTTAAATGTATAATATAGATGAAATGGGATCTTGTCTATATCAGATGAAATTCCTACTGAGTTATTTGATCCTGTTTCATGGAGAGATAGTAAGTGGACTATAGTAAGTGCTGCAATAAACGAGCTTGTAGAGAAGGGGAACCAACCATGATACTAGTTGGTCATAATTAATTGTTATTACAGAAATTACTTGTGGAAATTTAAATTATGCTGATGAGTAAGGTGATAAGGAAAGAGGAAATACAGTGTGATTAGCCCCTTTCCATCTGATACCAATATAGACATTTTTATTTGAATAAGGGAGGTGTTTTTGGCAAAATATCCTCTCCTCAGATTCAGTCTAGAAGGGGGATGCTGACTTTTGGCTGGTTAAGTTTAAATAAGGGGTCAGGCGGTGTATGATAGTGGAAAAGTATCCTTGAATACATTTGAATAGTTGTACTTCAGGTTTTGTGTTACTGCTAGTTTTGAGTGCCAAGATGAAGCCTAGAATATTCAGGACCAGGGCAGTTATTTTGAGGTAGTAAGGTATGGTTCTTTGTGGAACTGCTGTTGGGGGAATATTGTTGGAGATAATAAAGCCAGCAAAAATCCTTCCAACTAGTAGGCATTTAATTGATGAGGAGGGTGTTGTTCTTGTTAATGATAATCAGAGTAGAAAACTGAGGCCGTCCTAGTAGCATGAAGAAGATAGTGAGGATGCTGAAGACGGCTGTGAGTGAGGTGGCAGTTTGTGGAGGGGACCAGGCATTGGTATAAGGCATATTCACAGTTTCAATATTTAGGTCTTTAGAGTAGAATCCAGTGAGGAAAGGCATTCCTGTCAATGCTAAGCTGCCAATGATAAGGGCGGTTGTAGTAAAAGGCATAGCTTTAAACAGACCTCCTATTTTTTGAATATCTTGTTCATCATTTAGGTTGTGAATAATCGGGATTACATAAATAGAATGGCTTTGAAAAAGGTAAGAGCATTTTTTTTGGAGAAAGAGGAATGCTGGGTAGAGTTGGTTGATGCCAATTGTTACTATCATGAGGCCTAATTGACTAGAGGTGGAGAAAGCAATGATTTCTTTTATATCGTTCTGGATAATGGCACATATTGCTATAAATGTTGTGATAGCCCCTAGGCATAATGTAACTGATGGGGTACATTTATAGCTTTCTGTCAGAGGCTAGAGGTGGATGAGTAGGAACATATCTGCTACTACTATTGTGCTTGAGTGGAGTAGGGCTGAGACTGATGTGGGCCCTCTATTGCTGAGGGTAATTATGGGTGTAGCCCAAATTGGCAAATTTTCCCGTTGCAACTAATACTAAACCTAATATAGGTAAACCTGAATTAAGTTGAGCAAGAGAGTTCCAGAGAAACATCTATTTCTGCTTTATTGACTATACCAAAGCCTTTGACTGTGTGGATCACAATAAACTGTGAAAAATTCTGAAAGAGATGGGAATACCAGACCACCTGACCTGCCTCTTGAGAAACCTGTATGCAGGTCAGGAAGCAACTGTTAGAACTGGATATGGAATAAGAGACTGGTTCCAAATAGGAAAAGAAGTATGTCAAGGCTATATATTGTCACCCTGCTTATTTAACTTATATGCAGAGTACATCATGAGAAATGCTGGGCTGGAGGAATTACAGTCTGGAATCAAGATTACTGGGAGAAATATCAATAACCTCAGATATGCAGATGACACCACCCTTATGGCAGGAAGTGAAGTAGAACTAAAGAGCCTCTTGATGAAAGTGAAAGAGGAGAGTGAACAAGTTGGCTTAAAACTCAACTTTCAGGAGACTAAGATCACGGCATCTGGTCCTATCCCTTCATGGCAAATAGTTGGGGAAACAGTGGAAGCAGGGCTCTAAAATCACTGCAGATGGTGATTGCAGCCATGAAATTAAAAGACGCTTGCTCCTTGGAAGGAAAGTTACGCGCAACGAAGACAGCATATTGAAAAGCAGAGACATCACTTTGCCAACAAAGGTCCGTCTAGTCAAGGCTATGGTTTTCTCAGCAGTCATGTATGGATGTGAGAGTTGGACTATAATGAAAGATGAGTGCCAAAGAATTGATGCTTTTGAACTGTGGTGTTGGAGAAGACTCTTGAAGAGTCCCTTGGACTGCAAGGAGATCCACCCAGTCCATCTTAAAGGAGATCAGTCCTGGATGTTCATTGGAAGGACTGATGTTAAAGCTGAAACTCCAATACTTTGGCCACCTGATGTGAAGAGCTGACTCATTGGTAAAGACCCTGATGCTGGGAGGGATTCGGGGCAGGAGGAGAAGGGGACGGCAAAGGATGAGATGGTTGGATGGCATCACCAACTCAATGGATGTGAGTTTGTGTAAGCTCTGGGAGTTGGTGATGGACGAGGCGGCCTGGCGTGCTGAGGTTCATGGGGTCGCAAAAAGTTGGAGACGACTGAGCAACTGAACTGAGCTGAGGATAAAAATTTGTTGTGTCATGCATTGAAGTTAAGTAAGAATCATGCTGTTGTTTTAATAAAACCTGTATCAGCATAGGGTTTGGAGAAGGCAATGGCACCCCACTCTAGGACTCTTGCCTGGAAAATCCCATGAATGGAGGAGCCTGGTAGGCTGTGGTCCATGTGGTCGCGAAGAATCAGAAACACGGAGTGACTTCACGTTCACTTTTCTCTTTCCTGCATTGGAGAAGGAAATGGCAACCCACTCCAGTGTTGTTGCCCGAGGAATCCCAAGGACGGAGGAGCCTGGTGGGCTGCCGTCTATGGGGTTGCACAGAGCCGGACACGACTGAAGCGACTTAGCAGCAGCAGCAGCAGAACAGGGTTATATGAAACAGATCCATGCCCCCCTGGCCCCGCTTTCTCACATCCACGCCCCCGAGCCCTGCATCCCCACATCCACGCAGCACAAGCCAGCAGTCTGCCTCCTCTTTCCAGTCAGTCATTGGGCTTTGCTGAGGTGTTTTGGCCTTGGGGAAGGAAATGGCAACCCACTCCAGGATTCTTGCCTGGAACATCCCATGGACTGAGGGGCCTGGTGGGCTACAGTCCATGGGGTCACAAGGTGTCGGACACAATCTACCGACTGAGGAGTTATAGAAAATTGCCTGTAGTGCCACTGTGTTTGCATCTGCTGTCCACACCATCATCCAATGAGCAGGAAGGACATAATCCATGCTCCTTCTCAGCCAGTAAGTCATTGGAAGAGATTATTAGTGGTAACAAGAATTAGTATTGTAACAAGGAAAAGGAGTGTTTGAAGAATCAGTTCATGTTGGGGTCTGAGTGAATGGATCATATTGAGAAGTCTATAGTTGATCATATGACAAATAGGGCCACCAGCACACATTATTGAGAAATAATCTATTTTAGATCTGAATGATAGCTTAAGGGTTTGTAGTGTGATTCAGTGTCAGTTTGAGATAATTATCTCTTGGACTGTATAAATGATTATTATTGTTGGAACTAAGCTAATGGTGAAGGCATATGAGATAATCTTACATATAGAGGGTATGTGGTGGTTTTATAAATGTTAGTGCTTGTTATTATGATCGATGATATACATAGTGAGGCTAGAGTGAAAGAGGAAATTTAATTTATTACTTTTATTTGGAGTTGCACCAATCATTTAGTTCCTAACACCAATGGATAAAAGTTTGAAAAAGCCATGCTGTTAGTCATGGGAATATAGAATCAGCAATTCTTATCTACTTCTGTGGTAAATAAGAAGGTATTGTCTTCTCTTTCTAGATTCACAATCGAGTGTTTTTTTCTAAACTATATATACAGTCTAGGGGGCCTAGAATGATTTTTGGGTTTAAGGATAAGAGTAGAAGAGGTAGGATGGGTAATGATATGAGAGCATTTTCTCATGTAAAAGATGGAGAGATACAGTTCATATGGTGTGTGTATTTGCCTCACTGTGTTGTAATGAGTATATATAGAGAGTATAGGGCAGCAATTACTATATGAATTCCTATTAAAATAATTGCAATGTTTGATCACAAGAAGGATATTACTACAAATAGCTCTCCAATCAAGTTAATAGTTGGGGGTGGAGCTAGGTTTGTTTAATTTGCTGGTAATCATCAGGTTGCTATTAGTAAGAGGAATATTTGTAGGCTTTAGGCTAGGATTATTGTTTGGCGATGGACCTGGTAAATTGAATTTGCCAGGCAGAACAATACAAAGGATGTAAGACTATGGGCAATTATTAGGGCTGTGGCTCCTATACAACTTCTAGGTGTTCGGGTAAGGATAGCAAAGTGCTATGTGGCTGACAGAAGAATATGCAGTGAGTGATTTTAGGTCTGTCTGGCATAAGCAAATTGAGCTGGTTATAATTATGCCTCATAAGGACAACAGAATGAGTGGATACCCTATGAAGTCTGTTGGTGGGTTTTAAATTATTGTAATTCGTAATTCGTAGTATACCACAACATCCAAAGTTTAGTAGTGCTGGCAGCATAGCCAGAACTATGAAGCCTGCAATAGGAGCCTCTTCATGTGCTTTAGGTAGTCAAAGGTGGAGGCCATAAAGTGGTATTTTTACTATAAAGGCAACTGTGCATACTAACCATATGAAACCATTGGATCAAGAGTTGGATACTGATTGGGCTCAGCATTAGAATATTGAAAGGTCCTACTGTATTTTGAATGTAGACAAGTATTCCTAAGAGGGGGAGAGACCTTACTAGGGTATAAAATAAATAGAGACCTGCATTAACATGTTCTGCTTGATTTCCTCTTTGGGTAATGTTAATGAGTGTTGAAACTAGTGTTGCTCCAAATAGAATATATAAAAGAATTAATTTTATGGCAGTAAATGTTATAATTAAAGTAATTATAGTATGACTAGCAGTGATAATATTTTTTTTTTTTTTCTGGTAGAGATTCTTTTAATACGTGGTGCTGACTATTAGTATAAGGGGTCATAACCATGTAGTTAAAATGAGTGGTGGTGTCCATAGGGAGCGGGAGAAAACTAATGAGAAATTGAGGCTGTTATCATTGATTAAGGAGGAGTAGGCTTGTGGGTCTAATTAGTAGGTTATGCCTGGTGGTGTTAATTCAGATTAACCTGATGATCAGTTTAGTGGTATTGTTGCTGACCACAATCTTGGCCTTCTCTGCCTGCTGAAGCTGAATTAAAGGACATGGAGACTGAGTCTGGAGGAAATAGAAAGTTGGCTTCAATTCTCAGCCAGCAGAGAGGGGAACCCAGCAGGCTCATGCCTCAAGACCTTTGCCTGCCCCCCTTGAGGAGTCTAGGGGCTCATAGAAGGAAGGGCTCACAGTCAGGAGGCAGTATGATAAACCAAGGGGGTAGGACTTTGATTTCTTCCTCTTGCATTTATTCACAGTCGCATCAGTTCAGTTCAGTTGCTCAGTCATGTCTGACTGATGACGGGAAAGACTGAAGGCGGGAGGAGAAGGGGACGACAGAGAATGAGATGGTTGGATGGCCTCACCGACTCAATGGGCATGGGTTTGAGTAAACTCCGCGAGTTGGTGGTGGACAGGGAGGCCTGGTGTGCTGCAGTCCATGGGGTCGCAAAGAGTCGGACACGACTGAGCGACTGAACTGAACTGACACCACTCTAGTAGATTCTTCCAAGTGTGTAGCCCAGAGCGTTCTGCCTGAGGGAGTTGAGATCACACAGGTAAAACGTGTAACAGCTCACAGGGTGCTCAGGACTGTGGAACTGACAGCCCTTCCTGGGCAGCCACGACCCTAAGCAGCGATGAGAGCCTCGCCCCCTCGTGGTCCCAGGGAGAAGGAAGCTGATTGGCCTGCCGGCCGGTCCGAGCCCCTGCTGGGAGGTCCCTGTCTACCCTGACCACTGGAGCGGCCCAGGGGGCCCACTCTCTCGGGCTCCACTGAGCCCTGCTCCAAACCCATGTGGAGAGTCCTTCCAGGCCATCGTGAAGGGAATCTGTGGTGGGAACTCAGCAGAAAGCTGTGAGGGCAGCTGGGACCTTCCTTCACCGAGGATGTGACATCACCAGGTACACTGAGGTCACGCAGGTGGCGGGGAGGCCGTTTCAGATGGTGGTCTGTGCTGAGAAGGACACAGGACTCGGGGAGGCAGGGGCTGACGGGTGGCGAGTCCAGAGAGGCGCCTTCTTGGAGGAGGGGGGATGCTCAGAGAGAACTGCATCTGGGCCTGGAGCTCCAGCGGCCCGGCCGGTGGGTGAGGAGGGCAAGGCTGCGGCTCAGCCACAGGAGCGGTGCATCTGGCCTCTGGTAGAGCTTCTGCTCCCCAAAGACTAGGGTTATTGTCTCTCTCCTCACGGCTGTCCCGTGCCTGGAACACGACCTGGCCAGAGGCAGGTGCTAAGCAAATATCTGTGAATGAGTGGATGGTCCGAGTGTGGAGATGCACAGGACAGGCGGCGTCAGGCTGCAGAGTGGGGGTTAAGTAGATTAGGAGGCCGAGCCGGGAGAGGCGTACAGGGTTTCTAAACCCGGACTCCCAGCCCCCTTGGGCTCAGCTCCACCCAAGCCCGTCTGTTCCCCAGACACTCTGTTTTCTATGGTACATTCCCTCTGGCCTTCACTCACCTGCATGTCCTGCCCTGCATGACTTAAAAGCAGCTCCAAGTCTGTTCCTCCCACCTGTGCCTGAAGCCTCTTTATGCTTAAGCTGGGGGATCCCAAGGGCGCCCCCTGAGATGGGGCCCCTTCCCTGCCCGTGGACGGGTGCACCTTGTCTGTGCCGTGGGCTCTGCTCTCTGCAGTTGTCTGCCTGTTCTGGTCTCTGCCTGACCCAGGGCCGGGAGTGTTCATGGGTCGGTGTGTCCCCACTGAGTCTAGCCATCCGCCAGGCTGAGTCCTGCTGGCCTGCATCGTGACACTGCCATTTACTGGTGACACGGGGCCCACCCTGGAGCACCGCTGACCACGTGCCCACTGGTCTCAGCTGGACCTCGCTGTTGGGCCGGGGGCCAGATGGTCAGTGCTGCTGGTGCCTGTGGGCATGGCTGCCATCACAAGCCTTCTCCTTGGGGCTCAGCGGCTGAGCCGTCAGGGCGTGTGCAGAACGCGCTGCAGACCGGCACAGGGGGTCAGCGCTGGGCCTCAGCCAGAGAGCGGAGGCTCCAACGTGGGGCCTGCCCTCCATGAGGACACTTTCCGGCCTCCTGGGCTCTGTTTTGTCCGACCTTCGAGGAACGGGCGGAGCTGCTGCGCTCATCCTGGCCCACCCGCTCCAGAGCTGCCCTCACAGACCTCCCCTGCATTGGGATCCGACCAGTACATTCCTGGTCCCAGCACCAAGCCAGGGCGTCCCAGGGCCCCTTCAGTTAAGGGGTCAGGGGAAGCAGAGCCGCTTTGGTTTGAGCTGGAGGGGGAGTCGTGTGGGTGGGTTCTCATTTCCTCCAGCGACACTTGTGGCTTACGGCGCCCAGGCTCCCAGGTAGCCTATGGGCCGCCGTGGGACCCCGTCTCTTGTCGGCCCCTCTTCTGAATGGTTGGTCCATGTTCTGACTGCTCGGGACTTGGTGCTTCTGGGTTGAGTGTCTATTGTAATTGGCTAGGGTCTGTTCTTTTTTTTTTTTATCAGTATTTTTTTTTTTCCTTTGAATTATGGCTGGCTTACTATGTGTTAATTTATGTTGCGCAGCTCAGGGATACACTTGTACACATATATACATTCTTTTTAAAAATATTATTATATAGTTTATCATTGGATACTGCATATTGTTCTCTGCTATGCAGCAGGGCCTTCTTTATCCATTCTACTTACAAAAGCTACATCTGCTGACCCCAGCCTCCCACTCTGGCCCTCCACCGCCCCCTCCTCCTCGGAGAGCGCCAGTCTGTTCCCTCTGTCCCCGAGTCCATTTCTGTTTCATGTGTGTGTGCTCAGGTGTTCAGTTGTGTCTGACTCTTTGCGACCCCATGGACTGTAGGACACCAGGCTCTTCTGTCCATGGGATTCTCCAGGCAAGAATTCACCGCTGGGTGAGTGCAGGCTTGTGGTCACTCTAACCTGTCTCAGACCTGTCAGAGGCCGTCCACTGGGTGAGTGCAGGCTCGTGGTCACTCTGGTCTGTCACAGACCTGTTAGAGGCCATCCGCTGGGTGAGTGCAGGCTCGTGGTCACTCTGGTCTGTCACAGACCTGTTAGAGGCCATCCGCCGAATGAGTGCAGGCTTGTAGTCACTATGACGTGTCACAGATCTTTCAGAGGCCATCCGCTGGATGAGTGCAAGCTCGTGGTCACTCTGGTGCACAGTTTCCACAGGGCTGTCGAGAGGCACTGTGTGGCTGCCCCAGCTGGGGGCCACTTATTGCGCTCTTGCTGCCCCCAAGCTACATCTGGAGAAGGCTAATCCCAATGAGAAGCTACTTTCAGACTTCAGCTCACATCCCAGGAACTAGTCTTCCAGCCTAAGCAGGTCACTCGGGGTTTCCTGTGTTAGTGCTCACAGCTCACAGCCCCTAGAGAGTGGGCCGGGTCTGGGGACACATGTCCTCTGCTGCTAAAGCTGACATTAGACTGTGTTCCCAGGGATGGACCACAAGGGGTGATGGGAGAACGTCTGCCCTACCTGCTTGGAGGCACTGTGCCCCCAGCCCCTGCCTTCTCCCCACTCAGGTACGGAATGTGGGAGAGCAGGAGGGGGAACCTGGGTCCCAGTGAGACCCTCTCAGCAAAGCTGGGCCTGGGTCAGGCTTGGAGGGTGTGATTGACAGTTTGCTAGACAGGACGCCACATTTAGAGGGCCTCCTGCAGTGCAGGTTTCAGGGCTACATAGCAACTAAGTGCAGAGCATGGTGGCTGAGCTGACGAATGTGGATCCTGCAGGCTGAACGCTGAGCCCTGAACGTTGGAAGGTTGTCTGGAGTCAAAGGACCTGCTTGCTCTCTCTGCTGAGATGATCTCAATGGGGACCCAGGTTCCCCCTCCTACTCTCTAGAAGCTATCAAACTGAAGCCGCTTCTCATGGTGAGCTCTGAGGAACCTCAGAAAAGAGAAGAATACCTGCTTTCCAGCAGCCATCAGACTGCAGCCACTCCCCACTGTGATCCCCGAGGAAACTCAGGAAGGAGAAGTCAGGATGCTGGTCCCAGGTGGTAAGGTGTATATCAAAGGGGATGATTTCAGTGAGATGGCTGGTGCATCTTCCCACACATAGAAAAGTGCTAAGTTCCTTAACTTTAGATGCTTCCCCCTGGTTTTGAAGTCCTATAAGATTTGTACTGTATAAAACAACTCTTAACACCTGTATTATAATATTATTATGTCTATACATATGAAGTAGAGACTTTCCAAAGAACAACAAAGACCAATCTCAACATTCAGCACACTGGCACCAGTGGTGGGCACTCCCCAAAAGATGCAACTAGTGGAGCAATTAGAACACTCATCACCCCTTTTCTCGTAAGATTGTGGAATGGACATTGACACTGGGGAATTGTTACGGGGAAGAACAAAATCTGACTCCATGTTGAATGTTTTACTCTCACCTTTGCTTCCTGTTGGTCTGTTTGCTACAGGGATGCTGTCCATACATAATGGCCTGCCTCAGGAAACCCTCCCCTCTGCCTCTGTCCAGGAACTGTCCACCTGTGGATAGCTACAGGAGGGAGAAAGTAACACATCTCCCTCCGAGGCTGGCCATTCCAGGAGATATTTGCCAGATTAATGGCCTTTTTACTTTATTTCCTCACCTCCCAGCTCTGTGTTCTATAAAAGACACTGGCATCCAGACCCTGACAAGATGGTTGCTTTGAAATACTAGTCTGCTATTTTCTCAATCTGCTGGCTTTCCAAGTAAAGTCATATTCCTTGCCTCAGCACCTCAGCTCTGATTTATCGCCCTGTTGTGAGGCATGCAGAGCTAGCTTGGACTTGGTAACAATCCCACATGCCATGCAGTCAAAAAATCAAAACATAAAATGGAAGCAATATTGTAACAGATTCAATAAAGACTCTGAAAATGGACCATATAAAAAGATCTGAAACCAAAAACCAGAAGGAACTCAGTGGTTGTCTGAAATATTTAGAAAGCAGTTAGAACCTCTCTTGCCCGTACCCCATGAAGCCACACTGGACAGTTAGGCCCTGTCGATTCAGGACACCCTGTCCAGATCCCAGCTGGAGGTGCTCTGCCCCCAATGCCCACCTGGGTCTCAGGACGTGGCAGGGACACAGCCTGGGGGGTCTCCTCTGTGGTCCAGGGGAGCGTCACACCAGCCACCCTGTCTCCCTGCCCATAATAAATAAGGAGGGTTGTCAGCACCTGGGCAAGTGATGCTGTGGGCACTTGGACTGCCTCGTCCTTGTGATTTGATGTGAAGACAACACAGAAGGAGAACCAGCCAAGAGGGATCCAGGCAGCAGTGAATCCCTCTTCACAGGGACCCTGTGAGACCAAAGACTCACTCTGCCCTCCCTGCTCCCACTTTTGGGAACTGGCCTTTGTCATTCTCTGGGCGGGAGGTGGGAAGGACAACCCGGTCTCTCTTCCACCTCCTGGGGGCATCAGCCCTCCACCTGGGGTCCAGAGAGGGTGTCCTGAGTGCACAGGGCCTAACCAGTCAGCGAGGCCGGCCCTCGTCCACAGTGCACTGACCTGCTGCAGGGTCTCGGGTTCCCTGGCATCCAGCTCCCCCATCGCCAACCCCAGCTTCGTGTCTTGGGAGCCCCTCACTGGCGGGCACCCAGCAGGTGAAAGCTGCATGCCCAGCGAGAAGAAGGAGAAGCTGATGGGGCAGGGGTCCAGCATGCAATGTCCAAGGCCCCTCTGCTCCCCCAGGAACACCCAGCCCCACCTGCCGAGGGCTTTCTCCTCTTCAGTACGTGTCTTCATGGCTGATGTTGCCAAACACCTTCCTCTGGAAGAGAAGGCTCCATGACCATGGAAGGGGTGGAGGTGAGGAGGTGCTGTAGCCCTAAACCCAGGGAGCTTGAGGACTAACTTCCCTGAGCCCTGAACGTACTGCCTGTTACATCTGTACCAACCGAGGCCAAGATCCAGGCAGATTCTCTGTGGAAACACTTTTCTGTCCAACAAGAGAGGACTTGTTAACCCACAGCTGAACACCGAGACCTGGGACGTGCTGTAACTGTGGAGACTGCAGGGAAGGTGTTTGAGAGGCTTCTTCCCGGGCGGCTCCCCGAGGCCCCTGGAGTTACGGGACCCAGAGGCAGAGCAGTCGCGCTTCCCTCCTCACTGCAGGCCAGACGGTGCCCCCAACCTCACAGCCCTGCTCCTCCCCCTCCCTGAGTTCAACAGAAACCCCCGGGTCACGAGGCCAAAGCGCAGTCTTCTTGGTGAGCAGAACAGAGGCCGGTGGGAAGGGGGGTGGAGGCTAAAAGCTTCTTTGTAGAAGAAAAACACGGACGTGTGTTCCCGTGTGTGGTGGCCGCATGCTGCAGTAATTGATGTTCCCCACACATTTATGGGTGGGTTTTAGTTTCTGTATTTTCTAAATTTCTTTTCTTTTAACAGCTGCATGAGAAAATTTTTGCAATCAACCATGAGCACTTGCAAAATAAGATCTTATTATTTTTTTTTTTCCTAAAATGTCACAGTTTTCTATGGTGACAGATGAACCGCCTCCTACTTTTAAGTGTTCATTTGATTGGCTGCGCTGGGTCTTAGCTGTGGCAAGCAGGAGCTTCAGTTGCAGCATGTGGGAAATCGTGCCCTGACCAGGGATTGAATGTGGCTCCCTGTGTTGGGAGCTCAGAGTCCTAGCCTCTGTATCAGCAGAGAATGCTGTGATCTCCTACTTTAAAAAAGGTTATTTATTTATTTTTGGCTTGCAGAAAACATGCAGAAAACAAATTCTGTAAAGCAATTATCCTTCTATTAAAAAATTAAAAAAGAGTAAAAAAAACCCCACAAAGGACACCAATGGTGGGGCTTGCGTTCTCAGCCAGCCTCTGGCAGATTCCGCCTGTTGCTTACGCATCAGACCAAAATGCTGGTGCTCCCACCTCGTATCACAGATGAGATTAGAGACACAGAGAGGTTGAGCATCTTGCCCAAGCTCACACAGCTGCTGAGGGCAGGGCTGAGAACTGGACCCCTGTGGTCGCATCTGGAGCCCAGATGCTGTGATGACCCTGAGGGAGCGGCAGAGACCAGATGGCCCATGCTGAGACAGGCGCGCGCGCGCACACACACACGTGCACATGGCCTTCACCTTTGAGTCTACAGAAGTCAGAGGGAACCAGAGGGCAACGAGGAGAGGCCAAAGGAGAGTCGGGGTCTATAAGGAGGAGAGGCCCCACTTCTTAGGAGGCCAGGGAATCCCTTCTCTGGTGAGTCTGTCTCAAACCCTAGATTCCTCTCCCTGGACCCAGGAACTGACTGTCCAGTGACCTAACTGACTTGGCTCCAGAATGATGCCTTCCCAGGGGTTCAGCTATGACTGGACTCCTCTACTGTCAGTGATAAGAGGGGAAAGAGTAAATAGTCTGGGCTTCAGATTTGTTTGGAGACAAAATTTCTTAGAAGAGGAGTACTAAAAAACCACGACGGCCCTTGGCATGAACATCTCCAGAACACTTAAGAAACCCTCTGCTGTTTATCTACCGCCTCTCTTGTCATGAAAGTGGAAGGTCTATTTAACAAGTAATTCTGTGCTTATCACACTCTTTCTTTAAAATATTTATTATATATTTATTTATTCGGCTGTGCTGTGTCTTAGTTGCAGCCTGTGGGAGCTAGTTCCCCAATCAGGTATTGAACGTGGGTCTCTGCATTGGAGTCTTGACCCCTGGACCACCTGGGAAGTCTCTCCTCATACTCCTGGGGACAGTAATGGGTCACAGACCTCCTCTGAGGCCCCCTTAGAGCTGAGGCATGGGGTGGCTGCAGTAATCCTCCTGTGGCTAAGGTGTGGTATTTTGGTCATGACTCACACTCCCTGCAAACATAGGGCTTCTCCCCTGTGTGTGTCCTCTGGTGTCTGATGAGATGGGTCTTCTGACTGAAGCTTCGCCCACACTCCCTGCAAACATAGGGCTTCTCCCCTGTGTGTGTCCTCTGGTGTGAGATGAGATGAGCCTTCTGACTGAAGCTTCGCCCACACTCCCTGCAAACATAAGGCTTCTCCCCTGTGTGTGTCCTCTTGTGTGAGATGAGATTGGTCTTCTGACTGAAGCTTTGCCCACACTCCCTGCAAACATGGGGCTTCTCCCCTGTGTGTGTCCTCTGGTGTCTGATGAGGAGGGACTTCTGACTGAAGCTTCGCCCACACTCCCCACAAACATAGGGCTTCTCCCCTGTGTGTGTCCTCTTGTGTGTGATGAGGAGGGACTTCCGACTGAAGCTTCGCCCACACTCCCCACAAACATAGGGCTTCTCCCCTGTGTGTGTCCTCTGGTGGATGATGAAATCTGACTTCTGACTGAAGCTTCGCCCACACTCCCCGCAAACATAGGGCTTCTCCCCTGTGTGTGTCCTCTGGTGTCTGATGAGGGTTGACTTCTGACGGAAGCTTCGCCCACACTCCCCACAAACATATGGCTTCTCCCCTGTGTGTGTCCTCTCGTGTGTGATGAAATTTGACTCATCACTGAAGCTTCGCCCACACTCCCCACAAACATAGGGCTTCTCCCCTGTGTGTGTCCTCTGGTGTCTGATGAGGAGGGAATTCCGACTGAAGCTACACCCACACTCCCCACAAACACAGGGCTTCTCCCCTGTGTGTGTCCTCTGGTGTCTGATGAGATGAACCTTCTGACAGTAGCATCGCCCACACTCCCCGCAAACATAGGGCTTCTCCCCTGTGTGTGTCCTCTCGTGTGTGCTGAGACTTGACCTGTCCTTGGAGCCTTGCCCACACTCTCCATACATGACTCTCATAATCCCCGAGACCCCTGCCCCCGTGAGCAATGGGCCTGTGTCCTCTGGATTCAGTTTCTTGCTTGTGCTGGGCTCGTCTTTCATTCTCTCATACACCCCAGAACCCCCTATTTGTCCTCCGGTTGAGTAGGAAGAGGCCTTTGATATCCTCTTCAGCCTTATGCTTTTCAGCAAAGTTTGGGGCCTGTCCTTGGCCTCCTGACCCTCAGGTTTTTCGCTTGGGCTGTGTGGATCTGAATATCGCTGATTTTGATTGCCTGGGCAGGGATCCTCTGGTTGGAGGAGGTCTCTTTCAGACGGTCTCAGGAGGGTCTGAGAGGGGTGACTGCGTTGGGTGTGTTGGCTGAGGAATTTCTGACTGGAGAAGGCCAGAGAGCAGAAGGCACATGGGTGGATCTTGGGCTTCGGTTCTGCTGAAAGAGGAAGCTTTTGGTCAGGTAGCTGGTTTGCCATGGTCAGGCCCTCCCCACTAATCATCTAAGTGTTGACAGTGCACAATTTGTCTCCCATCAAGTGTCTTTACAGTCCACTTTTCCTTTCCACTCTTATTCTCTACATCTACAGAAATCCAGGAAGCTGTTGTCAAGGGCCTTTTCTACATATCACCCAGATAGGGACCTTCCAGCAGCATCAGAGGCAGCATCTCTCCTGAGAGGTGGATCTGCAGGGACTTTCCCTGCGTGTAAGTATCGGAAAAGTCACGTCACAGTAGCCACAGATATTTACCCTACTGAGGGATAAGACTTGATGACTTAGGTGGAATCTCCTGAGTGGCTCCCTGTGAGGGGAAAGGGTCTATTAAGTTAGGGGCGCCTGGCCTGGAGCTCTCTACATATGGGAGGCAGCACAGGGGGTGGTTAGATCAGGTGTGAGTAAATCTGACTTTGTGGCTCCTTGTTCAAAGAGCAGCCTTTGGGCCGATCTCTGCAGGAAGTGGGTTTGAGACTGGATGAGACCGAGCGGCCCAGGTCCCACTGACCACAGATCTCTGGCTCCTGCGGCCCAAACTGGTTCATAAATTGCTCCTCTCTCAGTTTCCCATAAGTCATAAAATAAAGGCATATCCTTTCTCAAGCCTCACCAGTATCCATACCTTATTTATTTCATTCAGGCTTAGTCCATTTAACATGCATTAGGAAGCCCTATTTAAAAATGCATCTCCAGCCAGACTTTTCACACTCGCACTCCCAAGCATCTTCAGCCAGCCCACTCTCCCCTCATGTCTGGCAATGAACTAATCTCTGAGGGGACTCCCCGCTGCTGTCTCTTCCCAAAAATGAACCAAAGCATCGTCTTAGCACAGAGAACATGCCGCTTGCAGCTGAAAGCCGCGCGGTTGTTCTGTGTTACCCAGGGGGACCCCTGGGGCCTGCACGTGGACACAGGCCCTGAAGCTCCCGTGTCCCGTCCAGCCTCCTTCCTCTCCCTCTGTGCTTCCTCCCGCGACCCCTGGCATGGCCTCAGTTCCCGGCCCTGGGTCTGAGGCACTGGCTGCTCCCCTGCCTGGAATCCTTCCCTGCAGGTGTTATCTCTGCAGAGACCCTGCCGCACCGTCCTGCACCACACCCCACCCTCTGTTCTCGCTGAACTGAGGTACGTTCCCTGCGCTGGTTTTCCTCAGAGCACCAGCCCCTGTCTGGTATGAAGCCCCTGCTGACCCAGGGCAGTGGTTCTGTCTGTTTTGGTGCGTGGAGCCCTGTCTGGCACAGAGTGTGAACTCACATGACAAGAAACTGGAACAGGTCATCTGAATGAACATCACTGCACATGTGTGCACCCCAATGTTCATCGCAGCACTGTTTATAGTAGCCAGGGCATGGAAGCAACCTAGATGCCCATCAGCAGACGAATGGATAAGGAAGCTGTGGTGCATATACACCGTGGAATATTACTCAACCATTAAAAAGAATTCATCTGAATCAGTTCTAATGAGATGGATGAAACTGGAGCCCATTATACAGAGTGAAGTAAGCCAGAAAAATAAAGACCATTACAGCATACTAACACATATATGTGGAATTTAAAAAGATGGTAATGTTAACCATATATGCAAAATAGAAAAAGAGACACAGATGTACAGAACAGAATTTTGGACTCTGTGGGAGAAGGCGAGGGTGGGATGTTTCAAGAGAACAGCATCAAAATATGTATATTATCTAGGGTGAAAGAGATCACCAGCCCAGGCTGGATGCATGAGACAAGTGCTCGGGCCGGGTGCACTGGGAAGACCCAGAGGGATCGTGTAGAGAGGGAGGTGGGAGGGGGGATCGGGATGGGGAATACATGTAAATCCATGGCTAATTCATGTCAATGTATGACAAAAACCACTACAATATTGTAAAGTAATTAGCCTCCAACTAATAAAAGTAAATGAAATAAATAAATAAAATACTGATGACTAAGGAATTCCATTTACTTTCTTTAAATTGGCAGATGTCATTTATAAATTTCCTAGTGTGACTCTTTAAATATCTTTGTCCTATAAATATTTTAAAATAAAATGTCTTTAGTGAAAAAAAAAAAAAGAAATGGGAGGAATTAAGGAAGAAAGAGGTAAAGGGCAGAGAGCTGGTAGGTGCTAGAAAACTTGCTTTTTGCTTCTAAGCCTTTCAGCAGAAGGTGATGTTACATAGATTTTTGCATGAAATATTAAAAATTAGAACTAACATTTTTAATATAAAAATTTCTCCTAACAATCATATGAAAAGAATCAAATTCTGAGGCATTTTTATTGCAACTCAACTGCCTTTGGACTGGATTGTACTCTGCTTCGAAATAGGACCACGGAGGCTCCCAGGATGGGGTGGGGTGCTGGAAGAGGGCTGACACTCACCTCTCCCGGTTGCGAGCTCACTCTTCCCCCGGCTGTCCCGCTTGATGCCAAGGTCCTGGCCGTACTCGTCCCCGTACCAGACCAGCAGCTCACAGCCCGGCCTGACCACCTGGCAGGTTCGGTAGAAGATCTGCCCGTGATACTGGAAGGCCACCAGGTTCTGCTCCTTGTCGTCCCGGGCACAGTTCACATACCTGGGGGTGAGGCCGGGAAAGGGAAAGAAACCTCAGGTGATGAGTGCCCTCCACTCTCCGACCATGCCCAGCTCCTTGCCTTCCGCCTCTGAGGCCGCCCCAAATGTGGACCTTCTGTTCACACCTTCGACCAGGCCATGTGAATTCCCATGCTTTTCTCTCCTTACCTAATTAGCCATTTTTCTAGAGCCCAGTTCCAGACTCGTCTCCACCTGGACTGTCCTTGAGGCTGGTGACCTCCAGCTCCTCTAAACTCTGAATTAAGTTCTCTTCCATCCACAGGACTTGGTGCTCCTTGGCTAACACACAGCCCTCAGCACTCACCCCAGCCTGCCTTCTCTCTCGAGCGTTCTCCCATCTCCCCACATGTATCCAGGGTCCTATTCGCTTGCCCACCCTCTTCCACGGAAACTTGGAGAGAGCGCTGATATAGCTTGAGACAAGGAACAGTAATAGTTTGTTCACTGTTTGCCTGCCCTGATGAAAGGAGAGGCCCTCAGAGAATTGCCCTGCTCAGGGCCATGCTGCCCCTCATTCCTTGTGAGGCCTCAGGGCCCACTTCTCACTGGAACCAAGGCTGAGGATGTTGTTGCCCACAAAGAGTCAAGGTCTCCTGTATTAGGTTATCCTGGCGCTGTGCAGTTACTCAAAGATAGAAAAAATAAGGTTACTCTTCCTAAAATCAGTTGGCTAATGTCTGTCTGCAGTATGTTCTCCAAAAGGACATGGGTTGTGTGATGTGCTTCAGTAACGAAGTTCACTGTCTAAACTGAAACATAAAGTGTGTGGTAAGTGTCCATTAAGTCAGTTAAAGTGTCCCTGGTGAATCTAGACTCCTCAAGTTGCTTTCAAGTCCACCAGTTTTGTTCAGCATATAGACTTGTATCTTGACGGCACATGCCATATTTTTATTTCCTTCTTTCTAGTGTCTTTTGAAATGAAAGAGCATGATATGGAGGGAAAAGAGGAAGGAAGATGTGAAAGCTGTTGAGGGAGCCGGGTTGAGAAGGAAAGGGGCGTGGGA
Organism: Cervus canadensis; assembly: GCF_019320065.1. Classification (NCBI taxonomy): domain Eukaryota; kingdom Metazoa; phylum Chordata; class Mammalia; order Artiodactyla; family Cervidae; genus Cervus; species Cervus canadensis. The sequence goes on along the minus strand of NC_057397.1, from coordinate 15,522,670 downwards.
TTGAGGGAGTCTCAATGTCTCCACACTGCAGACTCACTGCACTCACCTCATCCAGTTGGCCCAAGACGTGTCCTTTCCATCCACATACTCATAGCAGTTCCTCCCTTTGGTGATCTGAGTGTCAGAGAAAGAGTTACAAGCTTCCCTCTTTCTTTTCTTTCTTTTTTTTTTTTTGGTAGGAAGATATAGAAGAGCTATTTCCCTCTGTAGACATTGGTGCTTTTCAGCCTGCATGGATTCAACTGCCAGTCGGACCACACGGTAAGCCCCTTACTCATCATTCCAAGTCTGAGTCTCTTGGTTCATTGAAGGCAAGGGCTCCACAAGGGAGGAGTCACTTCTGTGTGTCTGTACACTGTGGTCCCACCTCTCCTCTGATCTTTAGATAGAAGTCCTGTGAGTGTGAACCATGGTGTTCCCACCTCTCCTCTGACCTTTAGATAGAAGTCCTGTGAGTGTGTACCAAGGTGTTCCTATCTCTCTTCTGACCTTTAGGTGGAAGTCCTGAGTGTCTGTATACTGTGTTCCCACCTCTCCTCTGACCTTTAGATGGAAGTCCTGAGTGTCTGTACACTGTGGTCCCACCTCTCCTCTGACCTTTAGATAGAGGTCCTGAGTGTCTGTACACTGTGGTCCCACCTCTCCTCTGATCTTTAGATAGAGGTCCTGAGTGTCTGTAGACTGTGCTCCCACCTCTCCTCTCACCTTTAGATAGACGTCCTGAGTGTCTGTACACTGTGGTCACACCTCTCCTCTGACCTTTAGATGGAAGTCCTGTGTTCACGCCCAGGGCACACAGTACCCAGGGCTGACTGTGTCATTGCCGATCATGTTATCTCAATCTGCGTCCTCGCATGTAGACATGAAGTACCCCCCAACACATAGAAGCGATTAGAGGCCAGAGGACTGGGAAACAGGTGCTTCTCACCTGCCAGGCGTATCCACTCTTGGCGGCCTCTTCATCGTCTGTGATCTGGCCCTCATAGGGGCCAAAGTGCAGGCCCAGCGGCAGATCGGACGCCTCGTTCCACACTCCAAGCCCAGCGTCAGGGATGCCCGACAGTCTGATGCTTAACCCAGGGGGCAGCGTGAGAGCTGAGCGGTTGGCATGCCCCTTTTCCACTGCACAGTCCTTTACAAAGGTTGGGGGCCCATGGGCAGCACAGCTGTCGATGAAGAAGTTCTGACAGTCCTCACAATCTGGAGGTGAGAACAGGGATGAGAGAAGGTATAGTGATGTTGCTGGTCATAACGACCTTCAGAAAGAACTGGGGCATTCATGGCATTTGGCCTCGACCCTGCTCCCCAAGTCATAGAGGAAGGGGATGGCCGGGGGACGAGATGGTGAGGTGAGGTTAGTGGACCAAGGCCTCATAGCCCCTTCTCCGTGAGTGGGCCACCGGGGTCACTCACAGAGGTAGTCGTCATCCTGGGGCTCGCTGACCTCTTGGTACACGTGGCCCTTTCTTTCTCGTAAACTGTACCTCTTCACTCCAGTCTCCTTTCTTCTGAGTTCTAAGATGGAGAACAGAAGCTGTGCAAGGCTGGTGGGGTCTGGGGAGTTAGTCCCTGTTTTATCAGAAAGTGTGAGATCTCCTACCTGTCAATCTATACACTTTGTTAAAACATTCTTACATGTATTTTTCAAACTTTTACTTTTGTAATTTTATGTTTTAATGTTACATTATTTATTTCTTGGCCACACTGCATGGCTTGTGGGATCTTAGTTCCCTGACCAGGAATGGAACCCACACCTCCTGCAGTGGAAGCGTGGAGCCTTAACCACTTCACCCCCAGGGAGTCCCTACTCTATACTGTGTTTCTTCTCCCTTTAACTACAGGTTCAGGAGACTGAGGCTCCACTGACCACAGATGCCCTATTCAGTGATAGCTTCCTGCACTTCCCATTAGTAGGTTTAACTTCTGAACCTTACTACTTAGGAAAAATTTCACCGACACATCTACTCAGAAAATATATGTTAAGGGCACATGACATGTAAGGCACTGAGCAGAGGTCTGGGCATAAACACTAACAAAGCTTGGTTCCCATTATCACAGCTGGGTTTATCGAACTACTTGTAGGTGTCAGACTTTTGCATTTAATGTAAGGCTTTCAAGCACTGTATGAGTTATGTATCCTTATCTTCACTTTACACATAGCAATCAGGACATCAGAAAATGTATGAGATTTTCCCAAGGCCCCAGTGCTAACTTCATGTCTCAGATCAGTCCATCTTAAACCCATGCCTACCCAAAGTCCATGCCACACACCTAGGCCATACTTATTAGTTTTTCTACAGGGATTATAGGAACTAATTAGAGGAACTCCCCAAATTTCTCTTACCAGCTTTTTGTCTGGGGTGCTGTCCAGGGGTCCTTGCTTTTCTGTGATGGGGCACTGGTTTCTGAGCCTGCTTGCAGCCACTTGTTTTCAGCAATTTTGCTACTCCCGGCAATTCCTTCAAACTAGATTCCTTACTTAATGGTGCCCTGGACATTCTCTTCCATGTGAGTAAAAGACAACATGCATTTCTTTAGTTCTTTAGGACTTTATGAAGTGTTTTCACATGCATGACTTTAGTTAATACTTTGCCAGTTCTTGGAAATACCTGATTTGGGGGCGGTGAGGGGGGGGGGCTGAACACTGGAATGTAACAAAAGGACCTAGGTGGATAGTGAATCAAAACTAGAATTCATATCTTAAGGTTCTTCCCCTTCAACTTTCTGCATAAAAATGAGAGCAAGGCAGGGAGAATAGGTGGAGGTCAGGGAAAGAAGAGGGTAAGTGCTCGTAGAGAGATCCGGGGGGGTTGTATTAATTAGTGGCCCTTTGATGGACAAGGAAGTATGGAAAATTACAGAGGGGACAAAACACATCTGGAAAATAAGGTGACAAAGCAGTGAGATTAAGAAGAGAAAAGACGATCGGCAGAAACACATTTAGACAATAAAGAAAAGGAGATGAAAGTTGCAGGTTGCCATGTCCTAGAGACAATGTTTGGAATTAAAGTAGCTGGTCACATCAGTTCTCCTTGAACAAGGCTGTATGACTAGCTGATTCTCCTCAGTTTCCTGATCCATGAATTGGTATTCAGGCTAATTCTTAATTTTATAGTGGACATGAAATTTAATAACCTTCAACAAATTGTTTTGTGAGCTATTTAATACAGTAAGAACATTTGCGTACATCCCTGGTATCAATTTATTCCCTAAACTGCATCAATATTTGAAGTCTAGCTCACAGATACTATCTTCAGCATTCTTTGACCTTTCTACTCCTAGATGAATGCTTAAATGTGGAGTCACTCATTCACAAAACATTCAGGGGTCCCTCAGGGGCTTTGAGCAGGGCCTGGACTTCTGAGAATGAATGGGTGTGGGCTAGGTTCCCAAAGCTCACAACACAGGGGCAGGCTAAACAAATGATTCCAAACAGGAGAGTTGCCTATTAGAGCTCAGAGGAAGGAGTTATTACCCCCTCCTGCAAGAATGAGCATTTGAAATGATGCCCAGATGATGAATTTCTACTCAAAAGTGGGTAATCTATGTGACGTCCTTCTGTTATTTTCTTATTTGTTGCTTTTCAGTCATAAACCTGAGGCTTCTCAGGGTTGCGAGTTGCTTCCTCTTATTGGAGTAGGAGGCTCTGAGGTAGGGATCCTATCTCCTTCTTCATCTTGGACTGTCCACTCTACAAACTGCCCAACATGGCCTTAAGCTTCCGTTAGTCATATGTCTTAGCATATCCCTCCCTAGCACAGCACAAAAGAACTGAGGTTGAAAACATCTCTCAGATTAATGATATAAAGATGTATGAATAAGCTTCATAGAACCATGGAAGCTTTAATCATTTTTTAAGGAGTTTAGAAAAAGTGCTTTCGTTTAGATTGCACTACCAGTGATATTGTGATCTTGGGCATATAATCAATCATTTTTTTTTTTTACCTCAGTTTTGTGATCTCTAATGGTGATAGCTATATACCTACTTATAAGTACTGTAGGATTGTTTTAAGGTTTAAGTAAGTTTATTCACATAAAATGCTTAAAGTCTGAAATATTGTGAAAATAATGTAACAATATAACAGGATACTATGGGTGTTGTTCTTACTAACTGTAAAGATGTTGCTCATATCAGACATTGTGGTAAAGATTCAGGACAGGAAGGCAGCCATCTACAGGATCTCTGTGTTTTCTCCTATTCTCACCTGTGACTGGATCCATGAGGAGGATATTTTGGCAACAGGATTTGGGAAATACTCACCTTCTGGTGTTTACTGTGCTCTACTCGGAAGGACGTCGAAGAAGGTTTACCTAAAAAATGATGAGAATCAGTGTTTTGGTTGGGAAATGTTTCCAAACTCTGGGTATTCTAATTAAGGACACATAATTCTAAGCCAGAGAGTGACAAGGAAAAGGATTACCAAAGGAGGAATGGAAGATGATTTCTGTATCATCAACTCCCATGGTTCCACTCGGAGTATTACATAATTTTCTTAAAATTAAAAAAGAGTATGAAACTTCATCTGTGCCTCATCTGATGTTCATAAAGTATCTAATAAATTTAGTAGCCTTTCATGACAAAAGTACTCATCAATGTAGAGATACGAGGAAGTTACTGCAATATAATTAAGGTCATATATTGAAAGTCTACCTCTAACATCCTAGTCATCAGTGAAAAGCTGAAAACTTCTACGATCAAGAAAAAAAGGCAAGGATGACCGTTATCGAAATTTCTGTTCACCATGATACTAGAACTCCTAGTCAGGGCTTTAGGTTAGAAATGGAAACAAAAGGCTTCCATTTGGAAAGAAAGAAGTAAGTTATGTCTGTTCACAGGGGCATGGTCTTATGTGCAGAAAAACCTTTAAATCCACACACACAAAAATCCTGCACAGAAAGTTGCACGTTACAATATCAACATTCAAATATCTTTCTGTGCATGAAGAATGACCATTCCACAAAGGAAAATAAGAAAACAATCCTATTTATTTTTTATTTTTTTAAAGCTATAGTCGAGCTAAATTTAAAAAAATATATATTTTTATTTATTTGTTTGTGCCAGGCCTTTGTTGTGGCATGTGGATTCTAGTTCCCTGAGTAGGGACTGAACCCAACTTCTCTGCACTGGGAGTGTGGAGTCTTAGCCACTGGACAAATAATCTTATTTATAATAGCATTGAAAAGAATGAAGTAATTAGCAATAAACTTAAGGAGATGAAAGACTTATATGTTGAAAACTACAAAGTATTGCTGAAAGGAATCTGACATAAATAAATAGATAGGTGTCTCGTGTTTATGGATTTGTAGGCTTAATATTATTAAGCTGTTCATACTACCCAAAGCAATTTAAAGATTCAATGCAATTCCTATTAAAATCCCAATGGAATTTTTTTCAGATATAGAAAATCCATCCAACAGTTAACACGGAAACTCAGAGCACCCCAAATAGGCAAAGCAATGTTAGAAAGAACAGCAAAGCTGGAGGCCTCTGATTTCAGAACATACTACAAACGTACAGGAACCAAAAGAGTGTAGATTTGACAAAAAATGTATGCTTAGTCGCTCAGTCGTCTTGAGTTTTTGTGACTTTTGGACTGTAGCCCACCAGGCTCCTCTGTCCAGGGGATTTCTCAGGCAAGAATACTGGACAGGGTTGCCATTTCCTTCTCCAGGGGATCTTCTTAACCCATGGAGTGAACCCGCATCTCCTGTGTCTCCTGCACTGAAGGCATATTCTGCACCTGCTGAGCCACTGAGGAAGCTGGCTGGCATAAAGACAGATATGTTAATCAATGGAACAGTATAGACAGCCAGAAATAAACTCTTGGATACATGGTCTAATGATCTTCATTTAGGGTGTCAAGATAATGGGGAAAGTTTAATCCCTGAAATGAATAGTGCTGGAGAAACAAAATAACCATATGCAAAATAATGAACATCTTACATCTTGAAGAAAAATCAATTCCGAATGGATGAAAGACCTAAATGCAAGACTTGATAAGACTCTTAGAAGAAAACAAGGGTGAAGCTTCACGACACTGAATCAGCAATGATTTCTTAGATATGGTGCCAAGTGCACAAGTATTAGTACCAAAGTAAAAATAGACAAATGAGATTAATCTTAAAACCTCTGTGCAGCAAAGGGCACTGAACAGAGTTGAAAAGGCCACCTATAGGATGGTAGAAAATATTTGTAAAATATACATGTGATCAGGTGTTAATAAGCATACACCAGTATGAAGGCTACCTATAAGCCAGGAAGAGAACCTGATTGACCATGATGGCACCTTGATATCAAATTTCCATGCTCCAGCATTGTAAGAAAACAAATTTGTGTGGTTTAAGGAATGCAGTCTGCTTTGTTATGGCAGTCTGGGCTGACTAACAGTGAGAGAAGGAATTGAATAGACATTTCTCCAGAGAAAATACACAAATGGCCAACAAACATATGAAAAGATGCTCAATATTACTAATCAATAGGGAAATACAAATTGAAACCTTCTGTGATGGGCAATATGTATAAGAAGACAATAGCAAGCTTGGTAAGGATATGGATAAATTGGAACACTTATACACTATTGTTGGCAATGTAAAATGTTGCAAGCTTTCTAGAAAACAGTATGGAGTTTCCACAGAAAGTTAGAACTGCTGTATGATCTAGCAATCCCACTCAAGAGTGTATTTCCATAAAGAATTGAAAGCAAGATATTGAATAAGTAGTGGGCACATGTATGGTCATTTCCGCATTATTCCCAATGGGCAAGATGTGTAAGCAACCTAAATGTTCATTGGTGGATAAAAGATAAAGATTATATATAAGATATATATTATAGCTCTTATATCCACATGCACACAACAGAATGTTTTGAAGCCTTAAAAAAGAATTCTGTCATATGCTACATCATGGATGGGCCTTGATGATATTTTACTAAGTGAAATGAACCAATCAAAAAAGACAAATATTGCCCGCTTCCACTTCTATGAGGTATCTAAATTAATCAAATCCATGGAAACAGAAAATAAAATCGTGGTTGCCAATGGCTGTGAGGAGGAAGGATTGGAGAATTGTTACTCAGTGGGTTAGGGTTTCAGTTATGCAAGATGTATCATTTCTACAGATTTGTTGTACATCAATGTGGATATATATCCCTGGTGTCTCAGTGGTAAAAAATCCACCTGCAATACAGGAGATGCAACAGATGCAGGCCCAGTTCCTGGATTGGGAAGATCACCTGGAGCAGGAGATGGCAACCCACTCCAGGATTCTTGCCTAGAGAATCCCACGGACAGAGGAGCCTGGTGGGCTACAGTCTACGGGCAGGCAGAGTCAGACATGACTGAGCGATTAACCCTATGGCCACTAACACTAACGTGCACATAGTTAGTAACAGTGTGCCATACACTCAGAAATTGTTAAAAAGGAAAATAAAGACGTGCAGGTGTATGGTGAACCGAGGCGTATGTATTCCCTATGAAGAATCTCTCCTTATGTCAAAACCTTTGCAGACAACCAAATGTTTGTTTTCATGTCCCTTTCACTAGTTTTAATAACCTCAGGGAACAGAGGGACTTCCCTGGTGCACAGTGGATGAGAATCTGCCTGCCAATGCAGAGGACACAGGTTCGATGGCTGGTCCAGGAAGATTCCACTTTCTGCGGGGCAGCTGAGCCTGTGTGTCACAAACTACAGAGCCTGCACGTGCTCTGCAACGAGAAGACACTCACCGCAACCAGAGAAAGCCCATGGACAGCAATGAAGACCCAGTGCAGCCAAAACTAAATAAATAATTTTTAAAAACCTGGGAGAACAGAAATCCATAGATGGAGAATCATAGAACTATCTAAATTGTTTTCTCCAGTCTAGGCAGATTAACTCTTCTAAACTGTTTGAGCAGCAGAAGAGGAAGTGAGCTGCTCACTTCTATTTTATAATAAGTGTACTTCATTTTATTTACCTGATGCCATCTCTGGTCAGTGAAATGTGGGAAAGATCATGGAGAATAAATAGTTCCTCAAACTGTTTCCCAGAATCAAAATAAAGAATTAGTTTAACCTTAGGGTAAGAAGATCATGGGTTTTGTTTTATATACATAACATAAATAATATATCTTGACATAATATGTTAATCATTTCCTCTTTGAAGAGATTTAATCCAATAACCAATGAGATTAGTATTAAATCTGTTTGGTGAATTTATTTCTAAGGTTTCTTTAACTGTCTTTCACTAAGAATGTTTAGCAAAAATAATTCTTTGTAAAAAGAATGATAAATTTTAACCATAAAATTTTTGAGAATTACACTGGAAAACCTATACATTCATCTTCATTCAGGCTAATGTCAATATTCAGCCACAACCACTTCGGAATGCTGAAAATTATGTTTTCCTTACTACTGTTGGAGATGTAGTTGAGACCTAAGCCAAGGCTGATTTCAGGAAGACACCTCCAAATCCTCCTGGCCTCTCTCTCACCTTGCTGCTTTGGTGTCCATTCTTCATCAGAATCCTCAGTGTCATCTACCTGGGGTTTGACGACCTGCCTGCGGTGATGCATGAAATCCGGTCGAGTGGCTCTGAAACCTGGAAAGAAGCAAAATATTTGTTCTAAGAAGGAGAAACAATGCATAGAAGCAATGGGAAGTGTCACAAAGTCAAGGAAATCTGTAGGATGGGCTGGGGGAATCTAGAATAAGGCAAGAGGTGAGCTCTGCCCTGCAGGGTCAACCTCCCTTTGGTACAGAACTGTAAACATTTCCTCCAGGTTAGTCTCCACACAAAAGGGAACTGTGAGCAGATGAAGCCACCTAAGAGTGGGCCAAGTGAACACTGAGGGTGAAGACCTGTTTCATGTTTCCCAGGCTCACAGGCACCCAGCACTTCCTGTTACCTATGGCCATTAGCGCTTCGTAGTTTCTTTTCACATTCCTATATCGGATTTTTTCCCATTCTCCCATCTCTTCCCATTGTTCCTTGGAGAAGTATACGGAGATGTCTTTGAAAGCATCTTTGGCCTAAGGAAAATAAGAGATTTCATCAGTGATTTACTAATCTAAGTCAGACCTTAGAGCTGGGCCTTCTCCTCCACCTTTTGTGAAGAGAGTAGCCTGAAGCTACTTGATGGTCTGTGTGAGACAGGGATGAAGACTTTCCTTCCCGACTGTGTCCTGCTTAACTGAACAAACGCTGAGCATTTTCCTAGCTCTCCCTGGACACAGAGCAGTTGACCAAGCTAGTGTCCTGTTTTGTCCCACTCCACCCCCACCATCTCAGACAGGACCAGGCATTCCCATCCTGTGTATGGTCACAGGGAAGTTAACTCAGTTGCCCAGGCAAGCAGTCTGTGGTGCTTCAGGGACCAGTGCCATGTCCTTCCTATAGAGCTGGCTTAGAGCCCAGCTTTGCTGCCTCCACCTCTCACCGTGGGCTTCCAGTCTGTTCTCCCGGCATCTCCCTCAGTGCTCTCCTCTGGAGACCTGTTCAGCCTCATGGCCATTGGAGTGCTCAAGGCCAAGGTGCCTGTGGAAGAAGAAGGTGCTGAGATAGCCCAGACCAGTGTCCAGAGCCTGGTGTGTCTTCCTTTGAGTGGAGTGTCCAGGGCAGGAAGGTGAGGGGAAAGTCGGGGTGAGGGTATTGGTCGGATGGAAGGATCCTGACTAGATATGACAGATCAGCCTAATGTGAACTAGATTTGGTTTCTTTGGTTCCCTACAATTCAGCCCCTCTGAGGGAAGGCACTGGGAGGGATGTGTCTGTGGGAGACGGAGGGATTTTTAATGAGACCCGGAAACCCCTAACTGCTGGACTGGGGTCAGGCTGAAATCAGGGCTCTGTTCCAGTGCAGCAGAGGGAATGTTTCTCCAATAAGGGTTTTGAGGATCTCCTCCTGGGGACTCAGAAAAATCTGGGCATAACTTAGGTTCTACGTCTAAGGGACAAGTCGCTCGGCTTGAGGAGATCTGGGTCCCACGGGCTGAAGTAACTGGGTTCCTCAGAGAGAGGGGACTGGGGATCTTTTGGCTGACGTAGAATGCGCAGGGTGAGAAAACTTGGGAACTGTGAGGCTGAGGAAATCGGGGGTTTCTTATTAAGGGACTTTAGGGCTCCGACAGGCAGGACAGTTAGGGTCTTGAGGAGGAAGAGTTTTAAGAGCTCGCAGGCGGAGGGATTCAGGGCTGCGAGGTTGAGGAAATTGGGTCTCTCTGCGGGTGCTATTTTTAGGGTGCCTTAGGCTGAGGGGAACTGGGGTTAATCTAGGTATTTGAGGGTCGCAGCACTAAGGGGTTTGGTGTTTCTGTGGGTGAAGGGACTTGTAATCCCTGAAGCTGACGAGATCAAGCCCCCTTCAGATTAGGACTCAGGTTACTCAAAGTTGACAGGATTTCTGGCCTCCCACCCTGGAATTTGAAGCCATCAGGCTAAGGGTTTATGAGGGCTGCGCAGGGTGCGTTTCCGTCAGCCTCCCCGCTGTCCTGCCACGCTGCCCACCCTGTCCCCAGGAGAGCTAGAGGTTAAGCGAAGTCCAGTCCTTCTGCGCTGAGGTGAAGTGAAGGGCCAGCAGCCGGCCTGTACCCTGTCAGGCACAAGCGACCAATCGGCGTTGTGACTGAGGCAGACTGGCCAATAGGCGCCCGGAGGGTGGGGAGCGCGATGGAGGCCCCGCCCCACCGCTCGGGGATTGGCTGCTCTGTGGGCGTGTCTGTCAAGCCTCCAGCGTGCAGGCGCATCGTGGCTGGTTTGTTTGTTTTCAGGCCTGGCCTCTTAGGCTTGGATCCTCAAGTGGTCGGGTTGTCCTCAGGCTGAATGTTTCTTTCCAGTGCCCTCAACTGGTATATCGGCTCCACCAGACTTTAACCGTGCTCCCGGAGTGTATCCTAGGTCCCCCTGTGCCCTACCTTATCAAATCCAGTTTTGGCAAGAACTCTTATGTGGTGAGTACTGCATTATTCAAGGGAAACTGTGTAATTAACTGCATTCTGATGAGACACAAGATAAACACCGTGTGGTCAAAGATTTAAACACAACGCATGGAATAAGGATGTTAGAAAAAACTTGGAGGATTTTTAACCCTAAAGTAGAAGTGGCACTGATGAGCCATCTGTATATTTAATGTAGGTATGAGAAGCCTTCAGAAATGAGGTATAAATAAAACCTCAAAGCCTTGCAAGTGTTTTCTGTAAGCCGAGGCATCGATCTGGAGGACTGTGGATCCACTGAGCTGAGTTTGCCTGACACCTACTGGCTTCACAAGGTAAAACAGGGACACTGTTCCTGGCCCTTAGGTAGCTTTGCTCACAGAAAAACAATGTGATTTCCATGTATTGGAAGCAAAGCGACTGACTGTAGAATTAGTGTCAAGTGGTGGTTGGGAGTCTGGTTGGAGATGTGTTATAAGAAAAGTGAGTTTACCTCTTGGTGGATGTAGAGCCAGAAGGTACAACCCAGCCAAAGCTCATGGGAAGGAAAAGTGTATTACTTGCAGAACTATGGAGAACACCATGGAGCTTTCCAGAGCAGGGTCTCTGTAAACCACAAAGTTGGGTTAGCTTTAATCTATGAGTACAGGCATGTTCCGGCTTCTGTGGTGACTCAGATGGTAAACAGTCTGTGCATAGCAGAAGACCCGGGTTCAACCCCTAAGTGAGGAAGATCCCAAGAGGAGGGCGGGGCAGTCCACTCCAGTATTCTTGCCTGGAGAATCCCATGGACAGAGGAGGCTGGTGGTCCATGGGGTTGCAAAGAGTCAGACATGAGTGAGTGACTAACACTTTAACTTTACAGGCATGTTCATTAAGGGTCTTGGGCTGTGGGAGACTCCAAGCTTCAGTCGATTAAAGTCTTGAGAGTCAGAACCAGTCACCATCAGCATCCCTTACATTCCAGCTGGTGTGGTATACATATAGATATCTATTCTTGATATAGATATAGATATCTATTCTTCTTCATATTCTTTCCCCTTATCAGTTCAATTCAGTCTCTGAATCACGTCTGACTCTTTGCAGCCCCATGGAGTGTAGCACGCCAGGCCTCCTTGTCTATCAGTAACTCCCGGAGTTTACTCAAACTCGTGTCCATTGATTCAGTGATGCCATCCAACCTTCTCATCCTCTGTCGTCCCCTTCTCCTCCTGCCCTCAATCTTTCTCAGCATCAGGGTCTTTTCAAATGAGTCAACTCTTCACATCAGGTGGCCAAAGCGTTGGAGTTTCAGCTTCAACATGAGTCTTTCCAATGAACACTCAGGTCTAATCTCATTTAGAATGGACTGTTTGGATCCCCTTGCAATCCAAGGGACTCTCGAGTCTTCTCCAACACCACAGTTCAAAAGCGTCCATTCTTCAGCATTCAGTTTTCCTTATAGTCCAACTCTCCCATCCATACATGACCACTGGAAAAACCATAGCCTTGACTAGAGAGACATTTGTTAGCAAAGTAACATCTCTGCTTTTTAATATACTGTCTAGGTTGGTAATAACTTTTCTTCCAAGGAATAAGTGTCTTTTAATTTCATGGCTGCAGTCACCATCTGCAGTGATTTTGGAGCCCCCCGAAATAATGTCAGCCACTGTTTCCCCATCTATTTGCCATGAAGTGATGGGACCAGATGCCATGATCTTAGTTTTCTGAATGTTGTGCTTTAAGCCAACATTTTCAGTCTCGGCTTTCACTTTCATCAGGAGGCTCTTTAGTTCTTCTTCACTTTCTGCCAAAAGGGTTGTGCCATCAGCATTGCTGATATTTCTCCTGGCAATCTTGAATCTAGTTTGTGCTTCATCCATGTGCTACATCATTTCTCATGATGTACTCTGCATAGAAGTTAAATAAGCGGGGTGACTATATATTGCCTTGATATGCTCCTTTCCCGATTTGAAACCAGTCAGTTGTTCCATGTCTGGTTCTGACTGTTGCTTCTTGAACTGCATACAGATTTCTCAAGAGGCAGGTCAGGTGGTCTGGTATTCCAATCTCTTTTAATTTTCCAGTTTATTGTGACCCACACAGTCAAAGGCTTTGGCATAATCTATAAAGCAGAAATAGATATTTTTTCTGGAACTCTCTTGCTTTTTCGATGATCCAGTGGATGTTGGCAATTTGATCTCTGGTTTCTCTGCCTTTTCTAAAACCAGCTTGAAGATCTGGAAGTTCACAGTGCATGTATTGCTCAAGCCTGGCTTGGAGAATTTTGAGCATTATTTTGCTAGTGTATGAGATGAGTGCAATTGTGCAGTAGTTTGAGCAATCTTTGGCATTGCCTTTCTTTGGGATTGGAATGAAAACTGACCTTTTCCAGTCCTGTGGCCACCTCTGAGTTTTCCAAATTTGCTGACAGATTGAGTGCAGCACTTTCACAGCATCATCTTTTAGGATCTGAAATAGCTCAAGTGGAATTCCATCTCCTCTACTAGCTTTGTTTGTAGTGATGTCTCCTAAGGCCCACCTGACTTCACATTCCAGGATGTCTGGCTCTAGATGAGTGATCACACCATCGTGATTATCTGGTTCATGAAGATCTTTTTTGTACAGTTCTTCTGTGTTTTCTTGCCACCCCTTCTTAATATCTTCTTCTTCTGTTAGGTCCATACCATTTCTGTCCTTTACTGAGCCCATCTTTGCGTGAAATGTTCTTATAAGCATAAATTTTAAGGTTGCTATTGCAGGAAATGGCCACAAGGCGTCAGGACTTTATCATGCCCAGTTGTGACTACCTTGAAAGTGAAAACTTTCAAGTTTTAACTCAAGACTGTAATTCAATATGGAATGTACTTGAAGAAACACCCAAAAGCTTGTGTGTTCTTTCTGAACTTTCTTATTTATTTATTGTAATAATTTTTTTAATTTACTGGCAGGTCCATGTGGCATGTGGGATTTTTAGTTCCTTGACCAAGTGTCGAACCCTCGCCCCCTGCATTTGAAGCACAGAATCTTAACCACTGGACTGCAGGGAAGTCCCCCTAAGCATTATTTTTTTAAAGTAACCTTTATTTCATATTGTAGTAACATTGATATATCACGTGTTGTTGGTGGCAGGTGAACCGAATGTATTTTCTATTTTTGTTGTTGTCCGGTTGCAGAGTCAGATCTTTTTGTAGGAGCGTTCCTTTTTCTACAGGCCCTGTTGTACTGGTAAGACATCTATTTGTATATACATAAGTGTACATAAATGTAAATATCTAGGTACATAGATATGTAAATGTCCAGAGAGAGATATAAATGTCTACGTTTATAGATATACAAATGTCTATATGCATAGAAATATACATTCTAGGTACATAGATGTATAAATACCCAGGTTCATAGAGGCATAAATATCTATAAACATAGACATATAAATATACATGTACATATAGACATAACTATCTATGCAAAACAGAAAAAGAGACACAGATGTACAGAACAGACTTTTGGACTCTGTGGGAGAAGGCGAGTGTGGGATGTTTCGAGAGAACAGCATCGAAACATGTATATTATCTAGGGTGAAACAGATCACCAGCCCAGGTTGGATGCATGAGACAAGTGCTCGGGCCTGGTGCACTGGGAAGACCCAGAGGGAGCGGGTAGAGAGGGAGGTAGGAGGGGGGATCGGGATGGGAAATACATGTAAATCCATGGCTGATTCATGTCAATGTATGACAAAAACCACTACAATATTGTAGAGTAATAGCGTCCAACTAATAAAAAAAAAAAAAAAAAAAGAAGTATTCAATTTGTTGTAAACCATGGGCCCCACCCAAACCTAATGAATCAGAAAATTTTGAAGTGGGGCCCTGCAATTCATGTTTTCTAAGCAAGATTTTCAGTTGATTATGATGCACATGAAATTTTAGAACCTCAGTGGCTGTTTTTTAAAGTCACCTTGGAAAGGGAACCCTCTTACACTGTTGGTGGGAATGGAAACTAGTATAGCCGCTATGGAGAACAGTGAGGAGATTTCTTAAAAAACTGGAATTAGAACTGCCATATGACCCAGCAATCCCATGTCTGGGCATACACACTGAGGAAGCCAGATCTGAAAGAGACACGTACACCCCAATGTTCATCACAGCACTGTTTATAATAGCCAGGACATGGAAGCAACCTAGATGCCCATCAGCAGATGAATGGATAAGGAAGCTGTGGTACATATACACCATGGAATATTACTCAGCCATTAAAAAGAATTCATCTGAATCAGTTCTAATGAGATGGATGAAACTGGAGCCCATCATACAGAGTGAAGTAAGCCAGAAAGATAAAGACCAATACAGTATACTAATGCATATATATGGAATTTAGAAAGATGGTAATGATAACCCTATATGAAAAACAGAAAAAGAGACACAGATGTACAGAACAGAATTTTGGACTCTGTGGGAGAAGGCGAGGGTGGGATGTTTTGAGAGCACAGCATCAAAATATGTATATTATCTAGGGTGAAAGAGATCACCAGCCCAGGCTGGATGCATGAGACAAGTGCTCAGGCCTGGTGCATTGGGAAGACCCAGAGGGATTGGGTAGAGAGGGAGGTGGGAGTGGGGATCGGGATGGGGAACACAGGTAAATCCATGGCTAATTCATGTCAATGTATGACAAAACCCACTACAATATTGTAAAGTAATTAGCCTCCAACTAATAAAAATAAGTGGAAAAAAAAAAGAAATATACATTCTAGGTACATAGAGTATAAATACCTAGGTTCATAGAGACATAAATATCTATACAGATAGACATATAAATACATATGTACATATAAACATAACTATCTATGTATATACAGATATAAATATCTATTATAGATACATATAGACATAGATATCTGTATACATAGACATGTAAATATCTGTATACACGGAGGATGGTTACATAGTGGGCAATGAAGGAGACCACCTTATAGACAAAATAAGTGATACAGATAGTGGCATTTATAAGAGCATACTAGGAGAGAGAAACATAAACAATTTCAAACAAAGAGAACACAGCTAAGCCAGATGCATGTGACTAGTTTTAATCTGAGGGCACTAAACCAACAAGTCCACAGGGGGTCAGTAGATGATGGCAAAGTCTGGAAGGGTGAGATAGTGAAAACAAGTTAAATGTTTCACCTTTGTTTACAAAGCATACCTTATACATTTTTGGATTCATACTTGTTACCTCCTTAAGTATGTATCATCCTATATATCCTCATATGCCCACATACAAACTGTTTCAAATAAAATCAATAATAACTCCAACTTCTTGCAACTCTATTTAGTCAACTGTTGCAATTTCATGAAAAAGACACATTGTGATTCTTTTGTATAGACCAGCAATGGTTAGGATTTCTAATGTTTTTTTTTTTTTTTTTTTTTAGGGTCCTTAGAGATCATTTAAAATTTCAACACTTCTCCCTGCTTCACCTTGTTCTGGTTCAATTGACATTGGAAAAGTTATGGAAAGAGTGTTTAATATAATCTGAACTCACCAGGTATCTATTGTTTGGTGTACATAAAGATCTGAGAAGTAGACTTCGATGGATGTAAAAATAAATATTGTGGATATAGAACATAATTAGAAATTGCGAGAGTCATTTGACCAGAGAGCAATCACAATGGATCCACTTCATCTCCCACACCCATGAGGACAAGTTTATCTTGGTTATAATATCAGCAACTGAAGAGTTAAAGTGTTGAAAGGTTGTTGCTGAACCATAAGACGCTGGAATTCTTGGCCTCCGGAGGAGACGAATTCAATCCAGGGTCAGAGAAGAGGCTGGATCGCTCACAGCTTTTGTGTAATAAAGTTTTATTAAAGTATAAAGGAGATAGAAATAGCTTCTGACATAGGTATCAGAAGGGGGCAAAAGAGTACACCCCTCCTTGTCTTTAGCTGTATGTTATATAGTCACTCACAGTCTGTTAATGAAAAGAAAGGAGTGTCATAAAATTTAGAATGGTACCAGATAATTCATCCCTGGCCATAAAACGATTGACTTGAATCTTGTAGAAGGGCAGAATACCAACAAATAGTTTCGTTTACATAGATTAGGGGAATAATACCTGAGTAAGTAGGTTGGGCCATTTGGCAAAACCAGCTTGGAGATAGAATCTGGGGTACATTAACATAGCTTAAGACAACATTTCCATAAGAAAAAGCAATGTATTGATTAACTCAAGGTTTGAGAGTAGTTAGCTTCAGGTGAAATCAGGTGTCATGGCAACACAGCATTTTCAGAGAAACCTCCTTTTAAATTTGTATAGAGAAGAAAAATATCGCTGGTTTTTTTCCTCCTGCCTCTTAAGAGAAATAAAAATATCTGGCACTTGCAGCCTCTTTCCTCCATTTGGAGACCCCTGGCCTTCCTGCCTGTTACCCTCTCAGTGTTATCACTGTGAAAAATTATTATGTAAAGAAATCTATGGAATGTTTTCATAGATAGGATGCAACTTTCCAAGAGGCTTTAAATTTTAGGTGAATGTTTTATTATTTGAAATCTTGAGTGGATTACAGACTCTGCAAATTTTACAGACTGTTCAAAGTTACATTCTATCCCATCCCGGAATGAATCCATTACCTTTTGGTTCATGCACTTGTGACGGACTTAATCAGCTTAGAGGCAATCTGTGTTGGAGAGTGTTCTAAACCAATGTGTGCATACCAGCTGCAGGTCTGTCAAGAAACATTTATTCTCATGTTGTTGTAGTTGCTGTTCTGTTGCTAAGTTGTGTCTGACTCTTTGTGACCCCATGGACTGCAGCACGCCAGGAATCCCTGCGCATCACCAACTCCCGAAGCTTGCTCAAATTCATGACAGTTGAGTCAGTGATGCCATCCAACCATCTCTTCCTCTGTCATCCCCTTCTCCATTTGCCTTCAGTCTTTCCCAGCATCAGGGTCTTTTCCAGTGGGTCGGCTCTTCACATCAGGGGGCCAAAGGATTGGAGCTTTCTTTCAGCGTCAGTTCTTCCTATGAATGTTCAGGACTGATTTCCTTTAGGATTGACTGGTTTGATCTCCTCGCAGACCCAGGGACTCTCAAGAGTCTTCTCTAGCACCACAGGTCAAAAGCATTAGTTCTTCAGTGCTCTGCCTTCTTTGTGGTCCTACTCTCACATCCGTACGTGACTACTGCAAAAACCAGTAGCGTTTACTCTCGCATATGGGATATCAAACTTGTTTTTACATATTGCCTGCTATACTTAGGCTCTTGGTTCATACTTCATGTACCCATGTAGTGTTGTATTTAAATCCAGTTTGAAACAGAGCTTTGTTTGAAGAACGTTATGCCCACCAGCAGTGTTCTATTCTCACCAGCACCTCTTACCTTGGTGTGACATCTCAAAACTCAGAAACTCTTACCTGTTATATGAATATCAATTTCATTTTAGCAGAGTTTAAACAGAGAAGTGACAAAATCAGGGTGCCTATTTTATCAGGTTTCTCCAGGCAGAAAATTGAAGCTTGATGTGGTTCAGTTGCTCAGTCATTTCCAACTGTTTGCAACCCCATAGACTGCAGCATGCTGGGCTTCCCTGTCCTTCACCATCTACCAGAGTTTGCTCAAAGTCCTGTTCATTATGTTGGTGATGCTATCCAACCATCTCGTCCTCTGTCATCCCCTTCTCCTCCTGCCCTCAGTCTTTGAAATTGAAATTGTTAGAAGGCAGAGTTCATACAGCTTATGGGCTCCTTGACTCCATTTTTTCTTGCAAGAATTATCTTAGGTATATTTCAAGTGTGACCTTTCATTCATATAGTAGCAAATAACAGAATTAGAAGAAACCAATTTGAAACAACAGATCGTTTCTCTCCTGACAATCTGAACACAAAGGAACCATTGGGAACCGCAAAGATCTGGGGGCCAAGCTTTTAAGAATATTTTAGGTTGGCAAATACTAACTAGTATGCTTTCCATTTCAACAATTCTTATTCTGATAAAGAGTATCCTTTTCTAGAAGGCTTCCAGTGTGGCTGCCTCCTGCTGGAAGCATGGGAGAAGGAATCAGGGCACTGTCTGTCTGTCTTTACAAGACACTGGACTCAACTCTAAGAAGTCCCTGGATCTTCCCTGGATCCTGACCACCACATGGCGAAAGATACTGGTGACAGTTTTGTTTTGCCTGTTAAAGTGTTTAATGGCAAAGATTCTTTTGGTTTCCTGATGTGGGTGACATGTGGGGCCCAGTGATGGTTTTTTCTTTAAGAAACTTACATGCTAGTTCCCACATGAGGGTGAGGCCCCTGTCCAATGATGAGAGACCCTGCGTGTGCATGACCTGTGCCTCCAGGAGAGCAACTTTACTCTAGTTTAAACCTGGCCAAGTTCTGTCTGCATGGTAGATTTAGACCTCTCTGTCTTGTCTGGGATTTTCCCTGGTGGCTTAGATGGTAAAGAATCTGCATGCAGTGCAGGAGAACTGGGTTCATCTCTGGATTGGGAAGATCCCCTGGAGAAGGGAATGGCAACTGAATCCAGTATTCTTGCCTGCAGAATCCCATGGACAGAGGAGGCTGGAGGGCTACAGTCCATGTGGTCAGAAATAGTCAGACATGTCTGAATGATGAATACTTTGACTTTTCAATCCTGTCTGCACTGACTATGTTTAGACAAGACTTCTTGCTTTCTGCAATGAGAATATTGACACCTGACCATGTTCTGTGTGCACGGGGACGTGGAGACCTGGGTGCGGACTGGGCCTGGCCTCCATCCTGGAAAACTCCGTGCCTGTGTCTGAAAGTCAGTGCTCAGAGGTCTGGGGTCTGGAGCTGAGGGGGGCTTCTCTGGGTAATGTGCCCTCCTCTGAGTGGGGTTCCATGGACCTCCCAATGTCAGTGGTGCAGTAGGGCTCTTAGTCTTTCCTCCTGCCAGACTCCCCTGCCCTGAGGCTCATGGAGACTCCTCAGGTGGGCTACTTGGTAATTATTCCAGTTTTTCAGCGCATTCAGTTTGAGTAGGGAGGCAGGTTCACCTGGCTAATTGATTCCAGGGTACAGGGATCAGGCAAAAAACCATCGGGCAGCAGGTGAGGTTGCTATGTGATCGCCTTCCCGTCGCCTGTCCCTGCTCTGCAAACACTAGACCTGCCCCCCCCCCCGCCCCCGCCATCTTCTAGCCCCGCGCCTGGTGTGTTTTCTCAACACCTCAGTGGGAAAACAAAGAACGGAGCCCTCTGGAACCAAGGCAGTGTGTTCAACATTATCGTGACAGCTGTCAAAACAGTTAGTATCAGACAGAACCGAAGGGCAGGAGAGGGGGACTTCTCTGGGATGAGAGAAGGTTCCAGGAACCCAGTCGTTTCTGCCTTTGGGGCCTAGCCATCAGGGACCTGGTGTCCTAACCAAGAGTCATGCGTCCCCAGAAGCAGGGTTCGGGGACTGTGTGGGTCTCACCCCGTCCACATGTGTCCGAATCCTGTGCCCAGAGACCCCGTGTCTGCTATTCACCTCTGTGTGTCTTGCCCCTTGGTGATTCCCGACATCTGAATTGAGGGTGTTTCCCTGATTAACCTGTGGTCCTTTCTCTTCTCTTCATCTTGGGACATTCACATGAGGTCAGGCACCTTTGAATGGGTTGCTGCTCTGTGTTCTGCTGGGTGAAAACCTTTGGCGGTGTCATATTAACATCATAGTGTATCACAGGCCTAATCTGTAGGGTCGCCACTGTCTGGGGTCCCCTAGATGGATTTTCTGTAATTTAATTTTTATTTTGTATTATAGTCAAGTTGATTTCCATTGTTTTATTAGTTTTAGCTGTACAGGAACTTTATTTGATTTTACATAGAAGTGAATCTATTCTTTTTCCATTTTTTTCCTCATATTGATTATTACAGTCTCTCTAGTAGAGTTCCCTGTTCTTTTCAGTAGGTCCTATTTGCTTATCAGATTGTTAGATCTTAGTGTGTATATAAATCCTAAACTCTTTATCCCTTCTTTCTTTCTTTTGATACTCATAATTTGATTTTCGCAACCTGTGAAGTCCGTTTTGTACATTAGTCATTGGTATGAATTTATAGATTTTGCCCGTAAGTGATATCTCATGATATTTGTCTTTGTGTCTCTGAGTTGCCTCACCTGGTGTGATGATGTCTTAGCACACCCATGCTGCTGACAGCATCCTTGTTTCACTCTGTTTTACGGTTGAGTGGTGTTCCAGTGTAGATGTACCGCCTTGTCCTCACTTTTCTTCCACTGGACCTTTTGGTGGATTCCATGTCTTGCCTATTGAAGGAGTGCTGCCCTGAAAATCAAGGTGCACGTGTCTTTTTGAATGGTGATTTTCTGTGGACCTGCGCTTCCCTTTATAGCTCAGTTGGTAAAGAATCCGCCTGCAATGCAGGAGATCCCAGTTCAATTCCTGGGACAGGAAGATCCACTGGAGACGAGATGGGCTACCCACACCAGTTTGCTTGGGCTTCCTTTGTGGCTCAGCTGGTAAACCATCTGCCTGCAATGCGGGAGACCTGGACTTGATCCCTGGGTTGGTAAGATCCCCTGGAGAAGGGAAAGGTTACCCACTCCAGTATTTTGGCCTAGAGGATTCCATGGACTGTATAGTCCATAGTGTTGCAAAGTGTTGGACACGACTGAGTGACTTTCACTTCACATTCTCTGGACCTAGGCCCATGAGTGGGATTGCAGGGTCATATGGTACCTCTATGTCTTGTATTTCTTGGAAGCTCCATGCTGTTTTCCATAGCACCTTCAACATTTACATTCCCAAAAAGATTGTAGGAGGATTTCATTTTCCGTATATCCTTTGCAGATGTTTTATTTTATTTATTTATTTATTCTTTATGCTTTGTACATCATTTTAATGATGGCCACTGTGACCAGCGTGAGGTGATACCTTATTGTAGTTTTGATTGGCATTGATTTAATAATTATTGGTGTGGACTATCTATCCATGTGCTTTTATTATTTTATACTTTGTGAGTACAATTTATCTCTTGAAACTGGCCTCTTGAAACTTGGCCCTGTTTGGAATTCTTTTCTGATGAAATACCCCAGGACATTTCTTGAGGGCAGATGTCATTTAAAGCCCTGTCAAACTTGTGACTATTTAGAGCCCTTCAGCACCTGTTTTATGGCTTCCCTGCTCACTCGGTGGTAAAAGAATCCACCTGCAATGCAGGAGACTTTCAGGAGACCTGGGCTCGATCCCTGGGTTGGGAAGATTCCCTGAAGAAGGAAATGGCAAGCCACTCCACTATTCTTGCCTGGAGAATCCCATGGACATCCTTTGTCCTGCCAGGCTACACTCCATGGGGTTGCAAAGAGTCGGACATGACTGAGCAACTAAACAACAAAAACCGCACCAGTTTTGACATGTAAATATTGATCTGACCAGCTAATTACTCCCCCCCACCCCTTGCCACCTTTCCATTTTGATAAGGGTAAGTTTCTGAGTCTGTGAATCTGTTTGCATTTTGTAATAACGTTCATTTGTATCCATGTTTAGATTCCACAGAAGTGATTCTCTCTATTATCTTTCCCTTTCTCAGTTATTTCACTTATTTTGATCACCTCTAGTTTCTTCCCTGTAACTGGAAATGGCATAATTTCATCCTTTTTTATGTCTGAGCCATATTGCATTGTGTATATGTACCTCATTTTCTGTATCCATGCGTCTGTCCTTGTACACTTAAGTTGCTCCCCTGTCTTGGCTGTTGTACCTAGTGCTGCCATGATTTTTGGAGCGTCAGTGTCTTTTAAAATTTTGCTTTTTATTCTGGATCTACTCCTAGGTATTGGATTTCTGGGTCACTGGGTACTTCTGTGCTTAGTTTTTAAAAGAACCTCCATATGTTCTACCTAATGGGTGTACCAATTTACATTCCCACCAACAGTGTAGGAGGGTTTCTTTATTTCCACACCCTTTGCAGAATTTATTGTTGTAGGTTTTTGATGTGGCCATTCTGACCAATGTGAAGTGATACCTCATGGTACACTTGATTTGCCTTTCTCAAAAACTAGTGATGCTGAGCATCTTTACATGTGCTTTTATCACCGTCTGTATGACCTCTTTAGAGAAACATGCATTTAGACCTTTGCCTGATTGTTTTTTGTTGAGTTTTTTAATTTAATTGATTTGTACTAAATATTTGTATGTGTTAAAGAGAAAGTTCTTGTGAAATCAACCCTGAATATTCATTGGAAGGACTGAAGCTCCAATCTTTTGGCCACCTGATGCAAAGAGTTGACTCATTGGAAAAGACCTTGATGCTGCAAAAGATTGAGGACAGGAGGAGAAGTGGGCAGCAGAGGATGAGATGGTTGGATGGCTTTACCCACTCAACAGACGTGAGTTTGAGCAAACTCCCAGAGATAGTCAAGGACAGCGAGGCCTGGCGTGCTGCAGTCCATGGGGTCACAAAGAGTCAGACAGGACTTAGCAACTGAACAACTACAAAAACCTGAATCGTCCTGAATATTAACTGCCTAGCAATTCAGATAGCATTTAACATTCAGTTGTCCAGTATGAAAAGACAAAAAGATATGACACTGAAAGATGAATTCCCCTGGTTGGTAGATGCCCAATATGCTACCGGAGAAGAGTGAAGAAATAAATCCAGAAGGAATGAAAAGGCTAAGTCAAAACGGAAATAGTTGTGGGTGTGTATGGTGGTATAAGTAAAGTCTGATGCTGTAAAGAGCAATATTGCATAGGAACGTGGAATGTTAGGTCTATGAATCCAGGTGAATTAGAAGTGGTCAAGAAGAAGAAAGCAAGAGTGAACATTGACATTGAGGAATAAGTGAACTAAGATGTGTGGGTTAGGGTTAGGGTTAGAATGTCGTCAACTGGAGAGGGGAATGGCAAACCGCTTCAGTATTCTTGCCTTGAGAACCCCATAAACAGTGTGAAAAGGCAAAAAGATAAGACACTGAAAGATGAACTCCCCAGGTGGGTAGTTGCCCAATTTGTTACCGAAGATCAGTGGAGAAATACCTCCAGAAATAATGAAGGGATGGAGCCAAAGCAAAAACAACACACAGTTGTGGATGGGACTGGTGATAGAAGCACGGTTCGTTGCTATCAAGAGCAATATTGCAAAGGAACCTGGAATGTTAAGTCCATGAATCAAGGCAAATTGGAAGTGGTCAAACAGGAGATGACAAGAGTCAACATCGACATTATAGGAATCAACAAACTAAGGTGGACTGGAATGGGTGAATTTAACACAGAAGAGCATTTTATCTACTACTGTGGGCAGGAATCCCTTAGAAGAAGTGGAGTAGCCGTCATAGTCAACAAACGAGTCTGAGATGCAGTAACTGGATGCAATCTCAAAAACATCAGAATGATTCCTGTTAGTTTCCAAGGCAAACCATTCAATGTTACAGTAATCCAAGTCTATGGCCAAACCAGTAATGCTGAAGAAGCTGAAGTTGAACAGTTCTTTGAAGACATACAAGACCTTCAAGAACTAACACCCCCAAAAAGATGTCCTTTTCATTAAAGGGGACTGGAATGCAAAAGTAGGAAGTCAAGAAACACCTGGAGTAACAGGCAAATTTGGCCTTGGAGTACAGAATGAAGCAGGGTAAAGGCTAATAGAGTTTTGCCAAGAAAATGAATCGGTCATAGCAAACACCGTCTTCCAACAACACAAGAGAAGACGCTACACATGGACATCAACAGATGGACGACTCCGAAATCAGGTTGATTATATTCTTTGCAGCCAAAGATGGAGAGCCTCTATACAGTCAGCAAAAACAAGACCAGGAGCCAACTATGGCTCAGATCATGAACTCCTTATTGCCAAATTCAGAGTGGAAATAGAAGAAAATAAGGAAAACCACTAGATCATTCAGGTATGACCTAAATCAAATCCCTTATGACTATACAGTGGAAGAGAGAAATAGATTTAAGGGACTAGATCTGATAGAGTGCCTGATGAACTATGGGTGGAGGTTCATGGCACTGTAGAGGAGATAGAAATCAAGACCATCTCCAAAAATACAGAAAAGAAAAAGAAATAAAAAAAATCAAAATGGCTGTCTGAGGAGGCCTTACAAATAGCTGTGAAAAGAGGGAAGTGAACAGGAAAGATATTCCCATTTGAATGCACAGTTCCAAAGAATAGCAAGGAGAGAGAAGAAAGCCTTCCTCAGTGATCACTGCAAAGAAATGGAGGAAAACAATAAAATGGGAAAGACTAGAGATCTCTTCAAGAAAATCAGAGATACCAAGGGAACACTTTATGCAAAGATGGGCTCAATAAAGGACAGAAATGGTAGAGACTTAACAGAAGCAGAAGATATTAAGAAGAGGTGGCAAGAATACACAGAAGAACTGTACAAAAAAGATCTTCATGGCCCAGATAATCATGATATTGTGATCACTCACCTAGAGCCAGATATCCTGGAATGTGAAATCAAGTGGGCCTTAGGAAGCATCACTGTGAACAAAACTAGTGGAGTTATGGAATTCCAGTTGAGCTAGTTAAAATCCTAAAAGATGATGCTGTGAAAGTGCTGCACTCAATATGCCAGCAAATTTGGAAAACTCAGCAGTGGCCACAGGACTGGGAAGGTCAGTTTTCATTCCAATCCCAAAGAAAGACAATGCCAAAGAATGCTCAAACTACCCCACGATTGCACACATCTCACACGGCTAGTAAAGTGATGCTTAAAATTCTCTAAGCCAGGCTCAGGAAGACGTGAACCGTGAACTTCCAGGTGTTCAAACTGGATTTAAAAAGGCAGAGGAAGCAGAGATCAAATTGTCAACATCTGCTGGATCATCAAAAAAGCAAGAGAGTTCCAGAAATAGATCTATTCCTGTTTTATTGAGTATGCCAAAGCCTTTGTGGGTCACAATAAACTGTGGAAAATTCTGAAAGAGATGGGAATACCAGGCCACCTGATCTGTCTCTTGAGAAACCCATATGCAGGTCAGGAAGGAAGAGTTAGAACTGGACATAGAACAACAGGCTGGCTCCAAATAGAAAAAGGAGTACATCAAGGCTGTATATTATCACCCTGCTTATTTACCTTATATGGGGAGTACATTATAAGAAATGCTGGGTTGGAGGAAGCACATGCTGGAATCAAGTTTGCTGGGAGCAATATCAATAACCTCAGATATGCAGATGACACCACCCTTATGGCAGAATGAGAAGAAGAACTAAAGAGCCTCTTGATGAAAGTGAAATAGGAGAGTGAAAATATTGGCTTAAAGCTTAACATTCAGAAAACTAAGATCATGGCATCTGGTCCCATCACTTCATGTTAAATAGATGGGGAAACAGTGGTTGACTTTATTTTTCTAGGCTCCAAAATCACTGCAGATGGTGATTGCAGCCATGAAATTAAAAGACACTTCCTCCTTGGAAGGAACGTTATGAGCAATCTAGACAGCATATTAAAAAGCAGAGACATTACTTTGTCAACAAAAGTCTGTCTAGTCAAGTGTATCCTTTTCCCAGTGGTTAAGCATGAATGTGAGTATTGGGCTATAAAGCAAACTGAGCACAGAAGAATTGATGCTTTTGAACTGTGGTGTTGGAGAAAACTCTTGAGAGTCCCTTGGACTGCAAGGAGATCCATCCAGTCCATCCTAAAGGAGATCAGTCCTGGCTGTTCATTGGAAGGACTGATGCTGAAGCCGAAACTCCAATACTTTGGCCACCTCATGCAAAGAGCTGACTCATTTGAAAAAACCGTGATGCTGGGAGGGATTGAGAGCAGAAGGATAAGGGGACGACAGAAGATGAGATGGTTGGATGGCATCACCGACTTGATGGACACGGGTTTGGGTGGACTCCGGGAGTTGGTGATGGACTGGGAGGTGTGGTGTGCTGCAGTTCACGGGATTGCAAAGAGTCAGACAGGACTGAGTGAACTGAACAGAATTAGTGTTAGAAAAATTGTTTGGTATAGGTGCCCTGGGATCGCATCTGATTTTTGTCCTAGAGAAGTCACAGCTCATGAGCGTAGCACATCTTCTATGGAAATTAACATTCATTTAACTATCGCTATAAGTAAAACAACCCAATCATCTACTTCCAAATACCCTGGCTTTAACTCTGATATTGGAATTATATAGGAGTCAAATTCAAGTCTTCATAAACTGTATATTCATAGCTTCAATATCTTTGGTGACTGATAGTTTATACCATAAGGCATGGAGTGTTAATTTTGTCCATTATGTATAAAATTTATAGGGATAGAAAGGCAATTAAGATGAAAATAATAGCTTGTAATATTGTTCGGATAGTCTACTTCTTGTGTGTCTATAGTGCTAGTGTGTGTGAGTTTTGTTGTCAGAATAAGTGAGATAATGTGAACTACTAGTGAGCTGATTAAGAAAACAATTACTAATGTGTTATCATGAAGTGTAAGAATTCTTGGATGATGGCTGGTGTTGCATCTTGAAAGTCTAGTTGTAGAGGATATGCCATTGATATATACAGATTTTTCACCTATAACTTAACTTCAACAAAGTGATATAATATTTCACTAACATCTCCTAAATAGAGAAAGAAATCATGGTTATGATTTTGGCTTGAAATCAGTAGTTGGGGGTTCGATTCCTTCATTCTTTATTTTAAAATGATGTGCATAGGTTCTTTGAGTGTGTGATATGGTTGGTCTACTGTTAAGACCTCGTCTTGATGCAAATGCTTCTCAGGTAATAAGAATTATTGGTATTACTGTGGTTAAAGAAATGAATGGGCCTATAGATGAAATAGTCTTTCATACTGTGTATGCATCTGGGTAGTCAGAATATTGTTGTGGTATTCCAAACAGGCCTAGAAAGTGGTTTTGAAAAAGGTTATGTTAACGTCTACAAATCCATTTATGAAGTGCATTTTTGTTCATGTAAATTTGAGTATAGCCTGAGAATAATGAGATTCAGTGCAGAATGCCCCCTATAATAGCAAATCTCCCACTGAAAGTTCATAATGCAAGTATGTAACTACATAGTATATATCATGAAGAAAATATCTGAAGGTGAATTAGCCAGGAAAATTCCTGTTAACCCTCTGACTGTGAAAAGAAATACAAAACCTAGGCCTCACATTATAGCTGGGGTCATTTAATGTTACTGTCATGAGGCATTGCTAATCAACTGAACATTTTTACTCTTGTTGGCCTGGTAATAATTATATTGGCTGATGTGAAATAGGCTTGTGTGCCAACATACATCCTTACTGTGAATATACGGTGTTCTCATACAATAAATCCTAAGAATCCAGTTGACACTATAGCTCAGACCATTCCCATGCACCTGAAAGTTTCTTTTCCCCTAAGTAATAGGTTACAATATGTGAAATCATCCTAAATCCTGGCAAAATCAAAAGATATACTTCAGACTGTCAGAAAAATCAGATCAATGTGGATACAGTATTGGATCCTCTCCTCCTTCAGGATCAAAGAAAGCTGTATTTAGAGTTCAGTCTGTTAATAGCACAGTAAAAATACCAGCTGCCAATACAGGTAGTGATAGTAATATGGCTGTGATTAGGACTAATCACATGAATAACAGTGTTTGATATTGGGATATGGCAGGGGTTTATATTAATAGTTGTAGTAATAAAATTGATAACACCTAAGACAGAAGAAACACCTGTGAGGTGTAGAGAACAAATAGTAAAGTCTACTTAAGCTCCAGCATGAGCTAGATTTCTGGCTAAAGGTGTAGACAGCTCAGCCTGTGCCAGTGCCTGCTTCAGCTATTAGTGATGCAAGCAGTAAGAGGAAAGAGGGAGGGAGAGGTCAGAAGCTTATTTATTCAGGGAAAACTATGTCATTAGCTCCAGATATCAGGGAAACTAATCAGTTACCAAAGCCTCCAATCATCATAGGGAGTACTATAATGAAAATTATTACAAATGCATGAGCTGTTACAAGTACATTGTAAATTTGGTCATCTCCAAGTCGAGTTCCAGGTTGGCCCAACCCAGCACAGATTAAGAACCTTGGGGCTGTGCCTACTGTTGCCAGCCAAAATCTTGGCCTTCTTTGCCCACTGACGCTGAACGAAAAATATGGAGACCGGGTTTGGAGGAAACAGAAAGGTGGCTTTTATTCTTAGTTGGCAGAGAGGAGAAACGCAGTAGGCTTATGCCTCGAGAGCTGTGCCCTGCCCCCGAGATGAATCTAGGGGCTTATAGAAGGTGAGAGCTCACAGTCAGGAATCAGTGATGAGGAGCAAAGGGAATAGGATCTTGATTTCTTCCTTTTGCATTGTTTCAAAGACAGTAGGAGACTGACATCAATAACCTAGTAATTGTGTCTGGCACTCGGTGACTCTGTGGCCTTCTTTCTGATACGTAACCTCAAGCGAAAGAGTATTCTGAGGGTAAACAGCAGATGGGGATATATTTAGCGCAGAGTCAAAGGAAAATAGGTGCCAAGTGTAGCTTCTGCAGAGTTTAGGGACAGAAAAGCAAACTTAGTCACAGACATTCAGCGTGAGGAGCAGTTACAGGAAAAAGAAAAGTTAGGAATGTTCAGGCCTGCTCACTCTTCTCTTTATCTTCTTTGTTGTCAGAAAAGAAAGGAGAGAAACTCATTCCTCCTTTTTCCCTTTCACTGCAACACTGCCTTCCCGGCTCAAGCACCAAATCATAAGTATATAGTACCGATATCTTATGGTTAGCTGAAAATAATAGGCAGTTAATGAACATAGGCAGAATGGCTGAGTAAGTTTTAGACTATAAATCTAAAGAGAGGGGTTTAATCCACTTTTTCTTTTTACTAAGTCCTGTGATGAATATTTCACGTTGAATTGCAAATTCAAAGAAGCCAGTTCAATTTGCTGGACTTATACCACTTTTTTTTTTTTTTTTCCTATTTTCCTTTTGCAATAGAAGTAGGTTGAAGTCAGTTGACCAGGGTATTTAGCTGTTAACTAAAAGTTCATGGGGTTATAGCCCACCAATCTAGAGAGGGTTCAGCTTGAGGTGGCTTGTTTGCATTCAATTGATGTAAGATATAATCTTGCAAACCTTATGAACAGGCATTAAGTAAATTATACTTGCTTAGGGCTTTGAAGTATAAGGAACATCCCTGTAGTACAGGAATTTTCCTGTATTTCATACAATAAAGAATCTGCTTGCAATGCAGGTGACCTGAGTTCCATCCGTGGGTCAGGAAGATCCTCTGGAGAAGGGAATGGCAATCCACTCCAGGATTCTTGCCTGGAGAATCCCATGGAGAGAGGAGCCTGGTGGGCTACAGTCTATGGGATCGCAAAGAGTCGGACATGACTGAGCGACTAAGCCCACAAGCCTTAACCACTATTTGATTCTATGGGCCCAAGATCAGACCCTCGGCCTCCAGTTTAGCCTAACAACTGAGAAGACTCAAAGTTGTCAGGTTTAAAAGAATGCGCAGAAAATTGATACTCCAACTTTGGGAGTTAATTACATTGCTGCACTAGTTTCCCAAATGAAAAGGGCAGAGAGCTCATCCTTTGAGTTATTATGGCCACACTAGACAAGGCAAGAGAGACTGTATTATAGTAGTGGCTTGTGTTGGTTTACTATACAGAAGAACCTCTTTCTCAATCATGGCTCCAAGGCTATGACAAGCAGGATGTAAAACCTCTTGCTCCCACTTACCTCTGCTCCCATCTAGCCTGGCCTGGCCACTTCTCCTTTCATTTGCACTATACAAAGGCCCGAATTCAAATTCCACATCACTACCTAACTGGCAGTATGAGCCATCAGTAGTATAAGCAGCACAACCTCTAGTTCTGGGAGGTGGGAGGAGAGTCACATTTGCTCTCCCTTTAATCCATCCTAAAAGCCTCTGCTACTTTACCTCTCCAAAACCACAGTCCTGACATCACCTCTCGATAACAAGGCTTTCCAGTCTAGCACTTCCCAGGGGGCTCAGATGGTAAAGAATCCACCTGCAGTGCAGGCGACTGGCAATGCAGGAGACTGGGGTTTGATCCTTGAGTTGGGAAGGTCCCCTGGAGAAGGAAATGACAACCCACTCCAGTATTCTTGCCTGGGAAATCCCATGGACAGAGTAGCCTGGCGGGCTACAGTCCATGAGGTCACAGAGTTAGATACGACTGAGCAACTAAGTTTTCCAGTCTAGAAAATCACAACCTCCAAATTCATTCACTCACTCAAAACACTGAGTATCTCTGCCTGTTCCTGTGTTAAATGTCAGATACACTGAATTAGACAACAGGTTGCAGAAGGGAACCCCAAGAAGAAATGGCTATCACCGGAGCATGAAGCAAAGACATTTTGAGAGCACTCAATATTCATTTATTCACTCCCCATTCTTCTTCCCTGAAATAATATAATCTGTGTGCACTCCAAAGCACCTGGCTTTCCCCTCTACCTCTTCTAAAGTTCAGCATAAATTCACCTTCAGGAAGCCTTCCTGACTTGATGGAGAGAGATCCTCTCCCAACACCCAGCACATTTTTCACTGCACCTATCATAATTCTAAATTTCCTCTTGTAAAGTGGTTTTTTTTTTTTTTTTGGTAGTAAGTAGTTTTAGAAAGTAAATTACTGGAGGACAGACATCACGGATCTGGTTTATCTTTACATGTTAGGCAATGGAATTTAGGAGACTCCCACTTAAGTGCTGTTGTCATGGTTCAGTCGCTAGGTCATGCCCCACTCTGTGACCCCATGGGCTGTGTAGCGCACCAGGCCTCCCTGTCCTTCACAATCTCCCAGTTTGCTCAAACTCATGTTCATTGAGTCAGGGATGCCATCCAACCATCTCATCCTCTGTTGCCAGTTAAGTACTTCATGAATATTAGTTGTATTAGTTACATCCTTTCCTCTATCATCATTGCACTTTCAGGGCTTTAATCTGACTTCTCCAATTTCTTTGAGCACTCGAGTTACACCTGCACACATCTGCTTTATTTGAATACTGACCAACTGTCAGTGCTTCACAGGGCCACCTTTCATTATATTTGCTCTGTATGTATGAAATTTTATTTCCCCTTAGAAACAAGCTAGATGGCACACCGGTAAAGAATCCACCTGTCAACACAGGAGATGTAGGAGAGGCGGGTTCGATCCCTGAATGGGGAAGGAGGAAATGGCAACCCACTCCAGTATTCTTGCCTGGGAAGTTCCATGGAAAGAGAAGCCTGGTGAGCTAGTCTATGGGGTCGAAAAGAGTCAGACACGACTCGGCACACACGATTACTAGAAACAAGATCAGGGGATTATCTAAGGTTTCGTCTGTAAACTTTTTATGTTCCAGTATTTCATCTGAGGCTCAGCGTCATGGAGCCCTTCATACTTAGTGCCTTGCTGTGATTGCAAACATAGGTACTAACCTTTTTTTGCATCTACTCTGCAGATAAAAGTGCTATATCTGTCTAATAAGTAGTTTTTCCAGGAAATTCAATAAAAGGAAATAGAAGCCCTTTTGCACACTTTCAGGGCCTGTTCCTTTCGGAGGTCCTTTAAAACACCTCCTAACATGTCATTTTCCTACATTAAGCAAACTAAATCCACTTAAGAGAAACATGAACAGCAGCCTCCACCAAAATTACCCCAAAACTGATGCATATTCCACCTTCGGCTCTCCTCCCTTCACTTTCTTGTGCAATAAGAACCTCGATCAATTAAGGACTACTGCTCCAAGGAAAAACAGTCTCACTGCTGTTTCAACTTTCGATAACCTTCACCATTCAATAATCTTCCTATCTAAAACCCTCATGGAAGCCCACTGGTAGAGCCCAGATTTTTGAGCCT
Source organism: Cervus canadensis (assembly GCF_019320065.1). Taxonomy (NCBI): domain Eukaryota; kingdom Metazoa; phylum Chordata; class Mammalia; order Artiodactyla; family Cervidae; genus Cervus; species Cervus canadensis. The sequence continues at coordinate 15,490,026 of NC_057397.1, read as the reverse complement.
CACAGGACTGTGGTAGTGGCTACAGGTGCTGGCCTAAAGATCACCGCTGGTCTCCTGCACGCCAGTCCCAGAGGCCACATCTGCTCCGTATCTACTGCTGACACCTGCATCCTTTATCATGTCTGCCTGTTTTCTGTCATTAAAATCACTCAGCAAACCCATTCTCTGTTTGGGATTCTGAAACCACCTAAGACAAAACACGGTCACTGATTTTATTACTGAACCTTCCCCAATATAGATTACAAAATGTGAGTGTGGTTTCCAGCAAAGTTTGCACTGATTCTGAAAAATCAACGTGTACTGAAAATTTATGTTTATGAGACATTCTTCACGAACAAGGAGCCTAGAAGCAAAGGGTGATTAATTCTCACATGGTAAATGCAGGGAGGGTTTTCAGTCACTAAATGAATTCATCAAAATTATTTACTGAGCAATGCAAGAATTGTAGTTAAGCTGAGGAGCTTGGCTTTGGACCAAAAAAAAAAAAAAATGGCAGGAAAAAAGTACACAAAAAGAAAAAAATAGAAATAAATGCAGTTAACACTAATAGATGGTTTACTGGAAACCCTCAGAGCATTTTTCAAAAGGATTTGACAGGTTTTATTGTAATGAGACATAGTGAGGAAGAAATGGTTTAAAAGATGTCATCAATCTTTTATTTAACTAAGCACTTGCCCTTCATTTTGAAGGAAATGATACAGTTTCAAATTAGAACCTCCTTCTCAAGAAGTGGTATGAGAACGTAACATTGATTTAACATATAATCATCAACAAAAATAAAGTTTACACAATTCACTAGGAAATAAAATGCACGTGGAATTTATCAAGTTAACCGATATAATTCTCCATGGGTTACAGGTATTATCAGTAAGAACAAGACAATATAATGAAGTTGAATAAACCAGTTGTTTAGTTACCTTGATTAAAAAAAAAAAAACAAAACCTCACAAATAAAACATAACTTGCCAAACAAACCCTTTCAATGATCATGATCACAATAGATTTTATTCTAATTTCAAAAAAAAAAGGTTAGACAATCACATCATATCAAGTCTTCAACACAATGGATTCCACTCTAAGGAAAAAAAATATAGGAAACAAGTAGTCCTTAAATTTTCATTATCCATAGTATATGTTGTAGAAAATTAAAGTTTTGCTTCCAAAAATATGTTTCCATGTGGTTGTGGTGTTGTTGACTGGTGCTATTAGGGACAGAAGCACCAAAGATGTGAGAAATGTAACCACTGAAGTATCATTTTTTCATAAAAACTAAAAATTTCCTTAAAGGTCTGGAGTAAAGTCTTCTGCTAGGTGTGTTAGTGCTATAGTCATTTTAAATTAAATGTGGAATAAAAGCTACAAAAAGTTTGAGTTCTTTCAATACAAAAAGTTGTGTAGCTGAAGTTGTGGGCTCCTTTGCTATACATAAGCAGTCTCAATAAAATATTTGCTTAAGAAAATAGAATTTGTCTGATTACATTTAGCATCCGTTCCAGTTGAGTGTCTTGCTTATCCCTGCCAGAGCTTCTGAAGAACATTAGAATCAATATTCCTTGTCTTCAAAGAGCATCCGTAATTCACAGTACAAAACAGTTCTAGAGTCTTAGTCCTAAGGAGAAACAAAAATTAAATATATATATATGTATATTTTAAAGTGCCAGATGTAGCCACTGTCTGGACAGTCAAAACTCTTATCCACATCTTCAAGAAAGATGCCAACAGTTGATTCAATCCCCTTTCTTTGAAACTTTCACTGGTTGGTTGATGCTTTACTTTAACTATGACGACCCTAATAAAACTTCCAACAGAATCACGGTTCCAAAAGCATTATGTACGTACTTCACATCTCTGTTGCTCTGTAAAAACACACGAAAAAGCCGCATCGGAAGATCTCTTAACTCTTCCAGCTCATTTTCAAGTCCTGTTATCAAAAACCTCTTCCTGAGAGGCAGAATTGCTACTGTGGATGTGGATTTTATAGTTCTTCCTTCCAGTTGAGATTTCTCACAAAGCTGTAACAAAGAGTCATTGCTATCCCGGTGCCTGGCGACATTCACTTTCCACTGAAGCTTGAAAGAGGGAGACAGAGATCCGAGAGCGGAAGAGAGAGCTGGCCCAGAGCTGCTAGCCGGTGCTGCTCTGCTCTTCCCTCCTGCTGCCTACACAGTGGTCACTACATTCAACTTTCTCTTGACTGTGTTCGACACAAAAGACAATTCAAATCTAACAGGCTCTCCCAAATGTCTTTACCCACTTTACCTTGCTCCACTTTTCCACGAGCAAAAGAATACAAACACAAAGCTGTGAGATTATTAAAGAAGGAAACTGGATTAACATTTTCAACAGGAGACGGATGTTTCTCTAAAGTCCTGGACTAGAGCTGACTGTGGTTCATCTTTAACAATCAAAGTGATAGGACATGTCTGGGGATTCTTGTGACAACAGGGAACATAGCCTACACCCTTGTAATTAAATGAATTCGTGTTGTGGTGCTATGAAGGTCTAGGCTTTTAAAACTTATGGCCTCGCCTTCCTAAGTTTGAAAAAAAAAAAAAGTAATAACACAAGAAAATCCTTCAAGTTTTGCTGCCTTGATTTAAAGATCTCCAGGCAGGATGCCTGAGGATGGCCATGGCTGTATCACTTAAATATGGATCATTCAAATATGATCCTACTCTAAGGGTAAAAACTGGGTCACAAAATAACTGTATAGTCCACGGGGTCACAAAGTGACTGAGCAACAGCTCAGTGACAGGACTGAGCGACTTTCACTTACATACATATTGTATCAAGCGTGGCTAGCAATACCTTATCATTGAAATATGCCTCAAGCCAAAAATTCGACCTCCAGCAAAACGAGTGAGTGAAGGGGGTGAGACAGTAAAGGGAAAAAAAAAAAAAAAATCACAGGACCACCACCAAAGCCTTAAATTAAGAAAACAAGTTACCTTCACTATATCAGAAGGGGGTCGGCTGGGGGATTGACAGGAAATTGACCTGAGGATGAACATGGCCACGCAGGTTTTAATTAGATCAGAGACACAAAGGGCTCTGCCCTCCTTTGATGACAAACACAGCAGCTCTTAAGTGCCTACAATTGCAGGCTATAAACAAAGGCGGCAAAACAGAACCAGAATAGAATCCTTCCCTTAGCTGGCCTGTGACAACAATTTACTTGAAACCTGGGAACCAGTGGGCCGCTCAGGAGACTCAGCCGGAAGCCAGCTCCAAAAGACACATCGTTGGGGGATGGGGCGGGCTGAGGTAGCCAAGTCTTTGTTTTGCAGCCCAAGTTTACTCAACTATTTGTTATACTTCACAGGGGGTTGTTTGGTTTCAGTCTGCTGATCCCAGATCTGATCCAGGTTTCACCAGCCTTGCACCCCAGGAAAACCATAAAATAAATAAATCACCCCAGCTTCCCAGACCCCTCACACTGCCCCTCGGGGGGTGCCGCGGGGGGGGGGGGCGGTGTGGAAGCACACCACAAACCTCCTCTGGCCTTACTACGGGGCATCCTCCAAGCCCAGGGTAGGAGGGGAAGCGCGGGCAGAAGGCAGCGGCAGGCATTGGCATTCCGAACTTGTCTTCATCCCTAAATTCAGAAGAGCTGATTTTTGGACCCAAGTCCAGCAGGGATTCAAGTGTCTGGCAAGTCCACAGCTTGCCTCACCTCGGGAAAAGAAGGCGGATTGAGCCAGTGGGCAAGAGGCCGAGAAGCGCCCCCGGCCAAAGTGCTCCTACCTGCTCCCTCTTCCTCCTCCGTCCAAGATAACAAACTCAAGCCACAGCTGGCTACGCTTTGCGCCAACTCTCCGTTTTCCAAATGGCCCAGGAGCCCAGATGGGGCCCAGAAGGCGGTGGAGGAGGGAGTGAGAGGAGGGAGCGGGCACGGGCAGCGGCTGCTGCAAACAGCTCCTCTCTCAGCTCCCCCGTCAGTGCACCACCGCCTCTCGGTCCTCCTCCTCCCGGCCCGGCGCGGGGGGGGGGCGCCCGGGAGGCGGCGTAGTCCGCGCAGCGTCGCTGTCGCCCTCGTCCGGCTCGGGGTGCAGGTGCGTGGCCAGCTCCTGCAGGACCGCGGTGCGCCCGATCTGGTCGTTGCGCCGCTTCTCCATGATCAGGTCCTCCAGGCTCTGGAACTCGAGCGTGTGGCTGCGCTGCGCAGAGAGCTGGATTTGCAGTCGGTAGGGCTGCTTGCCGATGCGCAGCTCGCCGCCGATCTTGAACTCGCGCTTGCCGTAGCGGCACCAGGCGGCGAAGCTCTACGAGTTGCGCCAGCTCAGCTCGCGCTCCTTGGCGCCCACGTGCGCCAGCGCGTTGCGCACCACGGCGCTGGGACTCAGCGGCTTGTAGCGGTACAGATCGTTCACCACGCGACCGCGCCGGCCCTGACTTGCGTCCGTCAGGAAGCTGTTGCTCACCTCTAGCCGGTGCAAATGCACCACCTGGAAGTTGCCCACGTAGACGGCCCAGTGTGGGTACTGCGCCTGCGACACGAACTCCACCAGATCGCCAGGCCTGCACTTGTTGAGCAGGTTCTCGGGGGTGTAGGTGCTCAGCGCCGCGGAACCCGGCGAGAAGCTTTTCTGGTAGATGCATTCATCGCGGTAGAACACGGAGCACTCCACCTCGTGCAGTCGAGGGTCATAGGGCTGCGGCCGGGGCAGAGACGGCCCGTCCCCGCCGTCGGGCAAACCCACGCCCCCGCCATTCGGCCCCTGGGGCGGCGGCTGCGGCTCCATGTCCTCGTCGTCATTGGAGAAGATGTAGGAGACCCCGATGCGGGGCCCATCCTCCCGATCCACGCCCGTCGGGTCGGCGGTGGGCACTTCCTTGTAGCTTAGGTGGGTCAGTTTCTCCACCTGGTTGCCCATCACGCTGCGGGCACACGTTCACGCCGCCGGCAGAGGAGAAAGCGAAACCACCACTAGGGTCATTGGCACCGGTCCCCGGACAGGGGTTGAGACCACCTGTTGGGAGAGGAAGGCAAGGAAACCGTGTAGGAGGCGCTCCTCCGTAATATAGGCGATCTGTTCTTAAAGAGGAGGAAGAAACATTGGGGGCCGGGCACCTGGAGTCATTTTACGGGGAAATCTCAGACGCAGCGAGCTTTCTCTCTCACTTATCTGCCTCCAGGGCCATGGTCACAGGAGGCTGGGCAACTCCAGCTCGCCCCTGCCCCCAGCCCTTGACCTCGCCCCGGCAGAAGCCCGTTGCATCAGCGACTCCTACTGCTTCCGCCAGGGCCCTACCTGCCAATGCCAAGCAGGAAGGGGGCAAAGAAACTTTACTCCAATTCCCCTTTCCTATTTCCCCCTCCCCCCTTCATCTCAAGGTCCTAAGTCGGTTCCAGAGACGTCCCCGCCCCCCCTCCATCGCTAAGGAAACCGGCGAGGATCCCGCAGCGCAGCCTGGGCAGGTGAGCCGCCCTACCTGGCTCACCTGCGGCGCTTCCTCCTACCGTCTCGCCCGCCCCTCCCCCCGCGCACCCGCCCTCCGGCTCGGGTTACCTGCGCAAACTCACCCGCCTAGAAGTGGAGGCCGTGAGGAATTGGGAGACCCCCCCCGCCCCCTACCCCGCCGCACCCTGAGACTTCTAGGGCGAGTTTGAAGGTGTGGACTCCGCAGTCTCTTCTCTACGGGCGCCGGCGGCTGCGAAGCTGGGCGGGAGGGAGCAGAGCATGTCTTGCCCCCCGGGGCTACGTAGCGCCTCAAGACTTGAAGGCGGGGAGCGGCGCCTCTTCACGCCGCACCCCTTCCCTCCTGCTGGGGCTGCTTCACCCCCTCAACCGGATCTCGGGGGGGGGCGAAGTGGGGTTCTCTAGAAAAAGAAGGAAGCAGCCTCGGTGCCCGGCGGCGGCAGCTCCCGCTCGGGCCGGGCGAGCAACAAGCGCCGGAGCCGGAGGGACGGGATTGTAGATCCGGCTCCGGGCTCCCAGGGCGGGAGCGCAGCCCCTAGCATTTAAAGAGACAGGCGCTTGTTCCCAGAGCTCCGGTCTTTCTCGCAAGGCGCTGAGCCTCTGGCATCCCCGCCTCCGCCCCGCCCACCCAGGCCGCGGGGCTCCGCCCAGGCCACGCCCCCGCTTCCGAGCGGGTTTAAATCCCGCTGGTAAATAACCGAAGGGCTTGAGTGGGCTGGCAGTCTTCGCGGGCTTGAGTGTACTTAAGTAATGGGGACCTTACTTACCTTCTTAGAATAAGACCTGTAGTGGAGTCCGCGCTGCTTACTCTGGTCATGTTTTTCGGAGCTGTGAGCTTTAAAATGAAGTTGGAAAAAAATAAAAAATAAAAAATAAAATGAAGTTGGAAAAAAAAAAAAATGAAGTTGGAAAGCACTGGCCACCTGCCAGTGTAGAGAGAAGAGAGGGGTGAAGAGTTTGGTGTTCTGCCTCTTCATCCCCAGAGTACCTGGAGAGGTGAGGAACAGTCACTAGAAAGCAAACAGACTTTTGCTTCTTTCTTTTCTTCCCTGGAGTCAATTTCTTGCCAAAGGTCACAGAAAATAATTTTTTGCTAGGACACCTGGAGAAGTACTTCTGTTTAGAGATATTTCCAGAATAAGTCCCATGAAACTTTCCGGTAGGAAAAAAAAAAAAATTCTCAGAAAGGAAACAAAGCAGAACGAAGGCTTGGCTAGGGACTTAATTCCAAGACCTAGGCTGTTACTAATGTCCTTCTAAGTTAGTACAAAGTAGATTTTTCATAACCTCCATTGTTGTTTTGAGAATTACCGGTTCATCCAGTAGATAGTGAAAGAGGGCATTCAGCTCTGGTGGTTTATCTTGAGGATAGAGGATGTAGGAATTGCCTAATTGTCTTTAAATTAAGGACATATTAGCAGAGGCCCTCAGTGAATGTGTTTCCTTCCTGCTAACTTAAAGAAGGAAGTGACAGGAGGCCAGTACTGCCTATTAACCTAGACTCCAGGAGGGTACTTCCTCCCTCTCCCCTCCAGGTTGGTTTTGTTTCTTGTATCTAAGATGAAAGTTACCAAAGTGTTTTGTTTTGTTTTGTTTTTTTAATAATGGATCAGATTGGGTGGTGGAGAGTTGACACTAAACAGACTTTCACTGAAAACCCAGAGTAATTCTTGGTGGAATTAAGAATGCGACTCAAGACCTCCTCTACTCTGCTTTCCATCACTGTTTCTTTTGACTCAGTTTTTTCCAGGTAACGCAATTACTTATTCAGTGTGTATTCCAGCCAGTGGAAACAGGAGTATACTAACACTACTGCTAGCTTTTTTAGTTTGGAGTGTGGAGGAGGAGAAATCAGTCTACTTATGTACTTTTGAACACCACCAGTCAATATTGGCAGGGCTGTGATGGGAGTTAGTCCTTCAGCAAGTCTAAGATCACAGTATCAGTTCGATCAAAAACAGACTTCTGTGTGTCTGCTGTGTAGATTAGGTATGTTTTAATTAGCCTCAGTCATGTGTGACCAGATGAGTCCCCTCCCTGGACTTTTTGATAACACATGCTCTGGGAGGTGCTGTTTTACCTGAATAGTATTTGCCACCACCATAAGTGAAAGTGAAAGTGAAGTCATTCAGTCTTCTCCGACTCTGCGACCCCAGGGACTGTAGCCTACCAGGCTCCTCCGTCCAAGGGGTTTTCCAGGCAAGAATACTGGAGTGGGTTGCCATTTCCTTCTCCAGGAGATCTTCCCAACCTAGGGATTGAACCCAGGTCTCCCGCATTGTAGACAGACGCTTTACCGTTTGAGCCACCAGGGAAGTCACCACCATAAGAGCTCATGTAAATACGCATTTTATAAGGGAGGAGGGAGAGGGAGTGTTAGACTATGAGAACCAATGGACAATCATCTCATGTCTGTTAGACTGTGAAACCTCTGCTACCATCAGCTAGGGTAGGCCACTTTGTCCCTAGGTGGTACTAGGTAGTCTCCAGGATGGAGAATCCATAGAAGGACACAGTAGTATGGTGGTTTGCTACCAGCACCCCAGGGCACAGATCTAATGAGTCACAAGCAATACCTAGTTGTCCAGGTGTCTAGCCTACTACCTTGATGAGCTCTGTTCGCAACAGTGACTCAACAACAGTTCTTCTGTTTTGTTTTGTTTTTTTAAATAATAAAGGGTCCAATTATTGGACTTTACATAAAACATTCTTTAAACCTTAAGGGAAGCAAAACAATATTCTTGACATAACCTGAATACAAAACGTTATCTGCGTTTTAAGATACAATCATCTTGAATACAAGCTTGAAAACTTCAATTGATTTTTTAAAAAGTACTGATAGTTTTATCATCAAAATAGATATTCAATAAATTCCAAAATGCATAGAACCATCACAGTGTAATGAACTGATATTACTGTATTTCAACCATGCATTTCTAGTTTATTTATCTGAGTATAATTGCTTTAAAATGCTGTGCTAGTTTCTGCTGAACAACAAAGTGAACTAGCTGTATGAATATACCCCTGCCTCTTGAACCTCTCTCCCAACCCTCCCATCCCACCCCTCAACAACAGCTCTTGAATTGACCAGCTATAAAGTCTCAGAGGGAACAGGTTCTGAGTTATCTTTATATCCCGATACCTGGCACTCAGTAAGTGCTCTATAAATGCTTGACAGATGCTTGAGGGGAATTCTTGGACATATCAATAGCCTGTTTCCTGTGTAGCTTCTTCCATAAATGCCTGGTTAGGACCTCCATCTGATCCCTGAGGGCTCTTGGTCAGAGGTTGCAGAATGGCTCCCAGACTTGCTTTGCTCATCTCAAATGCTTGTTTAATAAACTTAGATTAATCGATAATTTGGAGACTTGGGAAATCTCACCTAAAAAATTCAGAGTTCCAGTTTCACTTGAAAGTGTCAGTGATATGAGACCACTGGGCCCACATTCCAGGATGGCAACAAAAAGCTAGACCTGAGCAGAAATTGCCTTTGAGATGAGATGTCGCCTCCAGTTGGCCCCAGTCTCTTTCCTGTTCATTTCACATTCCTAGTGCCTTGACTGGCCCTGGGAACCTCTGTGTTGGCCACCACTGGCATCCAGTTTTATGCTATACATTGTGTCACTTGATTATATGTAATTCAGCACTTGAACACATAGCATCTGGTATTATCCTTTAATTCATGTATTTAAAATGTCTTTGCTAACTTAAACTATATTTTTTGAAAATCTGCTAGGTACCTGTTAAACACCATTCATTTATTCTACAAGTACAATAGGCACTGTGTTAGGTTTTGCAGGTATTCATGTCCCTATGAGATACACAGACTCCTTAGAACAATATAAGATGTACTACAGGACAGGAAAGTAGAGGATGCTCAGGGGAAGTTTCAAGGCATGCAGATACAAAGGTGAATGTTAAAGTGTCTGCCATCAGGAGCTTGCACTAGAGAGGGTGACCAGCCCTAAAATCAACAATGGCATCTACCACTGAGTGACCTGTTCATTCTGTTATAGAGGACGATTCAATTTAAAGAAGCTAAGTGACTTCTTCCAGCTGGTAAGTAGGACCATCTCACAAGCCTGCTTGACTTCAAGCCCCATACTCATAACCTCTTTGTTTTAAATAGGGACAAATACATCATTCAATATTTAAAAATATCTGAGTGTCTGGCTTTACTGGGCTCCAGAGAAAAAGCCATGGACACAGTAGACAAAGTCCTTTCTCTTCATGGCTTTTCTATGTTGATGGAAGGAGACAATTGACAAGTTCAAGTAAATGTGTATTCATTTCTGAGAGCGATAAAGGCCATCAAAAAATAGACTAGGGTGATGGGGTTGAGTGTGGCTACAGAGAGGGTGGGGGTTGGGATGGGGAGGTGGGAGGGCCTTTTTTTAAAATGGTCAGAGGTAGGCTTCTGAAGGAATGAAACTTGAGCTGGGACTTAAAGGATGAGAAGGAGGTGGCCTTGGCATTCCCTCCATGAGGAGCGCCAAGAGCAGAGGCTCGAGGTGAGGAATTGGAGCACTCAGGAAAAAAGGTTGCGACTAGAGCATGGTTGTCTTCCCATGTAGCTCAGTGGTAAAGTAGCCACCTGCCAAAGCAGGAGACTTGGGTTCAGTCCTTGGGTCAGGAGGACCCCCTGGAGAAGGAAATGGCAACACACTCTAGTATTCTTGCCTGGGAAATCCCATGGGCGGAGAAGCCTGAACGACAGGAAGAGAGCACCGTCAGCGAGAAGGTCTGTGAGACGGGTGCAGTTAGAGCCGTGGGAAAGCTCTGGGGGTTTTGGGCTGTCACTGGCTGCTCTATGGGAAGTGGACCCTACAGCGATGAGAGGAAGCAGGTCCTGTGTGGAGAGGAGAGGCCTTCCAGCAGATGGAGCCTAGTGAACAGAGGGTGAAGCCCCCGAGGAACCTTCTCTGGGAACAGCCATAAAGTAACTTGAGTTAGATTTCAATTCTCAGCCATCCGGTGGCTTCATCTTCCCTCACCAGTGATCCAAGTATCACATTCCACACACTTGGGAGGAGGAGGAGGAGGAAGCACTCAATAAAAACAAGCTGTGTCAAATGCCAGTTAGTCATTCTCACAGGATTCCTGTCCTGAGCCAAGGGGAATAATTGAGAATTGTTTCTACCTGACAAATTTCCCTGGAGTAGGAAATGGCAACCCACTCCAGTATTCTTGCCTGGGAAATCCTGTAGACAGAGGAGCCTAGTGGGCAACAGTCCATGGGGTCACAAAGAGTTGGACACGACCGAGGCAACTAAACAGCCACCTGACAAGGCTCAGCCTCCCTGACTCTGCACGTGTAGTGGTTGGTATCGATTTAAACAGCCCAATCCAAGAAGGCACAAAACAAGCGCACAAGGGCAATCATCTGACGGGGCAGTCTGGAACTCTGTTGCGAGGGCTGAGCCCCAGGTTCCTGGCAGGCGCAGATAGCTGAAAGAGTTTGCTGGAAAACAGGTTCCTCCACACCTTCCTTGTGTTGGAAAGCTTCCAGACTTCCCTGTGCCTCTGACCCTCTGCTGGGGTTTTGTTGAGACATAGGAGGTGAGAGGCAGCAGAGTGAAAACATATGATCTGGGTTGACGTGCTGTTTGCTAGGTTCTCTCACCTGCTCTCGGCCTCCTCTTCTGATCTCTAAAGTGGGGCTCATGTTACTGTTTTCCCTCAACTGGGAATCCTCATATGAGACAGTGTATGTGGAAGTGCCTGGAAAATCCTAAAGGCCATGTAGATGCCACATGTTATTTAAAGCCACCAAACCCTAGATTAGAGGCATGTTAGGGCCAGATGATTTTAATATGGGGAGCCAAAGGATAGATAGCCATTTGTTATGGATATCAACTTACCAAATCTCCAGTGTGTGCTTATTCGCTCAGTCGTGTCCGACTCTTTGTGACCCCATGGACTGTAGCCCACCAGGCTCCTCTGTCCATGGGGATTCTCCAGGCAAGAATACTGGAATAGGTTGTCATGCCCTCCTCTAGGGGATCTTCCCAACCCAGGGAGAGAACCCAGGTCTCCCTCATGGAAGGCAGAGCCACCAGGGAAGCCCAAATCTCCAATGCCAGTACTAAATCCCCATACCAATGCTGCTTTTTACCAGTCCTCTTCTTTTACAGATAGCAAGTCAATGAAGGGGCTTCCCAGATGGCACTAGTGGTAAAGAATCCATCTGCCAATGCAGGAGACCAAGAGACATAAATTGGATCCCTGGGTTGGGAAGACCCCCTGAAGAAGGAAATGGCAACCCACTCCAGTATTCTTGCCTGGGAAATCCCATGGACAGATGAGCCTGGTGGGCTACAGTCCACGGGGTCATAGAGTCGGACACGACTGAGCGCACGCAGCACAGCAGATCGAAATATAAAGGCCCAGGGCTAGGAGTACTATGGATTGTGAGTGGGAGAAGCTGGATACAAATCCAAATCTGGCTGGCTTCAAGCCCATAGTTTTCACACCACACCAAGTTGCCTAAGGAGGACCAGCATATGTGTTGTTCATCCAGATGCTGGCTAGTGTGAGGACCAGGGGGCTGATATATCTTCCAGGTGTAGAGTGACCACCTTGTCCTAGTTTGTCCTGGATTAGCACCGAAAGCCCCACATGCTCGGCAGACTGGGCTGCTTAGCTGCTCTACCTGGGTGGCCCCATATCTTAGTCATTGCTTTCTGTGCACCAGAGGGGAGGCAGAAGTGTTCAGGGGGATCAAGGAAGGAAGAGGGGGGAAAGGAGAGTCAGGTGTTTTAGTCCAGACCTCACTCTGAGGGCCGCCATCCCCAAGAAGGTTATACATACAGCATTAGCTGTGCAAACTGGGGCATCCTATAAAAGAGACGATAAATGTGACAACCTGCTTTGGGCATTCATTATTTTTCTTCTTTTTTTTACTTGGATTCTTTCCAAGAGGTGAGGACAGGGCCTGTCTTCCCTTTAAGAGGACTGGCCTTCAGCCATTCCCTCTTTCTTCACCACTGTCCCCCCAGCCTGCCTGACTTAGACTTTAAAACCTGCAGAAAGAGTTTTGCACATTGGCTGCATGATTCCTCCATCTTTAGAGTAAAGAAGGGAGCTCAGAGGCTGCTGAGTGTCATCCTTTATCTTGACTTCTGCACTTTATTGCCTTTCCCCCTTTGTATCCCCAAGACAGGCTGTGTCTAGCAGGCTGGGTCAGAGCTAGTCTGCCCTGTGGGTTAGGGTGTGGAGGAGATGCCCTGAGAAGGGGTCAGGGACTGTTACCCACCCCAAACCATCAGCTCTCCCTGCATTAATTCTGTGCCTAAATGGTGAGAAAGCTTTTAACCCTTTCCTGGAAGATGGCTCAGGAGTTGGAAAAACACCAAGGCTTGTGCCTCCTGGAAGCTGGCTGTTTTAGGATGCCCCTGATATCATACGGTTGATGTTGAATCGGAGTTTGATTTGTGCTCGGGAGTCTGAGCTGGAAGCTGGGCTCCTGCAGAAGCCTCATGAAAGATGCATTTCAACCAGGCAGTTCCAGGGGAGAAACCAGCTTAAATTACAGCTCTACAAATCCAAATATTGGCATATCTGCAAATCCAAATGTAGGGAATTAAAAAAAAAAATCTAAAGTCTAAGAATCTTATTTTGCACTTCCTGTGCAAGAAGGAAAGGATGAGCTATTCAGAGAAGAGGCAAGGCTGTCAATAACAAGAGAAGCTTCAGCAGAGCAAACCCCACCTTCTTTTCTCTCTTTGGCCATTTTTCAAGTGGCTCAGATAGTAAAGAATCTGCCTGCAATGCAGGAGACCTGAGTTCGATCCCTGGGTTAGGAAGATCCCCTGGAGGAGGGCATGGCAACCCACTCCAGTATTCTTGCCTGGAGAACCCCCTTGGACAGAGGTGCCTGGTAGGCTACAGTCCATGTGGTCACAAAGAGGCACGGCTGAGAATGAGCAGCTAAGCACAGCACATGCTTCCAGGGAAGAAGAGCCTCAATGAGAGAGGAAGACAGTGTTTGTTCAGCACAGTTTTCTGCAGGACGGTCTAAAGAGACCACCCCACCCAGTAATTGGGATGTTGGGCTCACCGAATCTGGTTGGTCTATTTCTGTCTACTTTCCTCAAATCACTTCTAGGCCTGGGGCCAAGGGATTCGCATTGAGGACTGACCTCCCCATAGTCTGTTCACAACACAGCAGCCCCCAGCAGTCTTGTGAGACTGGGAACCTAGCCATGTCACTCTTCTGCTCAAAACTCTCTCATGGCTCCCCATTTCCCTTGGAGGAAAGCCAAAGTCCTAAAGCTGAACCTGGCCTCTGTACTCTAATACCCAGTTAAATCTCAGAGACAGATTTGGGGTGAAGTAGAAAAGAATGGCTTTATTGCTTTGCCAAGCAAAGGGGGCCATGGCAGACTAATGCCCGGGGTAGCGAGGAGTTTTATAGCAGTGGTTCAAAGAGCACATGATCAGCTGGTGGACAGTCTTCTGATTGGTGGGGTGGAGGTAAGTGAGAGTCAGCATCATCAACCTTCTAGTTCCAACCAGTCTGGGTTCTGTGTGCTTGCGGATAGCACACTGTCACTTCAGTGTCTCCAAAACAGCTCAAAGATGTGTGTATCCCTTGATGGAGAATGAGGACCCTGCCCCGTTGTTTCTCTTGACTGCTGGTTCTTCCCTTGCTTCTGCATCTCTTCTTTTCCTTAATTAGCTTCTGCTTGAATCTTCCCATTGGAACTCACGGAAGATCATGGAGGCTGAATGAAGCCTATTTCCTGTAATCAAAGAAATGGGGGACACAGAAAGGTTTTTGTGCCCGGGAGCCCCACAGGGTCTTGCTTAGTTTGAGTCCCTGAAATAGCCCCACAGTCCTGCCTGCCTCCCTCATTACCTCTCTGATGCCCCCTTGCTCACACCTGCAGACACACTGTCCCCTTGCTGTTCCTCCCCCATTGGCTGGCATGCTTTTCCCCCATGTCCTCAGCATACGCTGTTCCTTCTGCCTGGAACAGTCTTCCCTCAGAAAACTTCATGGCATGCTCTTCAGTCTTGACTCGGGTGTTAGCTTCTTGGTGAGCTTTCCCTGACAGCCCTATTTAAAATTCCAAACGTCCTTTTATACATACTGTCCCCTGGAAAAAAAAAAAAAGGTACAACCTAAAAGTTGAGAATTAGGTTTTATTCCACAGACTTGCTGAGGACTTAAGCCTGGGAGACAACTTCTCATATAGCTCTGAGGGATGGTTACAAAAATGATAAAAGTGGAGCCAAACTAGATAGGAACTTTTGCAACAAAACCTAGGTAGTCAAAAACCAAAAGATTACTGTTAATTAAAGAAAAACTGAACATCTCAAGTTAATGAATTTCACATTTTTCTATTTATGGGAAGATGCAAGAGCCTGGGCTCATTGAGATCCTTCCTTTAATATGCACCTTAACTATGTAGGGACAATATCTCATTTTTGGGGGGTTTGTTTTTTGTTTTCATTCCTGAATCCCCTCAGGGTGCAGAGCAGAGCAGCTGCAGTGGCTGATGGCTTGATCACTGCAATATCCTTTGTTTACTGATATGGCAGGAGACATTTTTCATCCACAATACCCTTTTCTCCTTTCCTTCTCTCTCTCTCTCTCACTTATTCAACTCACTTATCACCTTTTAGTATTTTATATATTCTATCTATTTTGGGATTTCTGAACCTTCATGCTTGAGGATCTGGGCTCAAGTTCAGAGAATTCATGGGGGTGTTACTAAACAAACGGGATAGCACTAGCTAATATTTACTCAGTGCTTACTGTATCTAGTACCATCCTGATAGCTTTATATGCATTCACTCATCTAATCCTCACCTATGAGGTAGGCATTTTAGGAATCATATTTTAAGAATCAGTGAACTAAAATGGACAAGAATGGGCAAATTTAATTCAGATGACATTATATCTACTACTCTGGGCAAGAATCCCTTAGAAGAAATGGAGTAGCCCTCAAGAGTCAACAAAAGAGTCCAAAATTCAGTACTTGGATGCAGCCTCAAAAACAACCGAATGATCTCAGTTTGTTTCCAAGGCAAACCATCGAATATCGCAGTAATCCAAGTCTATGCCCCAACCACTAATGCTGAAGAAGATGAAGTTCAATGGTTGTAAGAGCAACATTTTACAGAATCAAAAGCAGAGAAATAGTCACTTTAAGCATCTTGTAGATGGCAAGACCACTAGTGATTTGCAGAGCCAAAATTCAGGTATAGGACAGTGCCCTGGGAGGGTAACCTCCCACTACCACCTTGCCCGAGATAGCAACCCTTATGGCTGAGTTCCCCTCTCTTCATGCTCCACACTTCTCTTGGTCCCATCTGTGGGTGATGAAGCCATTGCCTTTGCATTCATTCACAAGTCTGATTTTCATCATCCATCTGGCCTTATTTTCTGCCAGTTTCCCAATCACCCTCTATATCTTAGCCACTCCAGTCCTTGGTTTATCTCACTCTTTACAAAGATAAATTTCTCTCATTCTTTCTGCATCCAATTAAGTCTTCAGAGCAGTGGTACCCAAACTTTTTGGCACTGGGGACCAGTTTCATGGAAGAAAATTTCTCCACAGACTGGAGTTGGGGGTAGGGATGGTTACAGAATGATTCAAGTACGTTACATTTATTGTGCACTTCATTATTACTATTACATCAGCTCCATCTCAGATCATCAGACATTAGATTCTAGAGGTTGGGAACCCCTCCTTTAGAGAGAGCTTTGCTAACCAGCCTGCTACCCATCTCACTCTTCTTCAGCCTCTTCTTGTTTCCTATACAGGCCTATTACAGTACCAATAGTGAGTGCTTAGTCGCTCAGTCATGTCCAACTCTGTGTGACCCTGTGTACTGTGGCCCGCCAGCCTCCTCTGTCCATGGAATTTCCCAGGCAAGAATACTGGAGTGGGTTGCCATTTCCTCCTCCAGGGGATCTTCCTGACCCAGGGATCGAACCCCGCTCTCTTGTGTCTTGTGCAATGGCAGGCGGGTTCTTCAGCACTTTGTACCACCTGGGAAGCCCATCAGAGTAGTGATGCTGTTTGCTTATTCGCTCATCATTGCCTGTTTCTCCAGGAACGCAGACTTTGACATGTCACTGTCACACCCTCAGGGTCCAATGTCATGTCCTGCACACAGTAGAGACTTAACAAATATGTACTGAATAAATGAATTCTTCTTTGGGTTAGCCTGATATTCTCATCCTGTATGTTTCAAGAGAAATATTTCTTCAAAAAGTGATTTTGAGTTTCAGGGATGTGCTCAGGTTTGCAAAACTAAGGTGTTAAGTAGAACCAGGAGGAAGCTTGATGGAGTAAAGTGGGTCAAGGAAGAGAAATTAAAAAAAAAAAAAAGAGGAAGAGGAAAGCAATAAGGGCCTATTAACAAGAACAAAGAAAAGAATTTGCTAAAGTTCATTGCATGAGGCGTTGATACCAGTTGACTAAATGAGTTATTTGACTGCCTTCAATTCAAAATAATCCTTGTACCAAAGTGGCCTATTTGGGGGTAGTGTATTCTGTCACTCTTCATTATGAACTAGCAAAAAGATGAGGTTCTATTCTCCAAGATGGCAGGGGGATTTATTCTGTGCCAGATACCGTGCTAACTACTTGTAATCATTACCTGGCCGACATTCCTCACAACTTCACAGGGTGGGTTCTATTATCACCCTAACTCCCATTTTAGAGCTGGGGAAGGTGACACGTCAGAGGTGACTTGTGCCTACCACAGAGCTGGCAAGTTAATGCAAATTCATAGGTCTGATGCACAGTGAGGTCAAACAAACCGAAACATCCAAAATTGGAGCAGAGAAAGGTTTATTGCAGGGCCAGGCAAGGAGATGGCTCATATTCTAAAAAGCCTCATATGACAGTTCTATTTCCAGTTTTTTAGCCAGCAATCCCACTCCTGGGCATACACACCGAGGAAACCAGATCTGAAAGAGACATGTGCACCCCAATGTTCATCACAGCACTGTTTATAATTGCCAGGACATGGAAGCAACCTAGATGTCCATCAGCAGACAAATGGATAAGGAAGCTATGGTACATATACACAATGGAATATTACTCAGCCATTAAAAAGAATTCATTTGAATCAGTTCCAATGAGAAGGATGAAACTGGAGCCCATTATACAGAGTGAAGTAAGCCAGAAAGATAAAGACCAATACAGTATACTAATGCATATATATGGAATTTAAAAAGATGGTAATGATAACCCTATATGCAAAACAGAAAAAGAGACACAGATGTACAGAACAGACTTTGGGACTCGGTGGGAGAAGGCGAGGGTGGGGTGTTCTGAGAGAACAGCACTGAAACAAGTATACTATCAAGGGTGAAACAGATCACCAGCCCAGGTTGGGTGCATGAGACGGGTGCTCAGGGCTGGTGCACTGGGAAGACCCAGAGGGATGGGATGGGGAGGGAGGCAGGAGGGGGGATCAGGGTGGGGAACACATGTAAATCCATGGCTGATTCATGTCAATGTATGGCAAAAACCACTACAGTATTGTAAAGTAATTAGCCTGCAACTAATAAAAATAAATGGAAAATAAAATAAAATAAAATAAGAAGCCTCCAGCTCCCCCAAAGGGTTTTGGCAAAGCATTTTCAAAAGCCAGGTGAGGGAGGGATGGTCACAGGGTACCAGAAATGATTGTGCACAATTCTCTGATTGGCTGATAAGGAAATGGGGTGGTGTCACAGAGGTGAACTTTATCAGTCCTTAGGCTACAGGAGGCCTGGAGCTATCAAGTAGTTAACATCTTCCATTTGGTGGGGGTTTTAAAATGTGCAAAACAACTCAGGAAATTTGCATCAAATACTATTATTATCAGGGCTTCCCAGGTGGTGCAGTGGTAAAGAATCCAGTTTTGATCCCTGGGTCAGGATGAATCCCCTGGGGTTAGGAAATGGCAACCCACTCCAATATTCATGCCTGGAAAAGTCCCTAGCCAGAGGAGCCTGGCAGACTATCATAGTCCACGGGTTGCAAAGAGTGGAAGATGACAGAGCACAGATACATACACACTATTATTATCGAGGTACTCGAGAGGAGTTAAAATGGAGGATATGGGGGAAGCCCTGTCCTAGGAAGGCCCCGTAAGGTCCCACTTGGTTACAAATATGGACCCGCATGTCTGTATCCAAGCCCCACTAGACATGTCCTCTTTGCACTCCAACCACTGCATGTCCCATTGACACACACAATAGGACAGAGCTTCTTGGTGAAACAAAATGCAGCCATTAACTCAGTGTTTCCTTTTCCTCTTCCTCCTCCTTGAACTGGGCCATGATTCCCCCAGAGCAGTTAAGTCCAAGGGTTTCAGACAGGTTTCTGAGAATTTAGCCCATGCATACTGATTGCAGAAACAAACTGATGGAAGATGGCCCCACTAGGAAAAGCAACCTGAACTTTCCATATAAAGATGGCCCAGGGAGAGGGAGAAAAAACAACCTCAGGACCCTGACTAATTTGACAAATGAATGTACTACCATGGGAGGGTCTGAGTCATTAGAGCTTTGGGGATGTGCCAACTAAGATAAATAAATCGGATTTCAGCATGTTGTACTGAATCACTACATCCCTGCAGGCACTTAAACACAACACTAACCTGAGCATGTCTGCCATTTTGGCAAGGTCAAAAAGATTTCTTTCCCACCAGGGGAATTTTCCCTCACCTAGCAATTTACAAAGTTCTGTTCCCATGGTGAAGGACTAGATCAACACTGACCAATACTGTCCTCAGGCTCTCAGTCCTTTTTCTTCCTCATCCTCAAGCCCCAGGGCCTTCTGCCTCCTGAGTTATTATGTAAATGACTTACAGGGGGAATCTAAAATCATAGACCAGGGACCCTCCCACCTTGACAATCTCTAGTGAACTGGATTTCTGCTTAACCAAAGGTTAAAT
Source organism: Cervus canadensis (assembly GCF_019320065.1). Taxonomy (NCBI): domain Eukaryota; kingdom Metazoa; phylum Chordata; class Mammalia; order Artiodactyla; family Cervidae; genus Cervus; species Cervus canadensis. The sequence goes on along the minus strand of NC_057397.1, from coordinate 15,470,698 downwards.
AAAGCCTCCTTGTTTCAGGCCTTGTTAATGAAAATCTTTCTAAACTGTGTTAGTTCACTCACCTGCCTAAGTTTCTGGAGGAGAAAGAAAATAATTACATTTTTGCTTGATGATCAGACATCTTGCAGTGCCTTGGGGCACTATTCTTCGTAACGGTTAAGATTAAAATTTCACTGTAGTTGTCGACTTTTGTGAGAAATGGGGCCCTTAACTGTTCTACGTTGAAGAAGAAATTTTAATTTAATTTTGTTGAGAGGAGCATCTTGCTTTCCCTGTGCTTAGCAGAGTATCAAGGCATTTCCTCAAAAATGCTGATAAGTCAATGAAAGTCTGATATGAATTTATTTATTGCTGTTGGGTTTTTTTTCCCCCCTAATAATAATTGTATCTGCTTGGTTGATCGCTAGGGATGGTTCCAGGTGTTGTGCTAAGCACTTTACATGCTTTATGTCACTGTATCCCTGCCATGCAGTGCGTGGGCCTTGTGCTGTGGGTATTCGGCTATGTCCAACTCTGGTGGCCCCATAAATGGTAGCCCCTATGCTCCTCTGTCCATGGAATTTTCCAGGGAAGAATACTGGAGTGGGTTGCTATTTACCCTGCAGATAAGCCACAGAGAGGTTGAGTGACTTGGCCAAGGTTCCAAAACTAGGAAGGTGCAAACTAGAATCCATGTTACTTGAGGAGCTTTATGGAAGGTAGTCTCCATCTGCATATGAAGCTATATAGAAAGGAATGACCCTAAAACATAAGGAAATGGAAACTACATGAAATGAGAATTGAGGTGGGGCAGACAGACAGAGATGCACAGGTACCTCTACCCACACCCACAGCCCATACACACACACAGACCCACAAGCACCCTGGTCCTAGACTCCCAAGTCAGTATAGCAGTTTAGAGATGCAATTTTTAAATGACCTGCAAGAAAAAAAGGCCAGGTTGTTTTGTTGTTTGTTTTATAACTTCAGACTTTTTGTGAACTGATAGACTTGTAAAATAACATAGATATAAATCATTAGAACAATGAAGTAAGAATATAATAAAATGACCTTCAAGACCAATTTGTAAAATAATTATTAGCTTTAGCATACATAAAATAAAAGTCAAATAGTTATAAAATTTCTACCAGCTCACTCTCGATTTCTTTTCTCCTTTCTTTATGGACAGAAGTTGGTGGATCTACAGAGGTACTCACATTTTCACTTTGCAGGGCTAGGTCAGACCGACTTTTGCTTCTCCAAAAGTGATTACCAACAGGCAGTACGGGCCTCACCTGGGAGCTGAGCATGCTGGTAAATGCAGGATCTCAAGCCCCACCCCTGATTGGCTGAACCAGGATCTGCATTTCAACAAGATCACCACTCCAGTACTTTTTCAGGGGAAATTCCATGGACAGAGGAACCTGGCAGACTACAGTCCATGGGGCTGCAAAGAGTCGGACACAACTTAGCATCTAAACAACAACAACAACAGCAGGTGATGCTGGTGAGTGTTAAGTCTTGGGAAGCAGTGATTTAGAACAAAGACTCAGAAGTCTGACCACATGTTCTAATTGAGATCCATATCTCTCATATCTATGTGACCTCAGGCAAATTACTTAACAGTTCTGTGCTTCAATTCCCTAGTTTTAACAGTACACCCCTCTCTGGGCTATTGTAAACTCTGCAAGGTAATGGGCCTGGCAGGTAAAGGGCAAATGAGAGAGTGCCCAGTGGAGCCTAGCACTCTATAAGGTAAGGATGCCAAAGCATCTGTTGTTATTGCTAATGATTTTTTAAAAAACATTTTTTTTAGTCCATCCTGTTGTCTTTGAGACAGACGCACTCAAGCTAAAGACATTTACTTGGATGTTTGATGTTTAATTAGCTGTAGGCCCTTATGGAGGGCTTCCCCTCCCACTTCCTCATCTGGGTCTTTTGGCTTGGGCCTGCTGGGTCTACGTAGGCCCACTTGGACAGGTTCCTCACCTCGCTCAGCATCATCTATTGGTACCAACCGTCCTGAACAAGGTGAGTCTACAGGAGTCACGGGGTGAAAGCTGATGAGTTCTGATGTTCCAGGCTGTCAAGGACAGAGCTCACTAGGGCCTGGTAGAGATTTCAGGCCCTGGTCAAGGGGGGAGGAGCAATTCAGCTGAGAGAGGAGACTTGCCCTGGGTGGTGGGGTTTCTGTGACAGCAGGGATGCTGGTTGCTCCCATCTTCTGTCTTTTGTTCCTTCTACAGATAAAAGTCAGTGTGTCCTCTAGTGAGATGGATGCTTCTGTGAGCCTGGAGCTAGGAAAAGGCAGCAAATAGAAGTGAACAGTCAGTGTTTCCTGAAGATTTATGCAGAAACCTACCCACAGAAGCAGGAATGCTGGATTTATAATAGGGGTAAGATAAGGGTAAACAAATCTCATGCTGTGATATAAGTCCCTATCTGTAGAAGCCAGGAAAGATTCCCTGCCCTGTTGCTGAGTTGTGTGCTTGACAGGTTATCCTCAGAGGCTTGTTTTAGGACACTTCATCTGGAGGTCACATCGGGCCCCGCATGTGAAAGGTGGAAGGACATGTCTGGGTGCAGAGGAGGGCAAATCCTCTGTCCCTGCTCATCTGGAAGCTCAGAAATGGAAGCAGCTGCGGCAGAGGCTAGAGTATTTGAACAATCCTGGAGAGGAACTGGGTGGGAAATTAAGTGACCCTGTAAGCCTGGGCCTGATCAAGGAAATATGCCAGGAAACCTGTGTTTCCATTCTTGACCTTGGTCCAGCAGTCACACCCACCCTAGACCCACCTCTGCCTTTTATTTTGTCAACAGCAGGTAGATAAATGCTCTCAAGTTTCCAGTTTTTCATCTCACCTCCAGAGAAGGAAGCCTACACTGACCTGCAGGAACTGGCCGGCTGTCTCCACCATATCTTCTGCCTCTGGAGGACAAAGGCAGTGTCTTGATCATCTCTGTATCCCTTATTTGTAAGCTTTCTACATGTACTAGTAAAGTTTACAGAAAAAGAAAGAAAGCCAGAGCTCTGAGGGTGAATCTCTTTTAGAAATACTGGAATGAGTGCTCTCTTCGGCAGCACATATACTAAAATTGGAACGATACAGAGAAGATTAGCATGGCCCCTGCACAAGGATGACACGCAAATTCGTGAAGTGTTCCATATTTTTAGGTATCTACCAGGATTATTTTTGTAATCTGGTCCATTAATAAACAATTGAAACAGATTGAAAAAAAAAAAAAGAAATACAGGAATGTAACTTAAAATTTGGAAAAATTATCTTTCACCTATAATATCTGGGGTTCCCAGGTGGTTCAGTGGTAAAGAATCTGCCTGCCAATGCAGGAGACCTGGGTTTGATTCCTGGCTGGGGAAGAGCTGCTGGAGAAGGAAATGGCTACCCTCTCCAGTATTCTTGCCTGGGAAATCCCATGGGCAGAGGAGACTGGTGGGCTACAGTCCATGGGGTCACAAAGAGTTGGACATGACTGAGCGACTAAACAACAACAATGTATAATATTTACTCTTTGGTGTTCTGTCTTTTTAAAAATAATTCTAATCAATTTATATGTAATTATTATTATCCCACTTTCCAGATATTGCAACTGAGCCTCCAGAACCAAGAAAACAGAGCTCTCATGTAATGAAGCCAGGATTCAAATTCTACTAATGTAGACATCCAACCCTGCTTTGCCTAAGCTGATTCTAGAGACACCATCCCGGGTCCTCTGGGATGTGTTCCTTTGGGAATTTCCCTGAGCCTAGGCTTGGGCCCCATGTTCCCTCCCCCGTTTTTTTTTGGGGGGGGGGCAGAAATCAGTCTTTTTAAAAAAAATTATTTATTTTTTAAATTGAAAGATAATTGCTTTACAGAATTTTGTTGGTTTCTTCACATTTGTTAAACTGCAGGAGGAATGGACTAAGACCCCACAGGACATTTGTCCACTGGGTGTGAGAAGTGCAGAAGAAGGTGGACAGCAGGGAGACTGGGCTTTAAAGCTTGAGCAGTGTCAAGTATGAGTCTCCAGTAAATTGTGTTGTTGCCACAAGACTTGGGCATGAGAAGAATTAACAGAGAGCCAGATACCATCTCAAGGCCCTCCAGGGGTAGTTCAACCCAGGGACCAGAAGTCAGGACTGATGAGTGACCAGGCTAGTGTGATAGAAACCAAGTTGATCCCCAAAGATGTGTATGTATAGCCACAGTTGTGTGCAGAGTAAAGGAGACATACGTGCACGTACATGAGCGCACACACACACAGATACAGCCATCAGGAGAGCAACTGCGTGCAGTCAGAGACACACAGACAGGATAAGGTTCCTTTATATTGCAGAAAATATCATTCAGATTATCAGGCTTGCCCTATGTCAAACTTTGCAGATTATCAAGATTTCTTGTTAGTGTTATTAGTCATGTTTTCCATATTCCTGGTACAAGCTGTGTATAATATACTACATCTTGTGGAAAACAAAGGATGAGATACATAGACACACACATACACACAATGCTTTTTCCCATGATTTTTTCACATTTAGACTATATCTGTAAGTTTACCTAAAAAGCTCATAAGCATGGTTGCCTCTGAGTAGGAACCCAAGGACTGGAGGTGAAAAGAGAATCACTTTGCATTACCTTCTTTCTTTAATATTTAAACCTTTTAATTATGGATGTGGGTTCCTTATTCAAAACAAAAACACTATTTTAAAAAAAAGCAAACAGAAAAACAGACTATATTCTCATGTCTATCTTACACTCCGATGTTTCTGAATTGGTTCCTGTGAGTGAATGGTTGTTTTTGAATGTGATTAACTCTGAGAGCATTTATGATAGGTTGGAGGCTGTTTATGGTTCAATGTAGAGAAGCAGATTGATGGAACACCCTTGGAGGTGAGGAGGATGGAAATGCTTTAGGGGAGGTAAATTCCTCCAGCCTCAGCCACGAAAGGCCAGATTAACCACTAGGGAGTGATGAGTGTCAGTAAATTCCAATAAATCAGGTAAGAAATAAGATAGATTCTTCATCTTGATACCTGGCTGAATTGGAATATCTAGGAGTCTTAGGAGATTTGAACTGAATTTAGGGAATTTTTTTGTTGTTGTTGTTAAGATAAGATGACTGTGTACACCAGACATTTGCTTCCGTGGCCACATAACTGAGATACAGACTTTAAATGGACTAGCTGACTTTGTTCAGTACCTGCATGTAGCAGAACAGTGAGTAGTCATTTTGCTGGTCTCATCACATTTAACCTGTAAACAATCATACCACGTAATATCCCATTTTACTTGTACAGAAATTAGGACCCAAAGAGTTAGGGGTTGATCAACTGACCCAAGATGTCACAGATGATATGGCAGGGTCACAGTATGACACTAAGGACTCTGACTCCAAACCCTTGGCTCTACCCAACACTGACTGGAAGAAAAGGAGCCAGGGCTTAATTATCCACAAGAAACTGGCAAATAATTATCCTAAGGTAGTGTCTGTCAGACCCTGGCTACATCAGAATCTCCTACAAAGCTTGAAAAATACCCTACCCCCATGGTTTGGATTCAGTAGGTTTGGGCTAGGGCCTGGGAATTTGCATTTCTAACTAGTTCTCAGAAGATGCTGATGCTCTGGTCTGTGGGCTCCACTTTGAGAACTAATAAAGTGAAGAGCTTAGAATAGGGGCTCTTAAATCTTATTTGGTGTCTTTAGGGTCCAATATGGGAACAACACAATTACTTGCTATTTATTTCCAGTATGTGTGTTTAATTTTCATTTTTTTAGATTTTGGTAAAATACTTTTTGGAAACATCCACTATCTCATTTATTTTCAGGGAGAAAACAGAAATGACTTTGTATTTACAGGCAAATCAGAGAGTAAGGGGATCAGGCACCTTAAGGTGTGGAGTTCAGAAGTAGCCAGAGGACTCCCCAGATGAAAGGCCCAGTCACTAGTCAGGACTCTTCTGGTCACAAATGACAAAAATCTAACTTAAATCATTTAAGATTTTATTTGGCTGTGTGTAATAGAAGCTCACTTTATACAGGTGTCTTGGAACCAAGTTTCTGATTTTGTTGTACAATAACCCTTTTGGAGTTAGATGGTCACTGTTAGAAGCTCGATAGTATAAAGTCTGACATCTCTTTCTTATTTTAGTTTTTACTCATGGCTCATTCACTTTTTTATTTTTTTCTTATTCACTCAAAGTGGCTGCTATGGCCCCAGTCATCACATCTGTGTTCTAGTAAGAAAGAAGCTAGATAGTGGAAAAGGTATGGTCCATTTTACTAATTGTTCATATCTTTCTTTAAGGTTTCAACTGTGTCACATGACCATATATAGCTGCAAGAGAAATGGACAGAGTGAGTAGTTAGTTGCATACATTGCATCCCTACACAAAATGAGAAACTTGTAGTCAAAGGAAAAGGAGTGATTGGTTATTAGGAAGAAACTTAATCCTACACAGCAAATTGGACAAAATGGGGAACATATTGCCATTATGAGAAAAACAAGGATAGAGTACCTTCAAGAAGGCTGTATGAGCCAGCTTTGTCTTCATAACAAGCCACTTCAAAACCTAGTGACTTTTAGTTTAAATTCAGACAAATATTTACTTGATGATGAATCTGTGGATTGGTGACTTGGGCTGGGTTCGTCTGGGAAACTCATCTCTGCTCCATGTGGTGTCACCTGGGCGTAGTATTACTGCTGTGACCTTAGCTAGATGGCTGGGATGTTTGGGATACCTGGGCTTTTCTTTTACCTTCCATCATGGCGTGACTGGGACCAAATGGTTTATGATGATCTTTTTCATGTCTGGCAACTGTTGCTGACTTTTGGCTGGGTCATCTATCTCCAGCAGGCCGGAGACCAAGTTCTGAAAGCAGCAAGAGAGAGTGTAGGTACCAGTGTACAAGTACTTTACAAGCCTGTGCTTGCATTGCATTTACTGATGTCCTCTGGCCAAAGAAAATCACTTGGCCAAGACCTGACCAAATTAATGTGGAAGGGGACTGTCAAAGTCGCGTGTCTCAGGAGGCACGACTTTTGGGGGGCCATTACGGCTGCGACGGACCGCGCGGAAGCGCGGCTGTGAGGAGCTACCCCTAGCACAAGCTCAGGGGCAGCGACTGAGAGCCAGGTTGCAACCGGTGCTGGAGCGGCGAAAGGAGCTACCCCCACGTCCGAAGTCAGGGGAGGCAGAGGAGAGGAGCAACCCTACGTCCAAGGAGCGGCAGCTGCGTGGGTGCAGGAGGGCCGAGAGGAGCTACTCCACGTTCAAGGTGAGGAGATACCCCTCGTCCAAGGTAAGGAGCAGCGGCTGCGCTTTGCTGGAGCAGCCGTAAAGAGATACCCCACGACCAAGGTAAGAGAAACCCAAGTAAGATGGTAGGTGTTGCAAGAGGGCATCAGAGGGCAGACACACTGAAACCGTAATCACAGGAAACTAGCCAGTCTGATCACAGGACCACAGCCTTATCTAACTCAGTGAAACTAAGGCATGCCATGTGGGGCCACCCAAGATGGATGGGTCATGGTAGAGGGGCCTGACAATGTGGTCCACTGGAGAAGGGAATGGCAAACCACTTCAGTATTCTTGCCTTGAGAACCCCATGAATGTTGGGGAAGACTCTTGAGAGTCCGTTGGACTGCCAGGAGATCCAACCAGTCCATCCTAAAGGAGATCAGTCCTGGGTGTTCTTTGGAAGGACTGACACTGAAGCTGAAACTCCAATACTTTGGCCACCTCATGTGAAGAGTTGACTCATTGGAAAAGACCCTGATGCTGGGAGGGATTGGGGGCAGGAGGAGAAGGGGACAACAGAGGATGAGATGGCTGGATGGCATCACCACCTCGATGGACATGAGTTTGAGTAAACTCCGGGAGTTGGTGATGGACAGGGAGGCCTGGCATGCTGTGATTCATGGGGTCGCAAAGAGTCGGACACGACTGAGTGACTGAACTGAACTGAACTGTATCAATCTACCAAATATACCCTAGACCAAGGACCAGAATGTCTCCTTATTATGTCTTTGCCTTTCTCTGCAGGTCACCTTCATTCCTTTACACAAAGCACTTGCCCATATCTGGAACCCAGGATCACTTCTTCAGCTTCCCACCCAAAGGTAACAGATGTTTCTTCTTTAATTGTATTCTGAAAATCACTGGGAAGAACTTTGATTGGCCTGCTGTGGGTTAGATGCTAAACCCAGGGTTAACCAACTGGGATATGATCATTGATGGTTCCCAAAGGACCCTCATATTTGGCCAGAGGTTGCAGTAGGGGCAATTTTAAGAGATGCCATTCTAAAAGTGAATTGAGATCCCTTTAGGAATAATGGAGATATATTGGCCAGAAAAGACAAATAGATGTGCAGTGTTGGGAACCATTGAACAGAAAACCTCACAGACTCTCTTTTTGGATTTTTTTTTTTAATATTTATTTGTTTTGTTAGTTGGTTGGGAGAGTCTGGATTTAGTAAAAAACTTAAGCTAATTAAAAACTTAGTTTCTATTGTTTTCCAAAACATTAGCTTATTAAACCAATCTACACATTTTCTTTATTTTCTTTGAAAAAAATGCAGATCAGCATCCACCACTGGCCCCCATGGGAAGATTTATGAGTGTTCTTTGTGGCAAACATACAACAGAGATTAAATTACTTGTCACTCACCTCCTCCTGCGATTGTGTTGGGAAAACAACACAAAAAGTGAAAGAAGAAAGACTTGCGTCCTTAATTGGCATATTGGTCACATCAATGAGGGTCTATTTTTTCCCTCCAATCCTGTTAGGAATTTAAGAGCATGCTAACAAAGTTCCATATCTGGATTTGTGAATATACGGGATTTCTGGCAAAGTGAAAAGGCTGGGATCATCTCTCCAGCAGGGTGTCTGATGGAGGCATTCCAGATGAGTGTCACCAAGGGTCTCAAGCATGAGTGGAGTGTAAGGGCGCCCTCTTGCTTTTCAACTGGAGTGAGGGACGGTTAAGAGAGGCAACCACCGGAAGTGTTGGAGAGCAGAGGGATGCTGGCCTTTGGGGAATGCTCCCACAAATAGTGAGATTCCTGAAAGGCTTTGAGAGAGGCTTTGCTTGTAGCCATGGCGATGCTGGGTTTCTCATGCCCCCAGTGCCAGAGAGTGAGTTTTTTCCCAGTTCCCAGGGGCCTTAGCTGGTGCAGCCGTGGCTTTTTTCAGAAACCTTCTAGACAGAACTCCTGCTCAGAAGCACTTCGTTAATTGGTGGAACTTGCTCCTCACTGTCTCAGTGCCCTGCAGCGTTTCATAGGCACCCCCCTTCTGCCCAGCAAACATTTGTCAGTAATTGTGGCGTCACTACTTTTAGTTAACATGCTCTGGTTTGCCTTCAAGGGGTTGTTCAGTGCTCCTTTGGATTCTTTGTTGGCACTTAGGGTGTGTTTATCAGCAGGATTGCTGAGAAGTCTCTGGGCTGTGACTTTGAATATGAAAACTGTCTGGTATCATGTATACCCTGTTCAAAATTCATGCTCCTTTCTCTTTGCATTCCTTAGTCTGATCTCCCTTACCACTGGTCCTGAATGGGAATTTACGAAAGAAACTTGGGCCCTAACAGGGATTTCTCACTGAAGGCAGTAGACAAGCCATTAAGAGAAAAGCTTCAATCAGGGAAACTGTGCAGAGATCCATGAGAAACTGCAAGAAGACTCCAACTTGAAGGCTAGGCCACAGAGCCAGGAGCCAGCTTAAACTGTGCAGGGCACATTCATGGTGCCAGGAGTGAGAGTGAGAGCTGGGGGCAGTAGGAAAAACAGGAGAAAGTTTTCAAATGACTGCCTAGAACAAAAGGAATTTTTTCATAGTGCAGGAGAGCAAGAGTTAATGAAGCTTTATTTCTCATTTGCTATATCTCTATTACCATTTTTTTCCTGCAAAACATGTTTTGAGCAGTCATGATGCTCAAACATAGGAGGTACAAAATTAAATGAAATACGGTGTCTGCCTTTGTGTATAATGCTGATGAGTTAATATATAATTGGCTAATACTCTGATGACAGTCCTTGCAGGATGCTTGGGGGGCATCCATGTGTCTCTTCATCTCACAATATTTATTGAGTACCTGCTGTGTTCCAGGTGTTGTGGTGGGCTGGGGACACAGAGATGAAAGAGGCGCATGGTCTGCCTACAAGGACCTCACTTTCTGGCGCAGGGGTGACCTGTAAACACAACTCAGTGCAGCGAGGGCTGAGATGCAGACAAGTGGTAATTTTACAGAACTCCTTGGAAGAAAACATACTTGAGAGTCTTCACTTAAACTTTGTTTGTTTGTTGTGCTTTAGGCAGAGGAACTAGATATCTTATTTTATCATAAAACACTTTATGGAAATGTGTATACATAACTATCTAACTTTAAAAATTCTCTCCATTTAATCTGAAGTCTGAGATGATGAATCGCTCCCCCTGCAGAAGAAGTCTCAGTGATGCAGCGTTGAATAAAGATCTTTGAGCTTCCCTAGGTGGAAGACAGAAGCCAGCACCCAGAGGGCTGTCCTGCTTAGGTGCAAGGGTCATCCTCAGTGAGTTCTCCCTATGCATTCTCCTGGGGTCTAGTGAATGAATCAGATGTTCAAGGGCAAAAGGGGCCCTGTTTTTCCTTTTGGATAAAGATTCAATTATTGCCTGTCCTGGTCTGGTTGACTGTTTTGAATAAGCCTCTGCCCCTCGGGAAGCTTTTCATGGTTCAGCTGGGATGGTTAAAGAAAGGCCAGAGGAGCCCTGGAGTGGGACTCCCAGTCAGAATTTGAATGTAAGTGAGATATGACAGCCCTTCCATGCCTCTCTGCACCAGGAGATGTTTTCTGCCCAGTATCGTAGGGTGATTCTAGGTCGAGGAGTCCCAAGGAGGATGTTCATCTTTCATCCCAAATTCACGTGCCTTAGCTCCCTGCATGATAAAGAGGTTGACTGATAAGCAAACTGCCTGTACTGTGTAATTCCACCCGCTATGTGGTTCCATCAGGAGTTGCTCCATGCTGCATCTCCCAGGCTTCCCAGCTTACCTGCCTTGTCCAGAACTGTTTGTCCCTGCTACAGTGCAGCAGTTAGGAATGTGGGCTCTGGATTTAGACAGGTTTGGTTATGAAATCCAGTTCTGCCACTGACTAGCTGTGAGGCCTTGGATGAGTTGCTTTACCCCTCTAGACCATTCTGTAAAATGAGTATAATAATAGCTATGCATCAGGATCCCAACAGGAAATAGGTGCTGCCGTATTCAGGTGAGCATCATTCAAACAGGCCTTGTTCACAAAAGGAGAAATTACAGGTGTGTGAAAGGTTTTAGAAACCACCCTGGCTCATAAGGGAACCCAGGTTAATAGTACAGAGCTGCGGCCACTCCTAAGCCAGTAGGAAAGTTGGGAGAAAGAAGGAACAGGAACCAAAATGGGGAAGAGGTTGTTGAAAAAGGTCTCTGAGAAAAGTCATGACCTTAGTCCACCAGAAATGACTTTATGGAAGGCAGGAGGCAAACTGACTTTCCCTCCTGTCTCCAAATTCCTGCTCTTCTGAGGCTCCCTGTTGTTGCAACCCAACTAGAAACTGGAGGGCATGAGAGGAGGTAGCATAATCTGTCAGACCAGCCTCCCAGGGCAGGGCACAAAGTGGAGGAGGCTGGGGATGGCTGTATGGCACAAACATCCGGCAGGAACATGTTCATGGTCTGGCTAAGCTGATCAAATGATGAAATGGCATTAAGGGCTAACACAGTTCTTGGCACCAAGTTTTCAAAGAAAGTTAGCTAAGATTATTAGCATTTCTCTGTTCTAGGTCAAAAGTGAAAGAGTTGTCAGTGATTTCGGGCTGAGCCCATGAAGTAGGGCCTGTCATAAGTAATGGAGGGTTAGGGAATGATGAGTCTTTGATATAAAAGGAAAATTAAGTTTTGTTTCTCCTTTCCTGAGGAATGTTCAGATACTTCTTGCAGCCTGTCCCTATCAGCTTTTCTCTGACATTTTTAGTAGCATGTGAACATGCTATTTTGAAGACAATGTGATTTAAACTACTAGTCACTTTAATAATGGTTCTTGAAAGAATAAAGAGTTTTTTGGGTTATTGGAGGGGAGGAAATGAGGCCTCCACTTGCCAAGGTGCTCCCAGTTAGGCTGTGTCTCTTCTGCAGGTGGCATCCAAGATTTAATACCAGCAAACACTTGCAAAAAATTCCTGGATTCCAGATATTGTTTTTTTTAATTCATCCTACTTGCATCTTAAATCCTCATAGCTGCCTTATGAAGCATTGTTAGCCCCACTTTACAGATGAAGAAACTGAGGCACCAAAAGTTTCAACTTTTTAACCTATAGTTCTCAAAGTTTCAAATGGCAGAGCCAGAATTTGAATCCAGTCTGACTGCAGAGTCTCTGTTCTTCTCCACCCTGGCTGTGTTGGCATTCCTAGCTCTGAGTGTAACATCTGCTCCATAATATGTGTTCAGGAAGTGCTTACTGAATTAATTGGAGTAAACACACAGAACTACACTTTAAAAGTTTTAACTCCTAGAACTATAGCCCCTTATTTGAAGGAAGGGCCGGCATAATGAATTTATATCCATGAGGCACAGGAAAAAGTCAGATTTAACACATTAAAAAAAAAAAACACCTTTATTTTATATTGGAGTATAGCTGATTGACAACACCGTGATAGTTTCAAGTGGACAGAAAAGGCACTCAGCTAAGCATACACATGTATCCATTCTCCCCCAAACTCCCCTCCCATCCAGCTTGCCACGTAACATTGATCAGCATTCCCTCTGCTGTGTAGTGGTATGTATGTACATGTCCATCCCAAACTCCCTAACTCTCCCTTCAGATTTAACACTTTAAAGTCAAACTGTTCTTATATACAAACTAGTTTATATAGGGTCCATTTTTGCTTACGGGCTATTAGCTAACATGGTATAAAAAGACTCACACACAACCTACTCACACCATACCTTTCCCAGGTAGCGACAAGCTGGGATAACTTAAGAGAATAAGATTCCAACAGATTTTCTTTGTGTCCTTGTAAGAAAATTCCAGCAGCTCACATTTCAGAATGTTGTCTTTGGTGGGAAGCAGCTCATGGCTACACAGAAAGACGAATGTTATCAAGGCCTTTGGAATTGACTGTAGTTTAACCTCAAGGTCACTGGGAGGCCAGAGCTGAATGACTGGAAAGAATGTTGGCCCCTGAGCCAGCCGAGCCTCTGGGCACACTGGCCTCCCTCTGCAGGCCTGCCCGTCAGCGCTGTGACAGTCTGTACCAGCCCTTAGCAACGCAGCAGCTGCGTTCTCCCCACAGGAAGGGGACCCCCCCTCAGGCAGGAAAGAAGGGCACCTCCTTGGCTGATCTGCCTTCCTTCTTGCCCACACAGCCCATCTCCCTGCTCACACAAAAGACTCTTTCAGCAACCAGTTACCTAGATTTGAACTTTTCAACAAGGCTTTTTGTTTTGATTTAGTTTTTTTATCTTTTTTTCCCTTTAAGCTCCACAGCTAAAATACCAGATCCTGCTGTTGCTAAGATTAAGGATTTTCTCCTCATTTTCTCCCTCAGCTCAGTTTCTGTTGACTGAGAAGGACCAAGAGATGGATTACTGTTCCCTTGCCAAATGCGGAGAGGGTACTTGAGCTCTGGGGGTGCTTACACTGGGATTCAACATTACTCAGCTTTGTGCTAATCATTCTTAGTTACTCCTCAATGCTCTCCTGAAAGTCAGAGGCGTTTGTGTCGGTAACTAAGGCCTCCTGAAACCACTCAGCCCTAAGTGTACACAGGAGAACCATGGAGTTGGAGGAAAAGGTAATCTAACATGAATATTTATATACTGTACAGAGCGTGTGCCATTATTCACTCAGCTTATTTTCATTTTGTGCATTTTCTTCCCATTTGCAGTCTTTATTTATTGCGAAGTTGAGGCTGTTAGCAAAATAATACTTTGGGGTGGGTTTTATTTTTCCTTTAGACATATTTTTTTTTTCCCCGCTTTCTACTTTATCTCTGGGACAGTATGCCAATTTAACAGCAAAACTGGTCACTGCTGCAAACCCAGAGAGACTGATGGGGTATTGTTCTGAGCCAGGGCTTTTCCACTGAGGCCTGAGCACAGTGATGTGTGAGCCCTGTGGTCACTGAGCTGTGACAGCGCCCATCAGTCACCATCTGGGGACAGGAATCACCCAACCCTCTGATTTTTGATGTGAGGTTGCAGGTGCCAAGAGGGCTCTACTCCAATATGTGGTCACTGAGCTGTGACAGCTCCCATCAAAGTCACCATCTGGGGACAGGAATCACCCAACCCTCTGATTTTTGATGTGAGGTTGCAGGTGCCAAGAGGGCTCTACTCCAATATGACAGGTGTCCTTGTAAGAAGACACACAGACAAATACAGAGGAGATGGCCATGTGGCAATGGAGGCAGGGGTTGAATTGCTACAGCAAGCAGTCATGAACCACCCAAAGTTGCCAGAAAACCACCAGAAGCTTCCAAGAGTCAAGGAAGGATCCCCCCTACACAAGACTTCAGAGACAGCATGGCCCTCCCACCATCTTGATTTCAGACTCTAGACTCCAGAACTAGGAGATAATATATTTCTGTTGTTGTAAGATACCCAGTGTGTGGTGCTTTGTCGTGGCAGCCTTAGGAAACAAATGTACTCTTTATGGCCAGCCCAACTCTCAGAAATGGTCAAAGCTGACCGAGCTGTCAAAACAACAGAGAACCTACAGTATTCTAATCCCTTACACCGACCAGGGGGTAAGCAGCTGGTCAGGTTGGAGCCCTGATTTAAAGGGTTTCCTTTAGATTAAAATCAGAATGGACCAAGGATGGAAAATTGCAAGCTTTATGACTTAACATGGACTCCATCCAGGGTTATGAGGGAAAGAAAGAGATCAATGGTATCTGAAAGATCTTCTTGGCAACTCCAGACCCTATATATTATCCTTTTTCTGGGACAAAACCCCTCCCACATTTTACTCAGCTATCCTGATAAGGTGAAGTTAACTAGACACATGTCAGCACCCATAGATTCACCAGTTACTTCATTTGCATGCACTTTTCTCATTTAAATATCATTACAGTAAGGTGGGGACCCTATTGCCAGGGCAACTGTAACAGAAAAAGGAGCAGTGTCATTTTGATAGAGACTCTTGCTCCACTTTGACGGATTCCTACTGTGTCCCGGGTACCCTCTTATTTGCTGTTATAAAGATTCAGCCATTTTCCTCACCTTATTTCTGCCTTTTCCTCACCTCACTTTGCTTTTCTCTTTGCCAAAGTTCTCATGGCTTCCCCTGAAGTTTGACCTGAACTTCAGACTTTCTACTGAAGTTGCTACTTTAGCTCCTTCCATTCTTCCAAGTGAATTTGATGATATTTCCCCTTCTGTTCCAGAGCCTCACCTTCTGATTAACATGCCACTCACCGGTTTCCATGACTGCGTTCTCAGGTCCTGACACCCAGTCTTAGGACCTACATTATAACCTGTCCTGAGTGTCAACCCCAGCTGGGCTGTCAACCAGCTCCCATGACCGTGTGATAAGTTCTTCAATAATTCGTGGCAGCAGGTTCCTCATCTGTAAAATGAGACGTTCTACTTTGTGAGAATTAAATAAGATAATGTATATGAAGCCTGATGCGTATAGGCTTTGTATTAACTATCTAATGCGGTGTAACTTCATGGCTTAGAGCAGCAATAATTATTATCCTTCACCGTTTCCATTTCTTAGGAATGCAGGGACAGCTTGGCTGGGCTTTTCTGGCTTGGGGTTTCTCCTGAGGTTGCAATATGATGCTGCCTGGAGCTGCCGTCATGTAAAGGCTTGGCTATGGCAGGAGAAGCCACTTCAAAGATGATTATCTTACATGGGCCTCTTACCTAAGTGCTGGCTACTGATCACTCCCTCTCCATGTGGGGGTCTTCACAGGGCTGCTTGAAAAGCCTATTGGTATGGCGGCTGTCATCCCCCAATCAGAACAATAGGGGTGGAGGGCCCTAGGGTATATAGTTTTTATGATCTAACCTCTGAAATAGCATCACCTACACCACATTTTTCCAGTAGTCATGTACAGATGTGAGAGTTGCACTATAAAGAAAGCTGAGCACTGAAGAACTGATGTTTTTGAATTGTACTGTTGGCGAAGACTCTAACTGCAAGGAGATCAAACCAGTCAATCATAAAGGAAATCAGTCCTGAATATTCTTTGGAAGGACTGATGCTGAAACTGAAGCTCCAATACTTTGGCCACCTGATGCAAAGAAAACTGACTCATTGGAAAAGACCCTGATGCTGGGAAAGATTGAAGGCAGGAGGAGAAGGGGACAACAGAGGATGAGATGGTTGGATGGCATCACCGACTTGATGGACATGAGTTTGAGCAAGCTCTGGGAGTTGGTGATAGACAGGGAAGCCTGGCATGCTGTAGTCTATGGGGTGCAAAGAGTCAGACACGACTGAGCAACTGAACTGAACTGATACGGATACACCACATTTATTTGTTGAAAACAAGTCACTAAGTCCAGCCCATATTCAAGATGAAGGAATTTAGACTCCGCTGTTTGAATGGAAGAGTGCTAGTGAACTTACATATTTTAAATACATGACAGACTTGTAATGAATGTCAACTTCTATTATAATTTTAATTATATTTATGTTTCTTTTATGGGCTTCCATGGTGGCTCCATAGTAAAGAATTCCCCTGCACTGCAGGAGATGTGGGTTCGATCCCTGAGTGGGGAAGATTCCCTGGAGGAGGAAATAGCAACCCACTGTGTTCTTCCCTGAGAAATCCCATGGACAGATGAGCCTGTCAGGCTACAGTCCATAGGGCTGCAAAAGATTCGGACACAGCTTAGCAACTGAACAATAACAACAACATATTTCAACAACAAATATTTTTATTCATACAAACTATGATCACATGCTACTTTCTCATCCTTGTGAGAAGATCTCCACCCCTGGTCTTCAAAATCTTAACTTTATAGAGAGGTTTTAACAATTCAAAGGGTCTCAACATCACCACACGCTCTCAAAACTGCCTCCTTGAAAATGGCTCCCACTGTGGGAAGGGCCTGTGGGTGTATATTTCAAGGCCAGAGGAGGGCAAGGAGCCTCATTGTCTGGTCCAGCCCCAGGGCCAACTTTCAGTCATGCCCTTCAGATGTTCCCAAGAAATTGACAGTCTACACGGGATCTATATCATTTCTGCTGGGGTTTTGCTGTGTCCTCTGGCCCCTGGCCACAGGTTATTCCCTCCGTGATGTGGACTATGATAATAGTCCCTGTCACAAATTGTTCTTTACTGTCTGGTTTTCCACTCGGGTCCTCAAAGACCCGCCAGACTGTGGACCGGACCAAGGCCTCTGGAGCACTTCCCAAGGACCTTCTTGCTTGGAAAATTAGTAGCTTCTTCCCAAGCATCACTCTCAACTTGCTAAACACTTTGAAACAGTCCCAGCAGGACGGGTCTCCCTCAGATCCCAGGGTAGGTAGGTGCTTCTGCGGATCCAGCCCTTCTGCTCCAGATCGTGTGGTCCTCACCCACCTGGCATGTACTGTGTGTATTACCTATATTTGTGTGCATATGTGTGTATATGTGTATGTGCATATCTATGTTTATATGTCTGTGGTTAAAAAAAAAACATGTTGTTCCTAGAATTTACCTCAACTACTGGTGTGTGTGTGTACCTGCAAAAGTCATAGGTTGAAATCCTAACTGTATATTTTATATATATATATATATATATATATATATATATATATATATATGTGTGTGTGTGTGTGTGTGTGTGTATTTACATGAAAGTGAAAGTTACTCAGTCGTGTCCACCTCTTTGCAACCCCAGGGACTGTAGCCTGCCAGTCTCCTTTGTCCATGGAATTCTCTAGGCAAGAATACTAGACTGGGTGCCTATTGTTTTCTCCAGGTGATCTTCCGAACCCAGGGATTGGACCCAGGTCTCTCATATTGCAGGCAGATTCTTTACCATCTGAGCCACCAGGGAAGCCCATATATACACATATTGCATATATTATAGTGACGGACAGGAAGCTTGGCATGCTGTAGTCCACAGGGTTGCAAAGAGTCAGATAGGACTTAGCGACTGAACAACAACAATGCATATGTATGTGTGTGTATGTATATAGGCATATATATATTTATATATCTGCAGTTAAAAAAAAATTTTTTTCTAACATTCACCATATAGTTGATGCCTGTGGCTCCTCAAACCCTTATTGAAATCTAACTGCACATAATATATATGTATATATGCATAAATATATTTATATATTTGTGATTTTAAAAGTGTTTCTAGAATTTACCATAACTACTGATGCTTGTGCCCCCCCAGATTCATATGTTGAAATCCTAATGGGCCTGGTGATAGTTTTAGGAGGTGGGGCCTTTGGGAAGTGATTAGGTCATGATGGCAGGGCCCTCATGAATGGATTAGTCTGTTATAAACAGACCCCAGAAACCTCCCTCATCCCTTCCACCAGGGGAGGATGCAGTGAGGTGTCTTCTGAGCATCAGGAACCAGGCTTTCAGCAGATACTGGATCTTCCGGAGCCATAGCATGGACTTCCCAGCCTCTAGAACTGTGAGAGATGTGTTTCAGCTGTTTAGAAGCCACCCAGTCTATGGTATCCTGTGGTAACAGCCTGAACTGGCTGAAACAGCTGGGGTAGAGTTGTCCAACTAAACTTTTGTGATTGAAAAGATCAATCTCTTTCCTTTTGGAACAGTCTCCTCAACCTCTTTCAGATAAATAAGCCCTGAACTGAAAGCTCAAACTCCCTTCAGGTCTGGTGGTATCCCTCTTAGGCAGTCTCTGCTTTCTTCCTGGAGAACCCATACCCACTCACCTTGTTTGGATCTGCTCTTCCGCCTGACTCTTTACCTACCTACATCTTAGTCTTAGCTTGGCTCTCATCCCTCATCTTCTTCTTTGTCTTCTGAGTTGGAGTTATCTTTCATTGTCCAGTAATGCAAAATGGAAACACAAAATATGTTTTCCCCTAAAACTATTGACCACCATCTTTTCAGTTCAGTTCAGTTCAGTCACTCAGTCGTGTATGACTCTTTGCGACCCCATGAATCGCAGCACGCCAGGCCTCCATGTCCATCATCAACTCCTGGAGTTTACTCAAACTCATGTCCATCGAGGTGGTGATGCCATCCAGCCATCTCATCCTCTGGGTCCCCTTCTCCTCCTGCCCCCAATCCCTCCCAGCATCAGGGTCTTTTCCAATGAGTCAACTCTTCACATGAGGTGGCCAAAGTATTAGAGTTTCAGCTTCAGCATCAGTCCTTCCGATGAACACCCAGGACTGATCTCCTTTAGGATGGACTGGTTGGATCTCCTTACAGTCCAAGGGACGCTTAAGAGTTTTCGCCAACACAGTTCAAAAGCAACAATTTTTCAGCGCTCAGCTTTCTTCACAGTCTAACTCTCACATCCATACATGACCACTGGAAAAACCATAGCCTTGACTAGATGGACCTTTGTTGGCAATGTTTGGCCCCAGGTAAATATCAGGGAGGGAACACAGCCCCACCCATCAACAGAAAATTGGATTAAAGATTTGCTGAGCATGGCCCCGCCCATCAGAAAGTGTAGTGAAAGTGAAAGTCTCTCAGTCCCAGTCTTTGTGACCCTATGAACTGTAAGTCCATGGAATTCTCCAGGCCAGAATCCTGGAGTGGAGAGCGCTTCCCTTCTGCAGGGGATCTTCCCAACCCAGGGATCGATCCCAGGTTGCCCAAATTGCAGACCCATTTTTTATCAGCTGAGCCACATACTGAATGTGGCCCCACTCATCAGAACAAGACCCAAGTTCCCCCTCAGTCAGTCTCTCCCATCAGGAAGCTTCCATAAGCCTCTTATCCTTCTCCATCAGAGGGCAGACAAACTGAAAACCACAATCACAGAAAACTAACCAATCTGATCCCATGGACCACAGCCTTGTCTAACTCAGTGAAACTAAGCCATGCCGTGTGGGGCCACCCAAGATGGGCAGGTCATGGTGGAAAGTTCTGACAAAACGTGGTCCACTGGAAAAGGGAATGACAAACCACTTCAGTATTCTTGCCTTGAGAACCCCATGAACAGTATGAAAAGGTAAAAAGATAGGACACTGAAAGATGAACTCCCCAGGTCAGTACGTGCCCAATATGCTACTGGAGATCAGTGCAGAAATAACTCCAGAAAGAATGAAGAGATGGAGCCAAAGCAAAAACAACACCTAGTTGTGAATGTGACTGGTGATGGAAGTAAAGTCCGATGCTGTAAAGAGCAATATTGCATAGGAACGTGGAATGGTTAGGTCCATGAATCAAGGCAAATTGGAAGTGGTCAAATAGGAGATGGCAAGAGTGAACATTGACATTTTAGGAATCAGTGAACTAAAATGGACTGGAATGGGTGAGTTTAATTCAGATGACCATCATATCTACTACTGTGGGCAAGAATCCCTTAGAAGAAATGGAGTAGCCATCATAGTCAACAAAAGAGTCCAAAATGCAGTACTTGGATGAAATCTCAAAAAAGACAGAATGATCTCTGTTTATTTCCAAGGCAAACCATTCACTATCACAGTAGTCCAAGTTGATGCACCTACCAGTAATGCTGAAGAAACTGAAGTTGAATAGTTCTATGAAGACCTACAAGACCTTCTAGAACTGACACCAAAAAAAAAAAAAAAAAGATGTCCTTTTCAGTGTAGAGAACTGGAATGCAAAAGTAGGAAGTCAAGAAATACCTGGAGTGACAAGCAAATTTGGCCTTGGAGTACAGAATAAAGCGGGGCAAAGGCTAATAGAGTTTTGCCAAGAGAACGTACTGGCCATAGCAAACACCCTCTTCCAACAACACAAGAGAAGACTCTACACATGGACATCATCAAATGGTCAATAACAAAATCAGATTGATTATATTCTTTTCAGCCAAAGATGGAGAAGCTCTATACAGTCATCAAAAACAAGACTGGGAGCTGACTGTGGCTCAGACCATGAACTCCTTATTGCCAAATTCAGACTTAAATTGAAGAAAGTAGGGAAAACCACTAGACCATTCAGGTATGACCTTAATCAAATCCCTTGTGACAAATACAGTGGAAGTGACAAATAGATTCAAGGGATTAAATCTGATAGACAGAGTGCCTGAAGAACTATGAACAGAGGTTCTTGACATTGTACAAAAGGCAGGGATCAAGACCATTTCCAAGGAAAAGAAATGCAAAAAAGGCCAAATGGTTGTCTGAGGAGGCTTTACAAATAGCTGAGAATAGAAAAGAAGTGAAAGGCAAAGGAGAAAAGGAAAGATATACCCATTTGAATGCAGAGTTCCAAAGAAGAGCAAGGATAGATAAGAAAGCCTTTGTCAGTGATCAATGTAAAGAAATAGAGGAAAACAATAGAATGGGAAAGACTAGCAATCTCTTCAAGAAAATTACAGATTCCAAGGGAACATTTCATGCAAAGATGGGCACAATAAAGGACAGAAACGGTATGGACCTAACAGAAGGAGAAGGTATTAAGAAGAGGTGGCAAGAATACACAGAAGAACTGTACAAAAAAGATCTTCATGACCCAGATAACCACAATGGTGTGATCACTCAACTAGAGCCAGACATCCTGTAATGCAAAGTCAAGTGGTCCTTAGGAAGCATCACTACAAACAAAGCTAGTGGAGGTGATGGAATTCCAGTTGAGCTATCTCAGATCCTACAAGATGATGCTGTGAATGTGCTGCACTCAGTATGCCAGCAAATTTGGAAAACTCTGCAGTGGCTACAGGACTGGAAAAGGTCAGTTTTCATTCCACTCCCAAAGAAAGGCAATGCCAAAGAATGCTTAAATTACTGCACAATTGCACTCATCTCACATGCTAGTAAACTAATGCTTAAAATTCTCCAAGTACTTCTGGAGAATTCATGTACTGCTTCAACAGTACATGAACTGAGAATTTCCAGATGTTCAAGCTGAATTTAGAAAAGGCAGAGGAACCAGAGATCAAATTGTCAACATCCGCTGGATCATCGAAAAGGCAAGAGAGTTCTAGAAAAGCATTTACTTCTGCTTTATTGACTATGCCTAAACCTTTGACTGTGTGGATCACAACAAACTGTGGAAAATTTCTCAAGAGATGGGAATACCAGACCACCTGACCTGCCTCCTGAGAAATCTGTATGCAGGTGAGGAAGCAACAATTAGACCTGGACATGAATAAACAGATTGGTTCCAAATAGGGAAACAAGTATGTCAAGGCTGTATATTGTCATCCTGCTTATTTAACTTATATGCAGAGTATTTCATCAGAAACGCTGAGCTGGATGAAGCACAAGCTGGAATCAAGATTGCCAGGAGAAATACCAATAATCTCAGATATGCAGATCACACCACCCTTATGGCAAAAAACGATGAACTAAAGAGCCTCCTGATGAAAGAGGAGAGTGAAAAAGTTGGCTTAAAACTCCGCATTCAGAAAACTCAGATCATGGCATCTGGTCCTATCTCATGGCAAAGAGATGGGGAAACAGTGGAAACAGTGACAAATTTTATTATTTTGGGCTACAAAACCACTGCAGGTGGTGACTGCAGCCATGAAATTAAAAGATGCTTGCTTCTTAGAAGAAAAGTTATGATCAACTTAGACAGCATATTAAAAAGCAGAGACGTTATTTTGCCAATAAAGGTCTGTCTAGTCAAAGCTATGGTTTTTCCAGTAGTCATGTATGAATGTGAGAGTTGGACTATAAAGAAAGCTGAGCACTGAAGAATTGATGCTTTTGAACTGCAGTATTGGAGAAGACTCTTGATAGTCCCTTGGACAGCAAGGAGATCCAACCAGACCATCCTAAAGGAAATCAGTCCTGGATATTCGTTGGAAGGACTGATGATGAAGCTGAAACTCCAATACTTTGGCCACCTGATGCCAAGAGCTGACTCATTGGAAAAGACCCTAATGCTGGGTTGAAGATTGAATGCAGGGGGAGAAAGGAATGACAGAGGATGAGATGGTTGGATGGCATTACCAACTCAACGGACATAAGTTTGAGTAAACTCCGGGAGTTGGTGATACAAGGACGCCTGGCATGCTGCAGTCCAGCTGCAAAGAGTCATACATGACTGAGTGACTGAATTGAAAACTATTGAGATAAGCTGTATTTAGATTTCTAGGCTAGTTGTCAAAGGCTCATTTTTTCCAACAATGTAACTGATAACTTGCAATGTAAATTTTGGAAAAGTGATGTTACTAAATGAATAACCAAATAAAACAAAAGAATATTTATGCATGGTTTATGTAACCACTTCCACAATCAGGATACAGAATGGTTACAGTGCCCCCAAAATTGCTTTGTGATATCCCTTTGAAACAACAACCCCTCCCTAACCCTGATAACCACTGATCTATTTTATTCTTTATCACTGTTAATTTTGTCACTTCGAGATTGTTATATAAATGGCATCTTTTGTTTTTGTTTGTTTTTGAGATCTATCCATGTTGTTGCTTGTATCAATACTTTGTTTCTTTTTAATTTTATGTAGTATTTCATTGTGTCAATATGCTATAATTTGTTTATCCAACTGCCAGTTGAAAGGCACTTGGGTTGTTTCCAGTTTTGGGCAATTGAGAATTAGTATTCAGGTATAATTTTTCTGTAAACACAAGTTATTATTTCTCAAGGGGAAATACCCAGGAGTGGACCTACTGAGTCAGATGATACATATATGCTTAACTTTATGAGAAACTGCCAAACTGCTTTCCAGAGTGTATGTACGTTTTTCCGTCCTTCCAGCAATATGCAAGAGTTTCAGTTGCTCCACATACTCACAAGCACTTAGTATTATCAGTATTTTTTAAAAAATTATTTTAGTCATTCTAATAGGTTTGGAGTGGCATTTTATACTTTAAATTTGCATTTCTCTATTGGCTATGTTGAACATCTTCATATGCGTATTTGCCACACCTGTATCTTTAAGGAAGTATCTGCTCTTTTGTCCAGTTTTTTAAATTGTGTTTTTATTTATTGTTGATTTTTTAAGAGAGTTCTTTATGTCTATATACCTCTTGTCAGATATCTAATTTGAAAATACTTTCTTCTAGTTTGTAGCTTCTCTCTTCAATCACTGAATAATGTCTTTTGCAGAGCAAAAGTTTTCAATTTTAATGAAGTTCAGCTTATAATACTTTAATGAGTCATGTTTTTGGTATCATTTCTAAGAACTCCTGTTCTATGTTCTATGGTTTCTGATGAGAAATCTGTCATTTGAATTGTTCTCCTGTAGGTAAGACATTAGGCATTATTTCTCTCTGGCTGCATTAAAGATTTTTTGTTTGTTTGTTTTTAAAAGTTTGATTATGATGTGCCTCTGTGTGGGTTTCTTTGAGTTTCTCCTGTAAGAGACTTGCTTAGTTTCTTGAATCTGTAGGTTTAAGTCTTTTGTTAAACTTGGGGATTTTTAGACCATTATTTCCCCCAATTTTTTTTTAGCACTGTTCTCCTTCTCTTCTATTTTTGGGACTCAAGTGACCTTAATTTTAGGATTTTTAATTTTTTTTTTTTAACTTTTGCCTTCCAGGTTCCTGTGACTCTGTTAACTTTTGTTCAATCACTTTTCTTTTTGTTGTTTAGACTGGATGAGTTCTGTTGACCTGTTTTTAGGTTCACTGATTTATTTTCCCTGTCATCTCAGTGTCCATCTAGTGAGTATATATATATATATATATATATATATATATTTGTTTATTGTACTTTATATTTCTAAAATTTCTATTCCATTCCTTTTTATTCCTTTGCTGAGATTTCCTATGTTTCAAGTCATTTCTAGAATCTTTGCTATTGTTTGTTGTGACATTTTTAAAATAGCTGTTTCTTTTTTTTAACAGTCTTCAGCCAGAAAATTACAATCAGTGTGTGTTGCTTTGCTTAGTTATCCTAACAAAATAGCATAGACTGGGTGGTTTAAACAACAGAGATTAATTTTCTCACAGTTCTGGATGCTGGAAGTCTAAGGTTAAGGCACTAGCTAGCAGGTTGAGTGTCTCCTTGGCTTGCAGACAGCTGCTTTCTTACTGTGTCTCACATGGTCTTTCTCTGTACATAGGCATCCCTTGTGTCTCTCTGTGTGTCTGAATTTTCTCTTCCTTTTAAGGACACCAAGTAGATTGAATTAGAGCCAACCCCAATGGCCTTATTTTAACTTAATCTCCTTTTTGAAGACTCGGTCTCCAAACAGGGCTTCCCAAGTAGCTCAGTTGGTAAAAAATCTGCCTGTAATGCAGGAGACCTGGGTTCTACCCCTGGGTCGGGAAGAACCCCTGGAGAAGGGCATGGCAACCTACTCCAGTATTCTTTCCTGGGAAATCCCATGGACAGAGGAGCCTGGAGGGCTATATACCCCAAATGGAGTCACATCTGGAGGTACTGGAGGTTGGGACTTCAGTGCATGAGTTTTGGGGGCACAGCTCATAACCCTGTGTCATCTTGAGGTTGCTGCCTGTTGATGGTCTTTTCTTAGTTGATTGAGGATTTCCTGGGTCTTCATATGCTGAGTAATCTTGAATTGTACAATATCCTGCACATTTCATATGTTACATTGGGAGACTTCTCTTTTCACTCCTTGAGGCAGATCTAAGGGCTTCTTCTGGAGTTCTCTATTCATGCTGATTCTAATTTCTGGGTTTCCGGCTGCACTATATTCAGGCTGGGTGATACTGGAGGAAAAAAGAATGAATAAATTGCCACGTGGTAATTTTTGGCTTGGTGTTACTTCAAATTTTCTTTGCCAATCTTCCCATTACTATTTATTTCTCAGGGTACTCAAGTAGCTGTTTCACACATTCTGTCCAGGTTTTACAGCTGCGTTTAGTTTAGAGAGGAAGAGTGGATTGTGCTTACTCCATCTTGCCAGGAACTGGAATACACAGAAACAGAATGAAATCAAAGTTGAATAGGAAAAAGATGGAAACACATCTCTTGAAAGTTAATGTTTAAGGCAAACAGATACCAATTAGGAGAAGATGAAAAAGTGGGTAGAAGTATAAAGGAAAATGAGAAATTCTGAAGGAGCCATTTAAAAATCTACAAAAGCTTTTGAAATTGAGAATAGTGGTATTTACTGTTTACTTTTGGGGTTTCTCCGGTGGCTCAGATGATAAATAATCCACCTCTACTGTCCTTCTTGAGAGGGGAAGATTCCCTTGAAGAAGGAAATGACAACCTACTGCAGTATTCTTGCCTGGAGTATTCCATGGAGATGAGCCTGGCAGGCTACAGTCCATGGGGTCACAAAGAGCCAGAAACGACTAGGCGACTAACACATTCATTTTCACTTTTCATTGTGTAATTTTAGATGAAAATGGATAGTGTCTATCTCTGGCATATGACTAATGACTATCTTTATGCTTATGAGGAATGATTAATTTTTCAGTTCAGTTCAGACGCTCAGCCATGTCCTACTCTTTGCGGCTCCATGGACTACAGCATGCCAGGTTTCCGTGTTCATCACCAACTCCTGGAGCTTGCTCAGACTCATGTCCATCGAGTTGGTGATGATATCCAACCATTTCATCCAATGTTGTTCCCTTCTCTTCCTGCCTTCAGTCTTTCTCAGCATCAGGTCTTTTCTAATGAATCAGTTCTTCCCATCAGGTGGCCAAATTATCGGAGTTTCAGTTTCAGCATCAGTCCTTCCAATGAATAGTCAGTACTGCTTTCATTTAGGATTGACTGGTTGGATCTCTTTGCAGCCCAAGGCACTCTCAAGAGTCTTCTCCAACACCACAGTTCAAAAGCATCAATTCTTCGATGCTCAGCTTTCCTTATGGTCCAACTCTCACATCCATACATGACTACTGGAAAAACCATAGCTTTGACTAGATGAACTATTGTTGGCAAAGTAATGATTCTGCTTTTTAACTAGCTAGCTATGTTGGTCATAGATTTTCTTCCAAGGACCAAACATCTTTTAATTTCAGGGCTGCAGTCACCATCTGTAATGATTTTTGGAGCCCATAAATGAAGTCTCTCACTGTTTCCATTGTTTCCCATCTCTTTGCCATGAAGTGATGGGACCAGTTGCCATGACCGTAGTTTTATGAATGTTGAGATTTAAGCCAGCTTTTTCACTGTCCTCTTTCACTTTCATCAAGAGGCTCTTTAGCTCCTCTGATTTCTGCCATTAGAGTGGTATCATCTGCATATCTGAGGTTATTGATATTTCTCCTACCTATCTTGATTCCAGCTTGTGCTTCATCCAGCCCTGCATTTCACAAGATGTACTCTGCATATAAGTTAGATAAGCAAGGTGACAATATGCAGCCTTGGCATACTCCTTTCCCAATTTGGAACCAGTCTGTTGTTTCATGTCAGGTCTAACTGTTTCTTCTTGATGTGCATACAGATTTATCAGGAGGCAGGTCAGGTGGTTTGGTATTCCCACCTCTTGAAGAATTTTCCACAGTTTGTTGTGATCCACACACTCAAAGGCCTTGGCATAGTCAATAAAGTGGAAGTAGATGTTTTTCTGGAATTCTCTTGCTTTTGCTATGATCCAATGGATGTTGGAAATTTGATCTCTGGTTCCTCTGCCTTTTCTAAACCCAGCTTGAAATCTGGAAGTTCTCAGTTCAAGTACTGTTGAAGCATGGTTTGGAGAATTTTGAGCCTTGCTTTGCTACCATGTGAGATGAGTGCACTTCTGCCATAGTTTGAACATTTTTTGGCATTGCCTTTCTTTGGGATGGGAATGAAAACTGACCTTTTCCCAGTCCTGTGGCCACTCTGATTTTTCCAAATTGCTGGCATATTGAGTGCAGCACTTTCACAGCATCACCTTTTAGGGTTTGAAATAGCTCAACTGGAATTCTATCACCTCTACTAGTTTTGTTCATAGTGATGCTTCCTAAGACCCACTTGACTTCACGTTCCAGGATGTCTGGCTCTAGGTGAGTGATCACACCATCGTGGTGTTCTGGGTCATTAAGACCTTTTCAGTATAATTTTTCTGTGTATTCTTGCCACCTCTTCTTAATATCTTTTCCTTCTGTTAGGTCCATACCATTTCTGTCCTTTATTGACCCCATCTTCACATGAAATGTTCCTTGGTATCTCTAATTTTCTTGAAGAGATCTCTAGTCTTTCCCATTCTATTGTTTTCCTTTATTTCTTTGCATTGATCACTAAGGCAGGCTTTCTTATCTCTCCTTGCTATTCTTTGGAACTCTGCATTCAAGTGGGAATATCTTTCCTTTTTTCCTTTGCCTTTCGCTTCTCTTCTTTGCTCAGCTATTTGTAAGACCTCCTCAGACAAACATTTTGCCTTTTTGCATTTCTTTTTCTTGAGGATAGTCTTGATCACTGCCTCCTGTACAATGTTATGAACCTCTGTCTGTAGTTCTTCAAGTACTCTGTCTATTGGATCTAATCCCTTGAATCTATTTGTCACTTCCACTGCAAAATTGTAAGGGATTTGATTTAGGTCATACCTGAATGGTCTAGTGGTTTTCCCTACTTTTTTCAATTTAAGTCTGAATTTGGCAATAAGGAGTTCATGGTCTGAGCCACAGTCAGCTCCCAGTCTTGTTTTGCTGACTGTATAGAGCTTCTCCATCTTTGGGTGAAAAAAAATATTATCAACCTGATTTTGTTATTGACCATTTGGTGATGTCTCTGTGTAGAGCTGTCTATTGTGCTGTTGGAAGATGGTGTTTACCAGTGCATTCTCTTGGCAAAACTCTATAAGCCTTTGCCCTGCTTCATTTTGAACTCCAAGGCCAAACTTGCCTGTTACTCCAGGCATTCCCAGTTCATGAAAACTGAGAGAATTCCCTACCACTCGACCTTCCTGAGCAGGGAGTCCTTCAGGCTGGAATGAAAGACCCTCGACAGTGAGTCCAAGCTTTATGAAGAGATGAAGATCTCTGGTAAAAGGAGGTAAATGGATGATTAGAAAAGCTAGTGCTACATTGCTGTAATTAAAATGGATAACCAGCAAGGACCTACTGTATAGCACAAGGAATTCCACTCAATGATATGTGGCAGCCTGGATGGGAGGGGCGTTTGGGGGAGAACGGATACACATGTATGTATGGCTGAATCCCTTTTCTGTACACCTGCAATTATCACAGTATTGTCAATCAGCTATGTTATTGTTGTTCAGTCACCTCATCATGTCCCACTCTGCAGCCCCATGGACTGCAGCACACCAGGCCTCCCTGTCCATTACCAACTCCCGGAGTTTACTTAAACTCATGTCCATTGTGTCGGTGGTGCCATGCAACCATCACGTCCTCTGATGCCCTCTTCTCCTCCTGCCCTCAATCTTTCCTAGCATCAGCGACTTTTCTAATGAGTTGGCTGTTTGCATCAGGTGACCAAAATACTGGAGCTTCAGCTTCAGCATCAGTCCTTCCAACGAATATTCAGGGTTGATTTTCCTTAAGATTGAATAGTTTGCTCTCCTGGCTGTCCATAGGACTCTCAGGAGTCTTCTCCAGCACCATGGTTCAAGGACATCAATTATTTGGCACTCTTCCTTCTTTCAGTCCAGGTCTCACAACCTTTGGGAAGAGCAGAACCTTTGCTATACTGACCTTTGGTGTCAGAGTAACGTCTCTGCTTTTCAACACACTGTCTAGACAAAAAGACATGACACTAAAAGATGAGTGTAAAATTAGCAGCTTAGAAAAAAGAAATTGAAAAGCTAGTATTATTGTAATTTTGATTTGTAGCCCCACTTTTTGTTTTTAATTTGATTTGAGACTAATATGTAGCAAACATTTCTAATACTTTTTTTTCCATTTAATTTGGGGGAGAAATCAGATTGGTCTCTAAAATGAATGTATGTGTCTGACCTCAAGGATAGCATTTGGAAATCTTTGTCCTCCAATATGAAGGTAAACCAGGGTCAGGTCCCTTTGAATGCAGCAGCTAAATAACAGAAGCTACAAAATAAACTCATGTGAGGCAATAACAATAAGAGCAGGCTTCAAGAAAAGGAACCGAGGAACAGTAATAGGTGCAGAAAAGTCTCAGAACCTGTGTTCCAGATACTGCCTTGAATAATATTATAGTAAAAAATATCTGGGAAAAAATTTTAAGAAATGTGTAGGACCTTGTATTAGTAAATCTGTGTGCATATGTGCCAAGTCGCTTCAGTCATGTCCAACTCTGTAACACTTTGGACTGTAGCCCGCCAGGCTCCTCTATCCATGGGATTCTGCAGGCAAGAATACTGGAGTAGCTTGCCATGCCCTGCTCCAGGGGATCGTCCCAGCCCAGGAATTGAACCAGCATCTCTTGTGTCTCCTGCCTTGGCAGGTGGGTTCTTTACCACTAGCGCCACCTAGTAAGCCCTAATAGTCTGCAGGGTGCCATAGCAGAAAAGCACACCCTGTGTGCCTTAAACGGCAGAAATTTATATTTTTTCACAGTTCTAGAGACTTAAGTCCAAAATCAAGGTGTTGTCAGGGTTGGTTTGGATCAGACTTCTCTTACTGGCTTGTACACAGCCGCCTTCTATTGTTGTTGTTGTTTAGTTGCTAATCATGTCCAACTCTTCTGCAACCCCATGGACAGGACTGTAGCCTACCAGGCTCCTCTGTCACGTCCCCACATAACCTCTTCTCTGTGTACACACAAAGACAGACAGTTCTGGTGTCTCTTCCTCTCCTTATAAGGACACTTCCTGTTGGATTAAGGCCCCACCCTTTGGCCTCATTTAACCACTAACCTCCTTACAGACCCTATCTGCAAATACAGTCACATTAGTGGTTAGGGCTTCAGTATATACATTTTGAGTGGAAACAGTTTGGCCTATACATTCCATCTTTTGCACCCCCCGCCCAAATTCATGTTATTTTCATGTGCTATTAAAATACACTCACCTCATTTCCACATCCCTAGAAGTCTTAAGCCATTCCAACATTGATTCCAAGTCCAAAGTCTCATTAAGATGTCACTTGATCAGGTATGGGTGAGAAGTGATGCATAAAATTAACCCTCACAGAACCCATAAGGAAAAATATAACACATTGTTGAAACACAAATAACAGAAAAGTTGAACAAGTAAGGGTACTTTCAGTGCTGTAAAGGAGTCCAGTCCCTTAAATGAACTGGAACATACCTCCAATTCAGATTGCTGTAGAATTCTTTCTTTCAGAACTTAAGATAATTTTGACATTCATATGGGAGAACGAGTGAGGACAAGAGATTTTGAGAAAAAGAAATTATTAGCAGTATAGAAAGCCTTTCCTTATCTGATGTCAAAGTGTCCTGCAAAGCTGTGGTAAGTAAAATAGTGCAGCATCAATGCAGAATAGACACAGGTCGTGGAGTATAATTAGAGTACAGAAACAGACCCAGGTTAAATGAGTAAAGTTCAAAAGCAGTTAATCATAGAGGGAAGAAGAGTTTTAAAAAATGAACAGTATTAAACTAGAGAAAGCTTTTTATAGACATTAAAGAAGACTTAAATAAACGAAAAGGCATCATATATTGATAGATCACAAACTTAGTATTATTCATATGACAGCAAATTGATCTACAGATTCAATACAATCCCAGCATCTTTGCAGAAATTGGTGAGCTGATCCTAACATTCTTATGGAAATATAGAGACCCAGGATAGCCAGAACAATTTAGAAAGAGAACAAATTTGGAGGACTCAGGCTTCTCAATTTCAAAATACACTACGAAGCCGTCAAAACCAGGACAGTATGGTACTGACATGGGCTTCCCTGGTGGCTCAGCAGGAGAGAGCCCAGCTGCCAATGCAGGAGATGTGGGTTTGATCCCTGGGTTGGGAAGATTCTTGGAGAAGAAAATGGCAACCCACTTCAGTATTCTCCAACCTGGGAAACTGCATGGACAGAGGAGCCTGGTGGGCTACAGTCCATGGGGTTGCAAAGAGTTGGACATGACTTGGCGATTAAACCACCACAACCTAGTAGTTATCTTATCAAATGTCCCCAAGTCTGGGTTTGTCGGATTAGATGGGATAAAATATTTTTGGCAAGATCACTACTGAAGTGATGCTGTGACCTTTGTCCTTCTCCGTGCATCATTTCAGAAGGTGCGTGCGTGCAGTCTCTGCTGCTAATGGTATCGACTTTGATTACTTGGTTAAGGTGCTGAATGATACAATTATCCACTGTAAAAGTGTTTTCACATTTGCAGTGAATAAATATCTTGTGGGGAGACACTTTGAGACTATTCAAATGTCTTGTTTCTCATCTCACTTTTGCCCATTAACTTGAGCATCCTTCAATGGTTACTTCTCTGCAACAATGTTCACTGTGGTGTTTACTAATGGTCATTTTTAATTTTCATCATTCCTTATAAAATTATTAATTGAATTCTACTGTAAGGAAGAGCAAGTCTTTCATCTCCACTTATTATTCATTTATTTTTTGTATCAGTACAGATTCATGGATATTTATTTTAGTCTATGGGTTATAATCCATTACTATACTTTTATTTATTTTGTTGCTCAAACTGTCCCAGATTTAGTCAGTAGGAGCTTATTCAATTTAGTCCATGTGTCTTTTTCAACACGTTCACATCATTTGTTGAACACTTCCTTCTTATTTTTTGGTTCCATAAATATTTCAGGCTCATCTTATACATATAATTTTTAATGCTTCTGTCCTCCAATTTCCTATATCTTTAAGGACCTGCATTTCCTTTTATCAAATAATGATACTTATAAACCAAAAGATGAGCACTAGGTATAGTTATTACTACTGAGATGTTACTACTTCTAGGATCTCTTAGGAAAGATAGCTATGAAATGATATATTTACTTACTAATGCAAAATATGCATATATATTCATTTCTGTATCTATTTATGCACACACACATATTAAAACTATAAGTTCAGACTAATAGTTCTACTCCCAGTCCCACATCACTAGATTTATTGTCATTTTCTTCCTTTCCTTATTTATAGCTCCTTTCTCTGACCGGGAGAAGCTTGGCCCTCATTTTTCACCACATATTCACTTACTATAATCCAAGTATACACATAAACTAGTTTCCAAATTTCTAACTCACACCCTTACATCAAAAACAAATTTACTAATGTTAAAAAATAATCAAAGATGTGTGTTAAAGATGGTAAGGCAGACTTTGTTCAGGACCATCATGGTAGGTGGAGGATAACATACTCTACAGAAAACAGTTTAGACAGCTCTTATTCACTTAAAAATCACATCATTAAAGTCATTCCATACCAATTCAGGGAAATTGTCTCCCTGACCCCCCACCTCTCTTTTTTAATGGCTACCTAGCATCCAGTGTATGGATGGACCATAGTTTATTCAATAACTCTTCAATGTATGGACATTTAGGTTGTTTCCAGTATTTTGCATATGCAAGCAATGCTGAAGAAGTGTTCACATTTATTTTCATATTTTTGAAGGTGTAGCTGCTGGATAAATTACTAGAAGTGAAACTGCTGAGTCAAAATGTTGGTGTGTATGAAATTTTGTTAACTATCTCCAAATTCCCTTCCAGATGGAGCACACCAATTTTCATTTCCACCAGCAATGTATGAAAGAAACTATTTCCTTTGGGGATTTATTTAATGGTCAGAGACAAGGCCACATAAACTTCTGGGATACAGACATTTTAAAATTCAATTTAATATTTGTTGAAATACTTCCTTGCTTTGCTCCTCCGTATGTGTAAGCCAGCAGTTTGTTAACTATGACATTGGGCAAGATACTTAAACAATAAAACTTGGTTTTATTGTTTATAAATATATAAAATAATAAAACTTGCTTTTAAAAACTTTTTTAAGATAGTAAATGAGATTACGTATGTAGGGAGTGTATTACAGTGCCTGGCAATAAATGAGAATTTGGGATGAGTGAAGTGCTTCATAAATACATAGTGAAATAAAGTATTTAATTTTCTCCTGGCAGCTTTGCACAGCACAAATGCCTGAATAAAATGGCTCTTCTTCACAGTAGTTCACCTGTGTCTGTGCTGGGGGATATTAGGGCCCGTCCTTTCCGTTAATTGTTGGGCCCTCAATTGTAGCACAGCATCATGGTCAAATATTTATTCAGGAATGTGGTACATCTCGATTTAGCTATTTGTCCAAAATATCTACCAAACCCACCATCTCTTCTCTATCCCTAAAGACACTGCCCTAATCCAGGGCCCCATCTGTGACCTGGTCTCGGGTCTTCTAACAGCTCTCGCTGACTCTGGACTTGCTCCTCCAACTCCTTCTCTACCCCGTTCTGGAGGATTCCACTGTAATCTCTTTTGGGTAATTTCCATAGTTAAAAGCCTTTCTTTGATTCCACATGACTTAGGGATTTTAAAGCCCATAGGTATATTTGCCTTTTCCTTGATAATCCTTGGGCTTTCCCACCAGTAGGCTTTTGGGCATGTTATTCCATTGGCCTGGAATTCCCTGCCTGATCTTTCAGCCTGGTGAAATCCTTGTGAAATTTTTGTTTTGTGGGGTCCCTGACTGCTTGCTACTGCCAATGGCACTTGGAATGAAATCTCCACCCTAGCTCTTAACAGCTGTTCTGGCCCCCTGCTTAGACCTTAAGTACAAAATCTAGGTTTTGTTTATCCTTGCTTCATGTACCGGGTTATATTGCCTTAATCTTCCTTGTTCTCTAACAGTCTCCTTAGTCAGACTTCAGTTGCTTGAGAGCAACAGTGATGGTTTAATCACCTTACCATCTGTAAGACCTCACAAAGAACCTGGTCTAGAGTGAGGGGTCAATAACGCATGTTGCTGAGTGTGTTTGCTGTGGACCGTGGGGTCAGGGAAGAGAGACTCCAGTTTTCAAAAGCAGAAGAAGAAGTCTGTTCTCCACACTGATGGGACACGCATGACTCGCTCCCACCTATTTTCTTTCTTTCCTCCTATGGGAGGCCAAGGCTCCCAAGACCAGGCTGCTTGTACTGAAAACTGCTCTGCTCTTTTATGCACTGCCTTAAGGAGAGCTTATCCCCGCCTCTTTAACATGAAGTGGTGAAGTTATTTTAATCTTGTTAATCGTAGTTTATTTTGGGTAGTCAGGTGAACACTGATACATGTGTCTTAAACCAGTGGTTCTCATTTTTTTTTCTCCCAATGCCTTGTCCCAGAGTATACTTGAGGATTTGTCAGACTAGAGTGTGAAGGAATGAAAAAGGGTTCAGAAGTCTTTAGAGGTCAGTAACAGAGCCCCCTGTCTTCCTCTTAGCCAATGAACTCACTCTGTAGAAGGAGTGAGATACTCAGAACTGTATTAGAGAAAGTCTAACCCTCACTGTACACATGTGCCTAACCGCCAGTGATTCCCAACCGCCAGCTATCCTGAACGGTGTCTAAGGTCAGTGCATGCGCCAAACCGCAGGCAATGTCTGAGGCGGTGCCTAACGTCAGCGCATGCGCCCAACCACCAGTGAGTCCCAAGGGCAGGAGATCCTGAAGGGTGTCTAACGTCAGCGCATGCGCCCAACCGCCAGTGCGTCCACACCGTCCACACCGCCAGAGATCCTGAAGGGTGTCTAACGTCAGCGCATACGCCAAACCTCAAGAGCTGTCTGAGGAGGTGTCTAATGTCCGCGCATCTGCCCAGCAGCAGGTGATGTTTGAAGGGTGTCTAATGCTAGTTAGCACATGCTCCGAGCCACAAGTGGAATTTGTTGTTTGAAAGTGTGGAAGAATTATCTGTCTCAGACATGCATGCACCCACTTCGTGGTTTTGGATTGTATGTGCTCTCGTCTTGTCTCTTCACTAAACTGTGAGTTTCCTGAGGGCAGGGTATAGATCAGAGTCTTTCCTGTCTGTCCCTCCCTCTCGCCTGGTGAATGTCTAGTGCAGTAACAAATCCACACTAGATAATCAATGTTAATAGATCTATAGAGCCGGTAACAGACAAAAGTCATCAAGTTAACTCCTAGAGCAAACTGTTCAGCATGTAGTAGGGCCTGAAGAATTTAGGGGTTACTGACTGGAGAGGAAGAGGAGGGGGAGGAATATATTTTAGCTATTAATTCTTGCCTTGGTATTTTTAGTCTTGTTTTGAAAGATTAAAAGAAAGAAAAAAAATAGAAGCTCTATTGACAGTTAAAAGCGGACATCTATTATCTTCACCAAGTAGGTGCTCAGTCTTTTCAGGAGGAACTTAATTCATCTTTAAATTTTTTTTCAACATCCCTATAATTATTTTTCCTTTAAGAAATTTTCCATTTTCATGAGAAAATTCAGTTTCAGAGAAGCTAATGAATTTGCCCGAGTAATTGGCAGAGCTCTCTAGACCCTAAGGTTTTGCTTCTGGTTGTCTTCTACTCTGCCTCCTCCTGGAGCCTGAGAGCACTTGTGAAAACAAGGCAGCCAGGGGGATGGTCAGCAGCTTCAGGAGATGCTTGAGCTCAGGTCGTGTTGCTTAGAGTTTGAAAAATACAGAAGTTAATAGTGCAACTACTGTTCAAAGTTAGCAGATTTAACTCTTCTCCATTTGTTTCTCTTTAAAGAGAGAATGAGAGGGAAAGAGCTCAGGAGTCACCTCCTTTCCTTAATTTTTCACCCTTTAACTAACCATTGGGCTTCCCTGGTGGCACTAGTGGTTAAGAACCCACCTGCCAATACAGGTGACAAAAGAGACGGGAGTTCGATCCCTGGGTCGGGAAGATCCCCAGGAGGAGGAAATGGCAACCCACCCCAGTATTCTTGCCTGGAGAATCCCATGGACAGAGGAGCCTGGTGAGCTATGGTCCATGGGGTCATAAGGAGTCAGACACAGCTGAAGCCACTTCGCACAGCACACAACCAGCTGTTAACCCATCTTTAGAAAAGTGAGTAATGAAAAAGCAGTGCCTCAGCAGTGCAGAAAACTAAAGGAAAGTAAGCTATGTAGCTTTTTTTTTTTTTTAATGAAAATAGGGAATCATGCTATAAGATTCTCTTCTTAGCATGAGCTTATTTGGCCTGAGAAACCATATGAATGCTCTGAAGAGACTTGTCCTGATTTCTGGAGTATTAATCAGTGAGGAAAGGAGCCTGCACTGGGAGTCAGGCCCCAGGTCTGACTGCCACTGTTCTGGTGGGCAAGACTGAGTCAGAAATATCATCTCTTCAGTTCTCCGTTTTTTCATTATTCAAAAGGATACAGTGGATTAAAACAGAGATTCTCAGCCTCAGCAGGGTTGATCCTTTGAGAAATTCTTTGTTATGGAGCCTGTCCTGTGTATCCTAGGGTTTTACCAGTATCCCTGACCTCTACCAGGTAGACCACATTACCACTCCTCTCCATCCTTCCTCATGAGATGTGATGACAAAAATCCCAGACACTGTCCAATGTCCCTTAGGGGACAAAAATACCTTCATCTGCACCACTGGCTAGAAGCAGATTTTGCATCCACTGGATATTTATTGAGAATGCCTGACAGGAAAGGCTCTGAGCTATGCACTGGGGACATGACAGTGAAGAGAGTCAACGCTCTTCTGTCTTCATGGAGCTTCTGTCTGGTGGGGAAGGGAAGTCTCCAGGCTGTGGGGGAGACACTGGAATGGGTGTTGTACTTATGTCCTGGCAGGAATCAGGGGTCCTCTGGACCTATTACTCTGAGGACAAGTAAAACCCTGGAAGGACCCAATCACTTTTCAGTACATCATGTTATCTTGACCTGTTGGTCCCTCAGATGAGTGGGGAAAATGAGTACTTCCACTTGGGGATAGAGAGCTTCTGCAGCACAGGCTCATAAGGAGTTGGAGAAATGAAGAGTTGAGTGTAAAATGGGCCCCAGAGCAGAATAAAATAATTCTTCGTGCTTACATACCATATACCTCTGGGATAACGATTTGGGCATGTTTATTTTCCTCTTGGTTACCATATTCATGAGTAGAATGCCGCAGGGTGAGCCAAACATGGTGCCTGGAGTTACCTTTCTTAGCACTTGATTTGCTTTTGCAGTTCAACTTTCTATTTTAATAAAATCAGAATACACACAGCACCTGCAGTGCTATTAGCACTCAATGTTTTCACATCTCTCTGAGGTGTTTATATTTTAGTGGGATTATGAGGACATTCTCAACCCAGTTTGAGAGGGGTAAAAAAAGGAAGAAAGTAGCTCTTTCCTTAAAAAGAATGCATTGATAGGATATTAACTTGCTAGGCACTATAGCCTAGAGGGTCCAGGTTAATAGGGTGGACTGTTTGGGTTCATAGTTATTGCTCAGCTACTTTTTAGCTGTGCAACTTCAAGAAAGTCACTTGATCTCTCTACTTTTTTCTTTTTCACAAGTAAAATCAAAATAGTGATAGTATTTACCTCCCCAGTTTCTTGTGAGGATTAAAGGATTTTGAACAGAAACTGGCATATGGAAATCCCTTATTAAGTTTTGAAATAGTATCTGGGAATCACTAGGTTACTTGGATAAGGTCCTGGCTTATCCAAGTCATGAGCATAATTTTGCCAAGCACTATGTTTAATGGACCCGGTGTTCTTGCCTGGGGACGGAGGAGCCTGGTGGACTACAGTCCATGTGGTCACAAAAGAGGCACAGCTTAGCAACTAAGCAGCAACAGGATTTCAACTGCACATATTTTTATTTATACAAATGATGATCACATGCTACTTGTGAGTAGATCTCTACCCCTGCTCTTCAAAATCTCAACTTTATAGAAAAGTTTTAACAATTCAAAGGGCCTCAACATCACCCCAATATCTCAAAACAACCTCCTTGAAAATGGCTCCCTTCCACAGGGAAGGACCTATGGGCATACATTTTAAAGCTAGAGGAAGGCGAGGAGCCTCATTGTCTGGACCAGCTCCAGGGTCAACCTGTGGTCACACCCTCTGGATGTTCAGGCTGTATTGATGGTCTGCATGGGATCTACACCATTTCCACTGGGGTTTTGCTGTGTCTTTGGCAAAGCTGTGGGCTGTTGCCTCGGTGACTTGGACTGAGACAACAGCCCCTGTCACAAATCACTCTTTACAGTCTGATTTTCCACTAGGACTCTCAAAGACCCGCCAGACTGGACCAAGGCCTCTGGAGCACTTCCCAAGAAGCTTCTTGCTTGGAAGATTAGCAGTTTCTCCCCAAGCATCGCTCTCAACTTGCTGAACACCTGGCAATAGTTCCAGCAGGACGTCTCCCTCAGATCCCAGGACAGGTAGGCGCTTGTGCACATCTAGCGCTTCTGCTCACAGCCACGTGGTCCTTCCCACCTGGCACTTACTGTGTATATTACTTACATATGTGTGCATACGCAAGTGTGTATATGTGCTATGCTTAGTTGCTCAGTCGTGTCTGACTCTTTGTGACCCCTTGTACTGTAGCCTGCCAGGCTCATCTGTCCATGGGATTTCCCAGTGCTATTTCCTTCTCCTGGGGATCTTGACTGCCCAGGGATCGAACTAGGATCTCCTGCATCAGCAGGAGGATACTGTACACTGAGCCACCAGATATTAGAACTCTAATTTCTATTTAGATTTTACCTTGAGAAAACAGATACACACTACACTTTGCTAGTATTGAATGTCTGACTGATACTGGCTCCATCACTCATCACTTAGGTAGAGGACTCTGCATCGCATGGTCTGCAAGAGGAATGGGAGCTCCGTAACTCAGGGTTGGTGGCAGCTACCTCATTCTGAACTTACAGTGATGTGTTGTAGTTTTCATGTTCTTGGTGAAATGGATTTATACACTATATTACTGATTATGATAAATTAACAGTCTTAAAATGTACAAGTGACTTAAAATATTTTCTGCAAAGAAACTGCTGGTCAAGATGGTCCTAATAATTCAAGTCAATAATAACAGAAGGAAAATGGAAAAACAGCATGCCTCATCCTAGTTTGAACTTTTTCTCAGCCATATTGTGAGCTAAAAACAATACCTATTGGTGATATGTTATCTAGCAGCATTTTTTTTGAGAAAATATACCCACTTAATCAGCCTTTTTGAAATAAAAGTGATTATTTTTTATAATACATGAGAAAATAATGGCCTTTGAAGAAAACTCACGGTTGGGGGAAAGAATTTTGAAAGTTCATGTTTAAAGATATTTTCATCACTATGTGATTTTTGTTCCTGATATTAAGACTGATTTATTTTACCTGTAAAACACTTATATTTCAATATTAATAATGCTTTGAAAGTGAATTTTCTAATTTCTTAAAAAAAACTGTCCAAATGAAGCCTTTAGGTAGGTTTTAAGATCATCTGTAAAAATATAAATATTACATACCTTCATTTAATTTGTAAACAAAGAGATTAACATTATAGAAGATGGAAATTTGTTGATCAAACATAAGACTTGTATATGAATATGGTTTCCCATAAGCACCTGTGTTACTTTGTGACGTGTATTTTTCAACTAGGCAACTATTAAAATGAAAAACCAAAGTAAGTTTAGAACCAGGCCATCAAATCAGTTCAGTTCAGTCTCTCAGTTATGTCCGACTCTTTGTGACCCCATGAACTGCAGCACACCAGGCCTCCCTGTCCATCACCAACTCCCGGAGCCTACCCAAACTCATGTCCATTGAGTCGGTGATGCCATCCAACCATCTCACCCTCTGTCGTGCCCTTCTCCTCTTGCCCTCAATCTTTCCCAGCATCAGGGTCTCTTCAGATGAGTCAGCTCTTCACATCAGGTGGCCAAAGTTTTGGAGTTTCAGCTTCAACATCAGTCCTTCCAATGAACACCCAGGACTGATCTCCTTTAGGATGGACTGGTTGGATCTCCTTGCAGTCCAAGGGACTCTCAAGAGTCTTCTCCAACACCACAGTTCAAAAGCATCAATTCTTCGGTGCTCAGCTTTCTTTATAGTCCAACTCTCACATCCATACATGACTACTGGAAAAACCATAGCCTTGACTAGACAGACCTTTGTTGACATAGTAATGTCTCTTCTTTTTAATATGCTGTCTAGGTTGGTCATAACTTTCCTTCCAAGGAGTAAGCATCTTTTAATTTCATGGCTGTAATCACCATCTGCAGTGATATTGGAGCCCAGAAAGATAAAGTCAGCCACTGTTTCCACAGTTTCCCCATCTATTTGCTATGAAGTGATGGGAC
The DNA here is from genome assembly GCF_019320065.1 of Cervus canadensis. Classification (NCBI taxonomy): domain Eukaryota; kingdom Metazoa; phylum Chordata; class Mammalia; order Artiodactyla; family Cervidae; genus Cervus; species Cervus canadensis. The sequence goes on along the minus strand of NC_057397.1, from coordinate 15,429,648 downwards.
TGGATGCCATGATCTTAGTTTTCTGGATGTTGAGCTTTAAGCCAACTTTTTCACTCTCCTCTTTCACTTTCATCAAGAGGCTCTTTAGTTCTTCTTCACTTTCTGCCATAAGGCTGGTGTCATCTGCATATCTGAGGTTATTGATATTTCTCCCTGCAATCTTGACTCCAGCTTGTGCTTCCTCTAGCCCAGTGTTTCTCATGATGTACTCTGCATATAAGTTAAATAAGCAAGGTGACAATCTACAGCCTTGACGGACTCCTTTTCCTATTTGGAACCATTCTGTTGCTCCATGTCCAGTTCTAACTGTTGCTTCCTGACCTGCATACAGGTTTCTCAAGAGGCAGGTCAGGTGGTCTGGTATTCCCATCTCTTTCAGAATTTTCCACAGTTTATTGTGATCCACACAGTCAAAGGCTTTGGCATAGTCAATAAAGCACAAATAGATGGTTTTTTTTTTTTTTAACTCTCTTGCTTTTTCGATGATCCAGCAGATGTTGGCAATTTGATCTCTGGTTCCTCTGCCTTTTCTAAAACCAGCTTGAACATCTGGAAGTTCACGGTTCCTGTATTGTTGAATCCTGGCTTGGAGAATTTTGAGCATTACTTTACTAGCGTGTGGTGCTGCTGCTGCTGCTACTAAGTCACTTCAGTCGTGTCCGACTCTGTGCGACCCCATAGACGGCAGCCCACCAGGCTCCCTGGGATTCTCCAGGCAAGAACCCTGGAGTGGGTTGCCAGTTCCTTCTCCAATGCATGAAAGTGAAAAGGGAAAGTGAAGTCGCTCAGTCATGTCTGACTCTTAGCGACCCCATGGACTGCAGCCTACCAGGCTCCTCCGTCCGTGTGTGTAATTAGTGCAGTTGTGCAGTAGTTCGAACATTCTTTGGCATTTCCTTTCTTTGGGATTGGAATGAAAAATGAGCACATTAGTCATTATTATACAATTTTTAAAGTATCCTGGTATGTTACTTCTGGGTTTACATGTGTGGAAAATTGCCTTCTGAAAGATGTAAGCAAAAATGTGTTCCACACTTAGTCTTGCACTCATAAGAAAGGCAGCTTTGGGGTCTGAATAGGATTTGGAAAGGTAGAAAACATGAGGAGGTAATGATGTAAAAACCAAGAGATAGGAAAAGAAAAGCAAGTTTGTGGAAGAATGAATATAGTGTTTTGGCTGAAGCAGAGCTGCATTAAAAGACTTATAGTGTTGGGGACTTACCTGGTGGTCCAGTGGTTAAGACTCTGAGCTTCCAATGCAAAGGGCATGTGTTCTATCCTTGGTCAGGGAACTGAGATCCCTGTGTGGATGACTATGTGTCATTGCCAAAAAACAAAAACATCCACATAAACAACAATAATGAAAAAGATTAACAGAGATATATTTGGGTAGAATTAGAACAGGAAAAAATTGAACAAGTGAGGAGGCAAAAGAGAAGTTTATTGTGCTCACCTAGACATGAGAGGTAAGGGCCAGAAGGAGTGAAACTTGGAGGGAAGAAAAAGGGAGTGCAGATGAAAGACAGCCTTCAAAAGACAAGTCAGCAGGGCTTGGACACATTAAATGACAGGTGAGCAAATGGAAGAAGACAGAATGACACCAGTATTTTCATTTAAGTTGGTGTGGTGTGTACGTTGACATCAAGAAGAGCAAAAGTAATATTTAGAAGGGCAATGACAGGTTTGACTTTTTCATGTTGAATATGAATTAACAGAGAAACATTTGAAGTAAAATGTCCAGGGGCATTTGGGAAACTTACATTGCTCTGACCCGCAGATGGAGTTGGAAGTCATCTGCATGGAGGACAGAACTGAAAGAGGTCTTTATTATACAAAGATTTATAGTGGAAAGGTCATTTAAATAACTTCATACAGAACAACAGCACTACATACCTTTAAATAGTGGAAAAATTTAATAGGAAAAAAGTAATTACAGTTATTTGTATGTTATATTTAAAGCAATTTCTATTCTAATTCCAACTGGCCACTAATTCCTAGAATGAGCAAAGAATTAATTTCTTTTTGTTGCTGTTTTACATACCCAGTGAATCTGTGCACGAGTCTCTGGGAATCTACACTCTGTGTTACTTTCTAAAAAATTGTGTAAATGTACATTTATTTTCTAATCTTTTTGTAATCACAAAGTTTTTCTTTTTTTAAACAAAAATTATTGGTATATTGATTTGAGTTTTGTCTGGTCTTTTATGCACAAATACCACACATAGTAAAAAAGTCAGTCTTGGACTCCCTAACATGTAGTGAAACTTTAAAGACCCTTTTAGCAAGCAATCTGAATGCAAGATCCTTTGATATTTTTATTATTGTTTGCCTTGAACTAGCTTTTTGATATATTTTTTAAAAATTGTGGTAAAAGACACGTAATATAAAATGTATTAATACCATCTAAAACTTTTCAAGTGTGCAGTTCAGTAGTGTTAAGTATGTTTACATTGTTATGCAACCGATCTTCAGAAATCTTTAGTCCTGAAAAACTGAAATTCCATAACCATTAAACAACAGTTCTCCATGTCTCCTTCCCCTTAGGTCCTAGAAACCACCATTGTGACATTTTCTTTTCTTTTTTAACTTTTTAACCACACTACAAGGCACGTGGGATCTTAGTTCCCTGACCAGGGGTTGAACCTGTGCTCCCTGCAGTGCAAGGGCAGAGTCTTAACCATTGGACTAATAGGGAAGTCCCCATTGTATTATATTTTCTGTTTCACTGAGTTTGAGTACCTAGATACTGCTGCTGCTAAGTTGCTTCAGTCGTGTCTGACTCTGTGCGACCCCATAGATGTCAACCCACCAGGCTCCCCTGACCCTGGGATTCTCCAGGCAAGGATACTGGAGTGGGTTGCCATTTCCTTCTCCAATACATGAAAGTGAAAAGGGAAAGTGAAGTCGCTCAGTTGTGTCCCACTCTTAGCGACCCCATGGACTGCAGCCTACCAGGCTTCTCTGTCCGTGAAATTGTCCAGGCAAGAGTACTGGAGTGGGTAGCCATTTCCTTCTCTGTGTTACTGGATTATTTTAGTTTTATGTCCTTTTGGTTTGTACAGGTTATAGCACATGTCAGAATTTTCTTTTTTATGGCTGAATACTATTCTGTTATATGTATACATCACATTTTGTTTATCCATTCATCTATCAGTGGACCTTTGAGTTGCTTCCACCATTGGGCTTTTGTGAGTAGTGCTGCTCGGAACATGGGTGTACAAATATCTCTTCAAGACCATGCTTTCAATTCTTCTGAGCATGTTCCAAATGTAGAGTTGGTGGACCATACAGAAATTTGATTTTTAATTTTTTGAGAAGCCACCATACTCTCTCATGGTGACTACACTATTTTACATTCCTATTAATAGTTGCAAAAGGGGAGTTCTCTGGTGGTCCAGTGGTTAAGACTCTGCTTGCCAGTGTAGGGGGCACAGGTTCGCTCCCTGGCCTGGGGAGATTTCAGATGCTGTGGGGTAGTGAAGCCTGTGGGCCACAGTTACTGAGCCTGTGTGTTCTAGAGCCCGTAGGCTGCAAATGCTGAGCTCACACACTGCATCTAGAGAGTTTCCTCCATTTGTGGCAGCTAGAGAAAGCCCGTATCCAGCAACAAAGACCCCGTGCCACCGTAAATAAATAAACGTAAAAGTGGTGCACAGAGATTTCATTTTTTTAGCATCCTTGTCAACAGTTGTTCCCTTTTATTTTTTTCTTTTTGTAGTAGATACTTCAATGGGTATGAACTGGATGTCTCACTGAGGTTTGGATTTGCATTTCCCTATTGACTAGAGATGTGGTACATCTTTTCATGTGCCTATTGGCCATTCGTATATCTTATTTGGAGAAATTTCTTTCAAATTCTTTACTCACTTTTTATCACGTTCTTTTTGTTTCTGTTGTTGTTAAATCTTAGAACTTGCCCTTATATTCTTTATTTTAACTCATTGTCAGATATATGGTTTGCAGATATTTCCTTCCATTCCACGGGTTGTCTTTTCACTATTGATTCTGTCCTTGATGCACAGAAGTTTTACATTTTGGTGTAATCCAATTTATCTCTTTTAACTTTGTCTATGTTTTCAGTGTCATATCTTACGCAGTTCAGATCATGCTACACTAAAATATGACACCTTGGCATATTTTATATTTTAAGGTGAAAGATTTTAAGAAAACAGCAGAAGTAGGAAGGTTACTTTGACCCTCTGCTCACCCTTCACCCCTGAAGTAGGTCATAATAATACTCTTAAGTGAAAAGTGCTTTCCCTATAGAAGCAAAGGCGCATCCTCATCTCCAAAGACAAAAGGATGCCAGAAAGACTCCAAATAGGCCTTGCTAAATTTTTCCCAGTATACTACACTCACCTCATGCTCCTTGGCCTGTTATATTTCTTCACGACTCTCCACTCTTCATCAAATCTGGTGTGAAGATACTCAGGTTTCACTGTTTCTTCAGATCTTGATTTTCTTATGAAGGATCCATGTTTCTCAAGACTTACATTAAATAAATTTATATGCTTTCTCCCATTACTCTGTCTTGGTCAATTTAATTTTCCGAGTTAGCCAAGGATCCCAAGAAGGTGGAATAAAAATAAAGTTTCCCCCAAATTTCTAAGAAATTACAATGAAATATGTCATGAAACTTTTCTTCTGTGTTTTCTTCTAAGATTTTTATAGATTGAGGTCTTCCATTTAGATCTTTGATCCATTTTCAGTTCCTTTTTGTGTATGGTGTAAGGTAAGGGTACAACTTGTTCCTTTGCATGTGGATATCTAGTTTTCCCACAACTGTTTGTTGAAAATGTTTTTTTTTCCCATTGAATAGTCTTGGCTTCCTTATCAGGAATCATTTGACTATGATTGTGAGGGTTTATTTCTGGGCTGTCTATTCTCTTCCATTGTTCTGTCTGTATTTATACAAATACCACACTGTTTTGATTACAATAGCATTGTGATGAGCTTGAAATCAGAAAGTGTGAGACATTTAACTTTTTTCTTTTTCAAGATTGTTTTGGCTATTGAAGCTCTCAGCTTTACTGTTATGGCACAGTTATAAAGAGGGCAAAATTTGCAAACCATGTGTGAGGATTCATTTTTTTTCTAAGTCTCCTAATTTTTTGATATTCAAGTCATTTTCTGTGAAGTCTTTGAAGGCACCATTCTGTCATCAGCCTTGTAAATTTATCTTCATTTGTTCACTAGAGTAACTTTTCCATATGAGTGCCTTTCTAAGTGTCTGAACTGTGTTTTGACATCATGAAATCCTACATCTTTTGCAAGAAGTGCAGTTCTGTCCTGAAATAGATTTGCTCTTGTATTTCATGGTGAAAATAGTCGTTTATATGTACTAACCAGTGAATGGTACCTCACTTGTCTCAATGCATTAGGAGATCTTTGTGTTAAAGTAGGGAGGGATGTGAAACGGAGACTAATTTTGATAAATTTTCAGTTGTGTAGTGAATATTTTTTACAGAATGAAACTGTGAATTTGAGGTTTCTGATGGTAAATACTCAGATAAAGATAAGTTGTCATTGTTAAGTCCATCAGAATAGATATGTTCTTCAGAGTAAAGTGCTTTGAGAGAGCTGGAAAGAAAACCAAAATACACATTAGGCCCCTGACTTTGAGAGTTGAAGACAAAAATATTGAACGTTCCTGGGTGGGAGAATGAATTTTCAAAGAATTATGACAAGAATTTGACTAATTAAATGAAAACAGGTATTAAATAAAGATTTTCAGCTTAGTTTCTCAGGAAGACTGATTACCGAGGAGAGAGAAGTGTGGGATGTGATGTAACTCTGTAAGAAAGAAAGAGGACAAGAGGCTGATAGATGGAAAGGGACCTTGGGTTTCAATTTCTTTTAAAATAAAATGAGAGGTAAGAGATGTGTCTCCCACTGGGATCACACTGTCACACGTGTTCTTATTTTTGTGCACAGATTTTTTGCAGAGAGACAATTAGAGACCATGGAAAGCCTCTCATTTTTGAATTTATCTTGAACACTGTCGCATCTCCGTGCTTCCTGTCCCGTGAACTACTCCTGCAGGGCTTTTGTCAGAGCTGGCTTCCACCCACCCTGATGTTAGTCACTAACAGCTGAGAGTATTTCCCCTGGAACTACCTGCTTTTTAATAAGGGATTCTAGACATTTAATAGAAGCATATAAAAAAAAAAAGGTATAAAATATATAATGGTGGCATTTCAAGCATATCTATAAAGTCATATTGTTTTATTCATTCTTTACCCATTTCTATTAAAGGTGTTTACTGAGTTATGTGCTAGTCACAGTGTTACACTTAGAACACAAAAATAAACAAGTCCTTAGAAGAAGTTTGCTATCTAAGTAGTCCTCAACCAGGAGGAACAAGAGTACTGTCTCCATGTTTGAACATATCTGGGGGAGGTTTGGTTTGTTCCAATGACCTGGGGGACATTACTGGTATTTAGTGGGCAGGAACACTCTGGAAAGATTTGCCTGAAGAAGAATTATCCAGCCCTAAGCAGCGGTGTCTCCATTGATAAACAAACGCTAGAAAAAGAATAATACTAGTAGCAGTGATTTATTATATACCATACTGTCTTAAGCACCTTTCCTGCATTGCTTAATTTAAGCTCACCTTGACACTTTGAAGTAAATACTATCTCTACTTTCATGAATGGCTAAAAGGAGAAAGTCTTTCAAGGTTATTCTGCTAAGTAAATGGCAGGACCAGTTTTTAAACAGTGTCCTAGATTAGACCCCAGAACCTATGATTTTAATAACTGGACCACAGAGCTTCTTAAGCTGAAGATAAAACAGAACCTGGAGATCATGCTCAAGCAAGAGAGAGGGCACCTACTATGATTTAGTCATCTGTCTTCCTTAAACCTAGTACAAGGACTGCCAAAATGCCTTTCCTTTATCTGTCATTTTATTTAATTTAATCCTTCTCATCTTTATGGATAAAGAAAAGTGAAGTTCAGCAAGGTTAAGTCCTTCTAATATGTGACAGAGCTGAGATTAGAATCCAAGGAAAGTGGTCTAGCCATTATGGAAAACAGTTATGATGACTACTCAAAAAGTGAAAGATAAAAACTCCCATATGATCTGGCATCCCCACTTCTGGGAAATAAGCCAAAGGAAATGAAATCAGTATTTTGAAGAACTCTCTGTACTGCAGTGTTCAGTGCAGCATTATTTGAAACGGCCAAGAAATAGAAGAATCTGTGTCAATTGACAGATGAATAAAGATGGATAACAAAATGTGTGTATATATATATTCATATGTGTTCTATACCTATATGTGTGGTGGCATAGTATTCAGCCACGAGAAAGAAGGAAATCCGTCCATTTGTAACAACATGGATGAAGCTTGAGGGCATGTGCTAAATGAGATAATTCATATAGAGAAAGACAAGTATTATACGATCTCACTTGTATGTGGAATCTGAAAGTGCCAAACCTTGGAGGAATGTTTGTTGCTTGGGGTGGGGAGGGGGCTGGGGAGGTATTGGTCAAAGGACATAAACATAAGATGACTAAGTTCTAGGGGCCTAATATATACCATGGTGACTATAATACCTTATGGTATTGTAATGTATACTTGAGAGTTGTTAAAAGAGTAGATCTTAAATGTTTTGGCCACATAAAGAAAGAAAAGGGTAATTATATGAGGTGGAAGATGTGTTAACTAACCTTATTATGGAAATTCTTTTATAGCGTACTTTGTTGTTGTTATTTAGTTGCTCAGTCGTGTCTGACTCTTTTGAGACCCCCATGGACTATCTCGCCCATCAGGCCCCTCTGCCCATGGGATTTTCCAGGCAACTGGAGTGGGTTGCCATTTTCTTCTCCAGGAGATCTTACTGACCCACGATCAAACCCGTGTCTCCTGCATTGGCAGGCTGATTCTTTACCACTGAGCCATCTGGGAAGTTTCTAGTATATACATGTATCAAATAATCACATTGTATGCCTTAAACTTACACAATATTATATATCAATTACATTTCAGTAAATCTGAAAAAAATACAGAGTGCATCCACCACTTTAAAAAAAAGAAAGCAAAGAAGGGATTTGACAATTTGGCAGGAGCAAACTGCTCTACCTGCCTATCTCTCTTAGTTTACTCACTTTCCTAGTCCCTCAGTCCCTGATATCTGTTTACATCAGGTGTTGGCAAACTTTTTTCCAACAAAGGCCAGGTAGTGAATATTTTAGGCTTTATAGGTTATATGGTTTCTGTCATAACTGCTCTCTGCAGTTTTAACAAGAAAGTAGCAAAAAATTTTTTAAAAATTAAAGAAAGAAACTGTAGATAATTTGTAAACAAATAAACATGGTTGTGTTCCGATAAAACTTTATCTGTAAGAATAGTTGGTGAGTCAGATTTGACCCATGAATCATACTTGCTGTTCCTTGGTCTATTTCCAGTGGTAGACATTGTGCTTTTTAGATCAGCTTATACTTGAATCATCATTGATACCTTGGAATAAGACTGGTAAACATTTAGAACAATATTCTTCAAACTGGTAGTTCACTGGAAGACTTGAGAACTGTGTTAAGAATGTAGATTCCTTAGTCCTGCTCCTAAAGATTCTAATACAGAATGTCTGGGAAAGAGCCTCAGCATCTGTACTTGTGGTCCCTGGCTCTATATACATGCAACAAGAGTTTGAAAACTGTAAGTTTATGGCTTTAATAGATAACTTTGCAAAGACATAATATGAAATAAATCTCTGTGTAATTTGTTTCACCCACAATCCTAGCTCCATGCCAGAACCTCTGGTTTAATGAACAGACTATCCATCCATTCCATCTCCAAACCTCATGTCATTGCACCCTTTCCTGTTTTATTTAGAGGCAGACACGTTTAAGTGAAAATAATCACCATCAGAATACTAATGTGCTATAAGCTGATGTCAGGATATTTATTCAGCAGAATGCAATTACCAGTAAAATTTTATGTTCTTAATGGCGTGACTATAATCCAGTGTAGGCTTTTTAATCCCTGGTGATTTTTGTTTCATTTGATTTGTGATGAGTGGAAACCAGGCATGGTTGCTGGGGGCTGGCAAAGCAAGAATAAAGGGGAAATACCCCCATGGTCACTCTAGGCAGTTTTCAACTACAATATGTCACTAAATCTCCATCACCACTGGGTGGCTCTACATGATCCTGTTGTTAATTGAATTTTTCCCCAAGTAGAATGAGGGCTTATTTTGCATCAGCACAATTCCATTGTCTGATGACTGTTGTTGGTAAAGTCAGCTAAATTTAAGATATTTCAGTATCCACCTCCACAGGCACCGTTGCTATGACTTTGGAGTGAGAGTGATCAAATGTACAGAAAGGACAGCATACGGAGGAGACGGCACTGTGCTCACTACACGGGTGTGGACGAGGTGTTTGGGAAGGTCTCTGCACTGGTCCTGTGCTCACTACACGGGTGTGGGCGAGATGGTTGGGAAGGTCTCTGCACAGAAATGATGGTATCCCCTTCCCAGTGCGTCAAATCCAAAGGTACATGAGGTTGTTGTTTAGTTGCTCAGTCGTGTCCAACTCCTTTGCAGCGCCACGGACTGTAGCCTGCCAGGCTTCTTGGTCCATGGGACTTTCTAGGCAAGAACACTGGAATATGTTGCCATTTCCTTCTCCAGGAGACCTTGAACCCAGGGATTGAACACTCAGACCCCTGTCTCCTGCATTGGCAGGAGGATTCTTTATGGCTGAGCCACCAGGGAAGCGCCAAAAAGGTACACGAGGCTGACACATTTTGTTACTAGTGAGGTAGACTTTGATCATGTGTTTAAGGTGGTGTCTGTGAGGTTTCTCCAATGTAGATTTAAATTTTAACTTTGTAATTAGTAAGTGTCTTGTAGGGACATACTCCCAATGCTTTGTAAATTAGTGAGCTGGTTTTCAGGAAATATCCAAAATGAACACATTTAACTCTGTGCGTATGAATGATGTATATCAGAGAAATTGATGGCTGAAAGTGGTCATACTGTGAATGAATCTTAAAGTCTCTCATTTGAGAGAGAAGGGTTCACCTAAAAGCCAGCTGAGAATGTCATCTCAGATGTGGGATGACCAGCAGCCCAGCCCGTCTCCTCACCTCAGATTGCTTTATTCCTTCCTGACCGCTGTTAGGGTGTACCCTGTGTCCAGAGTTTGTTGTTCTCTGATTACATTTGTGTTATAGTAGAGGAAGAATCCATTCAAATCTTCCTCTTCTTCCTGCCCATTTAAAATAATTGTTGTTTGGTCTGTCAATGTCTCTCTTTCTCCCCCTCTGCAGTGAGAGATCTGTTTTCACTAACTTAGCCCATGGATTTTTTTTTTTTTTTTCTGATATAGAACTGAGAGACAGTAATGAAGAAATGAGAAGAAAGGGGAAGGATCCTTGTATACTGTGCCAGTTCCTAGGCTCCCGTTTGCTGGAGAATCCAGGTGAAGAGAAGAAAAAAAAAAGAATGTCAGTGACACTGTTGATATAAAAGAGAAAGAGCTAAGAGCTGAGGAGAAAGCAGAAAGAGCCTGATGGACTTAGAACCTTGTAGACCATTTTGTGACTGCCCTGGGAGGGGGCTCACGAGCGAGTGGCCAGAGTGCTCTGCGTGTCGTGGTGAAGACATGTGCGTCAGCAAGTCGCATGGAAGCACAGGAGAGCCAATGGAACGGTGCAGCTGGTGCCTCTGAGAGCATGTGCCCCCAGAGTGTGTGTCCCCAGAGACAGGCCTCTGGAAGAAGACCCTGTTCCAGTCACCCATGTGTTCAGTGGCTCCTTGAACCAGGGAACCAGGGAATGCTGACAAATCTAGTGTTTCTGATAATCAGCCAGTCCCTGTAGTCAAACCCACACATCAAAAAAATTAAGGTAAAAAAGGGACTTTCCTGCTGGTCTAGTAGTTAAGACTTCGCCTTCCAGTGCAGGGGGTTGCAGGTTCAATCCCTGGTTGTGGAGCAAAGATTCCACATGCTTCCAGGCCAAAAAACCAGAATATAAAACAGAAGCAATATTGTAACATTTAAAAATGTTCCACATAATGATCCACATCAATTTTTAAAACCCTGATGCATCAGGGCCCCTCCCCATGGGGTAAGGAGAGAACCCAACTCCTGCAGGACATTCAAGAAACTCATCTGCCTGGGGACCTGACCACACCGCACACTGGCTGGTTCACAGGACTTATTAGCCTATCCCAGACGTCCCAGTTCTATTAACACTGGCTTCAGGGAATCAAAGTTCCCTTTGACCCTTCTGAAAATATTAGGTAATGTCAGTGCAGGGGGATAATGAACTCTTTCTGCATGTTTGCCCTGCAGTGCAGCAATTGTTGCCCTTGGGAATGATTGTGCTAATTCTTAAATCATTAATGCCAAGTACTACATGACTACATACTACTCTAACCAGAGAGAATGCAAAACAGAGTGTGATACGTCTTTCTGGAGCATGAAGTTTATTAAGACTATGAAGAAACAAGAAAGGAGTTGGCAAGAATTATCCCCTCCCCCTACCACATGGAAGACAGAAGTGTGGGGGATGGGGACATGCCCCAGGGGACAGTCCAGTCTCTGAAGTTTCACCCAGCAGGGGAGGAGGGGCAGCCAGGCCAGGGTGGTGCCTCTTCTGGTCGCCCAGGCCCCTCCAGAGCATCCTCTGCGCTGGCCAGGGTTTTGGACAAGAGGCTTCCTGAAGGGGTGGAGGTGCTGGCTTTGAGCCCCATCATCCAGGTGGGAACATGCCCAGGTCCCAGAGGGCCTGGCAGGTCATCCACTGGGTGTTTCTGGGGTCACTTTATTATTACCCCTCTTGCTGGGCAGCCCACAGCAAAGATATTTAAATATGTATCTCCAGATTCTCCCAGACACCTCCTTCTTTTTCTGGGTGAGGCCAGGGGGAGTGACTGTGGACATATTCTTGGGCTGCCCAACAAGGGTGGAGCTTCCCGCATTAGGCACATCTGGGGGGCAGTGGGTTCCTTCAGGGGTTTTACCGCTGATGTCACGGGTGTTGCAGATGTCACAGGTGAGCCTGGTCCCGCACGTGTCGTGGCGGTCACTAGCGTGATTGGTGGCTGGGGCGCTGCGGCCATCACGGGTGTTGCCAGTGGAGGGGGCTGAGCTGGGGGTGACGGTCCTCGCCTCCGGGCAGGGTGAGGGAGTGGCAGGCTCTCTGGTCTTCTCCTTGACTCCTGGTTCTCCTGCTGCTGAATGGTCTCCCAAAGCCAGTCGGGAATAAGCATGGACACTTCAGGGCTGACGGGAGGCGTATGTTCTTGGCTGCTGAGGTCGGAGGAAACAGCCGGCCTCACAAAGATGGTGCGGGCCCCCACCTTGGGTTTGTTCGTGTCAGTGCCACTGCTTGTAAGCCAGCCCTGGATCTGGTCCCTCCACCAGCCCAGCATCATCCCCACTGTCACCCCAGGGTGCTCTTCACAGGCTAGCGGGAGTGGCTCCTCCTGGCCCATGTTCACCCATGGATGTTGCCAAACCTCATCCAAAGTCCCTCTGTTGGTAGGGTTGAGTGTTAGCATACTCTGTATTAAATGTGTTATTTCATTTCATAGATATTTGGGCACATAGTATTGCCCTCTAAGGATGCGCCGCAGCTCCCAGAAATCTTGTCCCCTGAAGGCGAGGGATCCAGTTACTACGGTGTACGCTGAGGTGTACTATGGATGACGCTGAGGCTCCACACATCCACCTCTGGGCCTGTGTAAGGCAGCCCCAGGAAGAGTTCTGGGGCCGTGAACATGGGGCTGCCGCAGAAAGTGTCTAGCTTCTTTCCTGGGTGCCAGTGTTTGCTAAGGCTGAAGTCTGAGATCTTGATGTTGTTGGCATCTAGGAGAATGTTGCCCAGCTTCACGTCCCGGTGCACCACGCCCCGCAGTGCCGCAGAGCCGAGACCAGCTGGCGGAACGCGCCTCGGGCCTCCCCCTCCGTCAGGCGGCCTTGGGTCTCCAAGTAGGTGGATAAGTCTCCCCCACTGAGGTACTCCATTACTATAAACAGAGTCTCCTCTGTATCTATAACCTCCAGGAGTTTGACGATGTTCGGGTGGTTCATGATTCTCATAGCGTTAACCTCTTGAAACAGTTGCTGGAGGCTGGTGAACGTCTGATGTGTCTTCTCAATGATCTTGATGGCTACCACTCCCTTGGTCAGAACATGCCGGGCCAATTTCACTTTGGCGAATTGGCCTTCACCAATTGTGTGAAGGATCTCATAATTTTTGATACGAGCCATCTTGTTAGTGGAGATGGCTATGAAGTCCTGCATCCCTAACCCTCACTAAGAAAGAACCCTACCAGCCCTCACTAAGAAAGAATGCTAACTATACTAACAATGATTACTATGCTAACACTATTACAGAACTGTCAGGTTGGTTTATTTCTTTTCCTCGGTTCTTGTCGCAACAAAAATTTGGAGTGATGGGCCAAAGTTGTGGAACAGCAGAAAAGTTACAGCTCAGTTCAACTCAAGGACTCCCAAAGGAGTCCTCCTCACTGTGTCAGTCCCTCTTGGCTTCCCCTTTTTCCACTTCCTTTTGATTATGCCCAGGTCAATTAGGGCTTGTACCCACCACCAGTCAATGAAAGGGAATGCAAATAGGCATACGCCCAAGGCTGATTGACAATTATAAACTGTCTAACAGCTGGCTGTGCTGTTTGTCTTCCCATAATTCTGTTAGATGTAGGATATTCATGAGTGCTTAATGGTCTCCTAACTGCCTGAGGTTACTAGGAGAAGCCCCTGTGGTCCTTTGGTATCCTCGGTGTGCCTAGGGCCATGTGCAGGAGTTGAAAAGTCTCTAGTTATTTTGTAGTATATCTGTGAACTCTCCTGGGTGTGTCTGGGATGGAGTTTAGAGATCAGTTTACATCCCTTTTCAGCCAGGCCTCCCTTCAAGTTGCTCATGTTTAACTTCCTACCTGACAGTCCCCCCTCAAGTTGTATGGACCCCAATTCGTTGGGGAAATGGGTGTCATTCATTCTGGCTACTTCCTGCTGAGTTGGGGCAGTGAGGGGCCTTGGGTGTCCATCACTTGGTAGCTGTGAATGAGAGAGGCCAGTAAGGGCTGCTGCTGTCTGTCCAAGGGGGAGTGGCTTGAGGAAGTCATCAGAGGGGTCAGGGGTTGATACCTATGCTGTATCAGAAGCTGACCTGAGAAGTAAACTAAGTAAGTTGAGGAAAGAGGGAGCCAACAGAGTTATAGGCCAGATGCACGGTAGGGCCGCATCCTTGACTGGCTGGAACCAGGTTGCTGTGGTGACCTTGTCCAGGATTTGATTAGTTTTGAATACGTTTTTGGTGCTCAGTCCTGACCTATTGATATAAGTCAGCTTTTTAGAACATACCACAGCTAGTCTTATTGAGTGTGTTCATGGTTTCTGTGGCGGCTGGACTTCAGGAGTGTGTATAAGAGTGACAGCCCCAGAGATACATGAGCCACATTGGGGTGTCCTGAGTATGGTCTTATGGGAACCGATAGCAAACATGAAAAGGATAGGATCTCCCTGACTAACACAAACCAAGAGAGAGGCAACGAGGTAGCCCAGACTGAATGCAAGCGCCATCCCAAGAAAGCTTATCCCCAGGAGTTTAACCTTTTGGATATTCATCAGAATGACCCTCACCTGTAGTCCTGAATAGATATTGGAGGTCTTCCAGAGGCTCTCAGGTACATCGGGTATCTTCTGTTTTATTCCATGACTTTACTTGAGAGTGGTGAATCCAGGTGTCATGCCTTGGCAACTTGGCTGCTGTGGAGTTCAAGAGTATTATGGGGTAAGGCCCTTCCGTGTGGGCTGGAGTTGAGCTTTTGGGGACGCATCTTTCTAAACCGTAATGAGTAGGTAGAGGTATATAGTGGAGGTCCCTCAGATTCTTTTGGGTCCTGGTTGACACCCCACAATCACATTTCTCATTGGAATTGCCCAATGACCATAGTGTAATTTCTTTTTTTTTTTAATTAAAATACTTTTATTCTTTTCTTTTAATATAAACATGAGGAAGAAAAACCACACAAGTTGTAGCATCCTTTTCAAAACTGCAATCGATACTTGAATCTCCAAGCTCCATAAACAACATTTTTTGAGGTGGTAGACTGTAATATTTTATATCCATTATTTATCATTTATGTCTCTGTCCTTTAAAAATGATGGAACCTGTGGCACTCAATATAATGTGAAGCCTTGCTATAAAGAGAGAAAGTATTTCTAGCCCAGAAATGCTTTGTTTACAGGCAAAATTCCTAGGATTATGTTTGAGAAGGTAGGAGAAAGATTTTACATAGTTGAGAACACTTTTTTTTTTTAATGTTTCACGTTTAGGTGACATCATTACCAATTTCCTAAAAGACTGATTACTGGACCTCCCTGTCTTTTAATGGGCTTCCTGGTGGCTAAGTGGTACCCTGTGTTTTAAAAAGCCTGAGGTAAGGGTTCCTAAGATTTATCTTTCCTCAAGTAACAACTTGAACTGACACACCTACAGCCAGGTTAACACGCAGAACAGAAAAGCTGTTTCATGTCGCTTACTTCCCTGTCACTACTACTAGGGTCCAGTTCCTTTCAGTTTATTATCGATAACTAATGCTATTGTTCGTAATTCCTTTACCAAACCTATAAAAAAGAAACTTCCGGGCTCAAGCAGATCAACAGCCCAGCCAGGCAAAGGACTATTTTAAAAAGAGGAGGCCAGGTCTATAAAGATACAAGATATCCTCCTGAAGTCTTTGTGCAATTTGAAGCCTCCACACTTGTAGAAATATAAATGCCACAAACTTACAAAACATCACCCGAGAGTTCACTTGAATCTCTTCCAAACTCATTTAGCCTTGCAAATCCCAAACATCAAGCTCTCAATTTTAATCTTTTGCTTCAGCCTATTGTTTGCCATCTTCAAGAGGGACTGAAACAAAAAATTCAAATCAAAAGCCCAGCATCTAAGATTCACAAAACCAAATGAGTTTAGAAGAAACCCAAGCAAACTTCCAAGTCACATCTTGCGTCTGTAGCATTTATACTTCCACGGCAGTGTCCTGGAGTGTCCAAGCACACTGTATCAAAGCTTAAAATTGCACCAAGACTTTTGGGACACCTTCTATTTCACTATCTGCTTATTCCTGGACTAACAGGTTGGCTGCAATTATGAAAATATCCTTTAATACAAGTATTTAACAAAGAGGAAAATCATCAGAAAATGAGAAGCACCATTAGAGTTAACAAGAAACGCAGCAGGGACCCAATAGAAGCAGGTAACAACATACTTTCTCTGCTTATGATCCCAAACATGCTAATATGCTAATAAGTAGTGCTTGCAAAAAAACTGAATGACAAGTGTTATTCAGCAGCTTTTTGGTTTAAACTGATTGCCAAAAATGACTAGCAGCTTCAATGAAATAGGGAGGAAGAATCCTTCAAAACCTAACAGTGCTACAGCAGTCTGTTCCTAAGTGGCTATATGAGTTGTCAGGAGTCCCGTGTTTGAACGGCAATACTGCACTGATTCTAAAGGAATATGCAGCAATATGGGTGAGAAAAATAGGAAAAAGTAAAAGTTATACAGTTAGTGTCTTTAAAGTCTAAAAATTTAAACTATTAAAAAAACCTCACATAGTTCACAGTTATCGGCCTACACAGTAAGCAAATATCTGTGGGTGGGTTGGGAGCTTTTAGCTTTGGAGTGGTTTTTGTAACTCTGTTTACATTAAAAAGGACAGAAGAGTGTGTTGTCTTGACAAGGTCCAGTTTTTTCCTATGACCATAACCTTTGCTGTCTGCAAGTCTCTTGAATTCAGTGTCTTTCTTCTGGGTGAAAATACTAACTTTCTGAGCAGGAGAGGTGGTATTTCTCCAGTCCTTGTTACGAGGGGTTCATGATGTTACAACCCCTCACCTCTCTCTGTTCATGAGAGGATGGCATTGGAGCGCTGAATACCAATGAAATGATCAGCGCTGAAAGACCTTCTCACAGCAACTCTGCCCAAGTCTTTGTATTTGTCTTCACACAGTCTGGAGATGGCCTCTAGGCTCTGTGCTCTTTCTGTGCTAAGAGGAGCAATTGGAAAACTCAGGTTGTCGTCCTCTGCTAAGGAGCAAAGGTCAAAGTAGTATCTGGCATAAACACTGGTGGAAACATTAATATTGAACTGGAGGAGCTCCACAAAGTGCCATTCCGTCTCATTCCAAAGTCACTATTGCACATTTAATAGTAGTCAGCTGGGCGGCACTGAAAAGAGTATAAACAAATCTATAAATGAATCTGTGTTCAGGATCATGCTCAAAGTACTCCTCTGGAACCCTTTCTCGTGTGAGTGGATGTGATCTCTCATCGAAAATGTCCAAGGACCTATTGGCATCTCTGTTCTTTATGCAGTAATATATTAAGCTCACCCATTTTATTGTGGTTCTAAGATTAGGCTGGCTGACTGTGCTGTCATCTGGAAATATGGTTGGGCATGAGCTATACTTTTTAGTAAGCTGCCCTGGAGATACCGTCCGTTTCAGATTTGCTCAGGAAAATTGTGCTTGCCCTTGGGTGGTCAAAAGGGTTTGATTCCAAAGCTAAGTCTTCGGGCATCTCCCGGTCGCTGATGTGCTGCAGGTGGTGGCCTTCACCCGCTCGGAAATCCAACTCGGTGGGTTCCACGGCAGCCGGCGCCGGTGCTACGGCCCCCGGGTCTCCGGCCGCCGCCTCGTAGACCTCAGACTCGGAGTCTGGCGCAGGCCCCACGCGCCGGTTGGCACTGAGGCACACGCAACAGCTCAACGTGTTCCCCATGGGGCGCCTCCGCTCGGCCCCGGACTCCGCCAAGCTCAGAGACCGCCCCCTCCCCCAACAATGGCGCGGCGGGCACCGGCAGACCCGGGCTATGCCGGGGCTGCGCCGCACAGGTAGACGCGGCCTCGCCTGCCTCTCTCCTGTCCGCCACGCCGCCGGGGCCGGAGCAGGGCTCCGGCCCGGCCGCACCCCCGCTGTCTCGCCGCCGCCGCCTCCCCGGAGTCAGCTAGTCAGTCCATAGTGTAATTTCTAAGGGTTTGAGTCTCTGGATCTAAAAAGAGGTCATCAACATAAACAAATGGTCTCTGATATAATCTCTCATAAGCGCTAAAGCCAGCCTGTTCTTTTGGAGCAATGCGAGTATGAAAGGGGCTATTGGTAAAGCCTCCTTCCATACAAGGGAGGTCTCCTGGATTATCTGAGTGCCAACTTTAAGAACTGGTCGGCTACATTTTAGCTGTGCCGTTTCAAGAAATGTACTTGACCTCTCTGTATTTTTTTTTCCACTAGTAAAATCAAAATGCTGATTGTATTTACTTCACCAGCTTGTTGTGAGGATTAAAGTGTTTTGAACAGAAACTGGCTTATAGAAATAAGTTATTAAGTTTTTGAAATAAATTCTGACGAGTCTGGGAATCACTGGGTCACTTGGATAAGGTCCTAGCTTATCTGAGTCATGAGCATAGTTTTGCCAAGCACTGTGTTTAGTGGACCAGGTTATGCTCTTTTCAGGTCCTTCACACCTTTCTCACAGAATCTCAGTCCTGGAACTAGCTTGTGTTATCTATAAAATGGGGGAAATTAAGCGTTATCCAAAGTCAAGCATTTGAATGAGAAGGTTTCTGGAATATCCATCCCATCTCCAAAACCTCTGATATTTTGAATCATTCTGGATTCTTACAAACTCATTGTAGCTTCTTTGGCTCTATAAAATATGAAAAATTGATTCCATCCCCATTGTATTACTCAAATATTAGGTGAGGATTTAAGAAAGATGCTTCATCTTTGAAGAAGGAGTACTTTGTAAGTCAGGATAAAAATATACCTTGATTGATTGGTTAAACACTCGTGGACTCACTTTTCTTTCTCCCTTAAGATTTTTCTCTCCTTTTACCTGTTCTCCTGTATGTCCCTTCCTCCGCTATTTTCTCAAGTCCCAGTCAATATCCTTCAGAATACAGGCTTCTGATAATTCTTCTCTGTCAGAAGCAGGGCATTTAATCTCAGTGCATACTTGCCTGCAGTGTCTAGGGTGGCAGTTATCAGAGAAGCAGAATGGGGGTCTTGTAGAGCTGTCCATCACGCTTCTCCTTAACTAGTATAGACAGCCTGTGTCTGTTGATTGTTGACTTGAGACTTCAACATGGCAGGATATCTGCAACTTCCTGAGTTTCCTTATGCATCTTATGGTTACTTAATCCTCTTTGAACCCAGGTGAAGGAACTCAGAATTCCCATGGTGGGTGTGAGCAATATATTCACAAATTGATTCTGAAAGAGAAATTTCTTAAGGGTCAGGAAACTAGCATCCTGCGCAACCATAGTTCCCATTCTCCTGTATTAATGAATGAGGCTTCCCTGAGCACTGTGCCAGGCTCTGTGCTAGGTGCCAGGGATGTGAGTGAGCAAAACAAGTCCAAGTCTCTGTGATCATAACACTGGTTTTCTGGAGGAGACTTATTGGGTAAGGAATTACACAGTTCAGTTCAGTTCAGTCGCTCGATCATGTCTGACTCTTTGTGACCCCTGGACTGCAGCATGCCAGGCCACACAAAGTATTTATCAAATTACAGTGGTGTTAGGTGCTATCAGAGAAAAGTTGCACAAATAATTATTTACTCCTATTGATGTGGAGTGCTAAAGAAGATTACAGGGTGATTGGTTCATCCTGTAGTTGTACTAACCCCAAGTCCTCACACACACCCAGGTGACAAAGTTTCAATGTTGCTTCTTGGTTCAGGAATTTTTGCAAAGAAGAAACTTCAGATCATGGGTCTAGATGAAATGGGGTTTGAGGTTTCAATAAGGAAAGAACCTGGGAACAAGGGGTAGAATCTTCTACCATGAGCTGATGCCTCTAGGTGATTGGCTTAGCTCTGGGGACTGGAGAAACACAGAACTTGGGTGGTGACTGACATCTGGACTCATCAGATTCACACAGGGACCCTGAGGAAAGCTTTGAAGTTTGTGCAGGGGAATCCCAGTAAAAAGTATCCTCTTGACTGAGGAGCTGACATATAGCTAGGATGGGTATTCTCTCATACCTGGCTTGCAGCTTTCAGATGGACATTTAAGGAGTCGAGGTGGGGGGGTGGCTTATCAGGTGTACCTTTCCAGGGAGCCACACAAGGCATCTCAAGATCTGTAGGCTGACCGATGTTGCAGCCTTCTCACCTGGCTGACTCACCATTAGGAACAGAAACGTGTTTGGGGTGATTCAAGTGAGTGGTTCTCATACCTGGAACTGGAATCACCCTGAACTTATAAAAATAGAGAAACCCAGGGCAGAGACTTACTGGGACAGAGTTAGGATGATCTCAAGAGATAAGGGTTAGGAATCTGTATATTTTTATATGTTCAGACTAAATGCCAAGTAAGGGGAGTCTGTGGGCAAGCATGAGCCCTGATGGCTCAGATGGTAAAGAATCTGCCTGCAACGCAGGAGACCTTGATTCGATCCATGGGTGTGAAAATCCCCTGGAGAAGGGAATGGCAACCCACTCCAGTATTCTTACCTGGGGAATTCCATGGACAGAGGAGCCTGTTGGGCTACAGTCCATTGCATTGCAAAGAGTTGGACATGACTGAGTGACTAACACATTATTCTGTTCATTAATTTTAAATATAGTTATCACTACTGGAATATTACTTAGGAAATCACAATTTAAATCTTTGCATAAATGTATGATTCTCAGAACCAGATCAGAATACTTTTAATACTATTTCTCTTTGGGAAACTAAATGCCTCTTCCTAATCCTGAGGATGAATTTTTAGTTAAGGTGCTCACTATTTCTGTGGGGAAAGTGTGTGTGAGTGTGTGTGTGTGTGTGTGTGTAAGCATGCTCACAGAATGTTTTCAGTAGTTGTTTCCAAAGAGCAGGTGAGGTGAGCCCTGTCATTTCAGATGTCATTTGATATGGCCCAGTGTGGGTTCTCTCAGCTCCACCTGGATTGCACAGATGAGAGGCAGAGCAGCATATAAGTGAGCTGCTTTCTTCAGTGTTAAAGGCTATTGTCTGTATTTGCTCAGTCATGTCCGATTCTTTGCTACCCCCATGGCCTTTAGCCCGGGGTAGTCTACCAGGCTCCTTTGTCCATGGAAATTTCCAGGCAAGAATACTGGAGTAGGTTTCCATTTGCAGGTTTCCATTTCCTTCTCCAGGGATCTTCCCTACCCAGGGCTCAAACCCATGTCTTTGCGTCTCTTGCATTGGTAGGTGTATTCTCTGCCACTGGCCCCACCTGGGAAGCCCCTTAAGGCGATTATTGTTGACCTAAAAAGGACACTATTTGCCATCATAACTATTGTAAAAGGCATTCATCTATTCCATCAACAGTTAACAAATAGTTAGCCCAGGTCACATGCCAGATAACTATTTCTGTTCTAGGGATTCAGAGATAATCAAGGCCTGGACTTCAGTCATATGGGACCACCAAGGTTTTGAGTTTAGTTGGGGAAGTATATTTAGGTTAAAAGGTTGTTGCTCCGCTGCAGTGTGGCTAGGTGTTTGTACTTAATTCTCTAGCCCCACTGCTTACAAAGTGTTCACTGAATGCAAAGAATACACTGAGAGTAAAGTGGACCGAGCACTGGGAGGTCCAGCACCTTTTTCAAGCCCTCTGTTCCCCACGGGCACTTTGGGGAACTAATTCATTCTCCACTAGTAACCCAGTCTCTATGGCTCCTGTAGAGCAGGGCTGGGAGCTTCTAATTCAGACACACACATGCTGTTTTCATAGTTATATGATCAGAGTGACTAATTTATCAAAAGTAAGTTTCTAAAGCCTGGTGGAATAGTATCTATGAGCTGATACACACTTCCTTTAAAATTGATATATTTTTTCTATTAAAAAGTACCAAAAATAATCTGGGAGGTCTTTAGAAGTCATTCAGTTTATTCCCATTTATTCCATTGCTATGCATGAGGAATGCGCTAAGAGTTTTACATAGGTGATTTTAATTTACAACAATTTTGTGAGATTTTTATTATCTCCAGATGGGGAAATAGAAGCATAGATCGCTGAACTAATTTGCCCAAAAGACAAAGAGAAAATAACAGATTCAAATTTAAGTGTGTCTAATTCTAAAGTCCACAGTTTAAAAAAGAAAACTTCTCTACGCTGTCTATTTGATTATATATACACACATATGTATGTAGTATTAAAAGCTGTCATTCATCATCTGAATTTAGGACCACTTAAAGAATATCTGATCTTGAGTCTAAAATATAAACCCTGTCTACAAAGATTTTGATTTGTCTTCAGACATATAGCAAGCATCTACTGAGCAAGTATTTGACATTGTGTGTACATACATGCATGCTCATGTGCACACGCATATGGATACAGCCATCAAAAGAGCAACTGTGCAGCCAGAGACACAAAAGACAGGATAAGATTTTTTTGTATTGCAGAAATATCATCCAGATTATCAGGCATCCCCTATGTTGTACTTTGCAGATTATCAAGATTTCTTGTTAGTCTTATTGGTCATGCTTTCCATGTTCCACAAACAGTGTGTATAATATTCTACATTTTGTGGAAAACAAAGGATGAGATACACAGACACACATACACACATATGTAATTTTTTTCCCATGGTTTTTGCACATATAGACTATCTGTAAGTTTACTTAAAAAACTCATAAGCATGGTTGCCTCTGCGTAGGAAGCTAAGTGCCAAAGGTGGGAAAGAGAATAACCATGCATTACGTTCTCTTTTCTAATATTTAAACCTTTTAATCACAGATATGGATTCTTTATTCAAAACAATAAACTATTAAACATAGAAACAAACAAAGATAAAAACAAACTATGTTCCTGTGTCCATTTTACCCTTTGATGTTTCTATATTGATTCCTGTGAGTGAAAGGTTGATTCTGAATGTGATTTACTCTGAGAGCATTTATGATATGGTTGGAGGCTGTTTATAGTTCAGGGGAGAGAAGCAGATTGATGGAAGACCATTGGAGGTGGGGAGGATGGAAATACTCCAGAGGAGGAAAATTCCTCCAGCCTCAGCCAGGAAAGGCCTGGGAGTGATGTGTCAGTAATTCCAATAAATTGGTTAAGAAATAAACTGGACTCTTCATCTTGATACCTGACTGAAGTGGGAGTATCTAGGAGTATTAGGAGATTTGAACTCAATTTAGAGAACTTTCTTTTTTTTTTTTAAGATAAGATGACTATACACTCCAGAAATTTGTCTCTGGACTGACCCATGGACATATGACTGAGATGCAGACTTTAAAAGGACTAGCTGACTTTGTTCAGTACTTGCATGTAGCAGGACAGCTGAGTTGTCATTTTGCTGGTCTCATCTCATTTAACCTTTAAATAATCATATCAAGTAATATCCCATTTTACCTGTGCAGAAATTAGGACCCCAGAGTTAGGGGTTGATCAGTTGGCCCAAGATGTCACAGATGATATGCTGAGGTCACAATATGGCACCAAGGACTCTGATTCCAAACCCGGGGCTCTACCTAATGCTGCCTGGAAGAAAAGAAGCCAGGGCTGGCTTAGTCACAAGAAACTGGCAAATAATTATTCTAAGGTAGTGGCTGTCAGACAATGGCTACATCAGAATCTCCTGCAGAGCTTTTTAAAGCACTTATTGCTAACCCCCATGTTAGGGAAGTGAAGCAGATAGTCCTGTTTAGGCTTCAGAGACAAAGCAAAACAGGCCTCTGAACTTGCTTCTAACCTGCCTGGACACTGCCCTGACTGTGAGTGACTGCTTGCTGTGAGCGCAAGACTTGCAGCCGCATAGATAAGATGGGGGATGAATCTTGAGATTGTTGAGCCCCTGGAGGGGGGCTGGCCAACCAAGCCCCAGTCTTGACAACATTCGAAGTTGTACAAGACAAACAGCATTAACATGAACCCAGGCTTACAATTTGCTCACAGATTGATGATATCAGTTTGGGTCCTGGGATCATAAGCAGGAACCCCTGAACTACAGTCTTGGAAGTCTCACCCACTGAGCAGGCTCGCTGCCTGGGACCTTTTCCCAATTGGTACTCCAAATGTGCTGTGACACAGGACTTCCCAGCGCTGTTTAAGTCTGGATGTCGAAACCAATTTGGTGATGTATCCTCGGCTGTTTCTATTTCTATCTTCTTTTAATGTTAGTATATTGAAAGTAAGCTCTATAATTCTCTAATAAATATTTGTATTATTTATTTGTATAGAATGAGTGGCTTATTTTGTTAACAAATCCTTTGAACCTGAGAAGAAAGTGAAAACTTTTGGCAAAATACCCCACCACCATGGTTTGGATTCAGTAGGTTTGGGCCGGCCTGGGAATTCACATTTCTAACAAGTTCTCCAGAGATACTGATGCTTTGGTCTGGGCCTCCACTTTGAGAGCTAGTGCCATAAAGTAAAGAGATTAGGGGCTTTTGAGCTTTTTTTGGCGGTTTTAGGATCACGTATGGGAACACGGCAATTACACGCTCTTTGTGTTTCTTGTATGTGTGTTTTATTTATTTATTTGGACTTTAATAAAATACTTTTTGGAAGCATCCACTATCTCATGTATTTTAAGAAGGAAAATGAAAATGACTTTGTGTCTGCCGGCAAATCAGAGAGTAAAGGGGGGTCAGGCACCTTAAGGTGTGGAGTTCAGAAGCAGCCAGAGGACTCCCCAGAGGAAAAGCCCAATCACTAGTCAGGACGCTTCTGGCCACAAGTGACAAAAGTCTAACTTAAATCACTGTGTTTGGCTTTGTATAACTGAAACTCACTCTACACAGTGGTCTTGGAACCAAGTTTCTGATTATGTTGTACAGTAATGAAACCATTTACCACAGATTGGGACTTGAACCCATATCCTGGGACTTGAAGCCAGCCAAAACCCAGTTTTGAACTCGAACCCACATGGCTGGAACTCAAATCCAGTCACAACCCATGGTACTTGGTTTCTGGATCTAATGAAGCTCAGGTTCTTGATGTCTCATCACAGAAAGAATTCAGTGAGAGACAAAGTGATAGGTAAGAAGTGGATTTATTCAGATTTAGAGAGAAACACACTCCACAGACAGAATGGTTTTTATAGGCTGGGTAATTTCACATGGTAATGAGTGGGAGGATTATTCCAACTGTTTTTGGGAAGGTGTGGAGATTTCCAGGATTTGGGCCACCACCCACCCTTTGGTCTTTTAACACTGCCTTGGAACTGTCAGGGCACCTCTGGATGTGTCATTTCACTTGCTGATTGAGGATCAAGGTCTAGTCTTGCCTGCCGTCTTGGTTCAATTTAATTCTAGTTGGTTTATGTTGTGCCCCTGGTGTGTCATTCTTTGAGAAACTGTGCTCTGCCACTTTCCCTCCTGTTACAGTAACACTTTTGGAGTTAGATGGTCACTGGCGTTGTTTTAGAAGCTCAATAATGTCAGATCTGATGTCTCTTTTATATTTTACTCATGGCTCATTTACTCATTTTCCCCCCTTCATTCAATCAAAGTGGCTGCTGCAACCCCAGTCATCACTTCTGTGTACTAGTAAGAAAGAAGGGAGAAAGTGGAAGAGGTATGGTCTGTCTCATTGTTCATATCCTTCTCTAAGGCTTCAACTGTGTCATGTGATCATATCTACAGAAAGAGAAGTGGATGGAGTGAGTAGTTACTTAGGTACATTGCTTCCCTACACAAAATGAAGATTTTGTAGTCAAAGGAAAAGGAGTGATTGGCCATTAGGAAGGCACTTATTCCTACACAGCAAATTGGACAAAATGGGGAATATATTGCCTTTATGAGAAAGGCAAGGATAGAGTACCTTCAAGAAGGCTGTATGAGCCAGCTTTGTCTTCATAACAAGCCACTTCAAAACCTAGTGACTTTTAGTTTAAATTCAGACAAATATTTACTTGATGATGAATCTGTGGATTGGTGACTTGGGCTGGGTTCGTCTGGGAAACTCGTCTCTGCTCCATGTGGTATCACCTGGGCGTAGTATTACTGCTGTGACCTTAGCTAGATGGCTGGGATGTTTGGGATACCTGGGCTTTTTCTTTTGCCTTCCATCATGGCGTGACTGGGACCAAATGGTTTATGATGATCTTTTTCATGTCTGGCAACTGTTGCTGCCTTTTGGCTGGGTCATCTATCTCCCCAGGCTGGAGACCAAGTTCTGAAAGCAGCGAGAGAAAGTGTAGGTCCCAGTGTGCGAGTGCTTTTCAAACCTGTGCTTGCATTGCGTTTGCTGATGGCCTATGGCCAAAGCAAGTCACTTGGCCAAGACCCAAATAAGTTAATGCAGAAAGGGACTGTGCAAGGCTGTGTGTCCCAGGAGGCATGGCTTATTGGGGGCCATTATGTATCAATCTACCAAATATACCCTAGACCAAGGACCAGAATGTCTCCTTATCGTGTCTTTGCCTTTCTCTGCAGGTCACCTTCATTCCTTTACACAAAGCACTTGCCCATATCTGGAGTCCAGGGATCACTTCCTCAGCTTCCCACTCAAAGGGAACAGATGTTTCCTCTTTAATTATATTCTGAAAATCACTGGAAGAACTTTGATTGGCCTGCTATGGGTCAGATGCTAACCCCGGGGTTAAGCAATTGGGATATGATCACTGGTGGTTCCCAACGGAGCCTCATATTTGGCCAGAGGTTGCAGAAGGGGCAATTTTAAGAGACATCATTCTAAAAGTGAATTGAGATCCTTTCTGGAATAATGGAGATATACTGACCAGAAAAGACAAATAGATGTGCAATGTTGGGAGGAACCATCGAACAGAAAACCTCACATGCTCTCTTTCTGGATTTTTTTTTAAAATATTTGTTTTGTTAGTTGATTGAGAGAGTCTGGATTTATAATAAGAACTTAAGCTAATTTAAAAATCAATTTCTATTATTCTCCAAAACTTTAGCTTATTAAACCAATCTACATGTTTTCCTTATTTTCTTTGGAAAAATTCAGATTAACATCCACCATTGGCCCCCACAGGAAGCTTTCTGAGTGTTCTTTGTGGCCAACATACAACAGAGATTACATTATTTGTCACTCACCTCTGTTTGCAGTTGTGTTGGGAAAAGAACACAGAAAGCTAAAGAATAAAGGCTTGCGTCCTTTAACTGGTACATCGGTCACATCACTGAGGATCTATTTTTTTCCCTCCAATCGTGTAAGGAATTTAAGAGCATGCTAACAAGGTTCCAGATCGGGATCTGTGAATATACGGATTTCTGGCAAAGTGAAAATGCTGGTATCACCTTTCCAGCAGGGTGTCTGATGGAGGCATTCCAGATGAGTGTCACCAAGGGTCTCAAGCATGAGTGGAGTGTAAGCGCGCCCTCTTGCTTTTCAACTGGAGTGAGGGACGGTTAAGAGAGGCAACCACCGGAAGTGTTGGAGAGCAGAGGGATGCTGGCCTTTGGGGAATGCTCCCCAGTTTCCACAAATAGTAGAGATTCCTGAAAGGCTTTGAGAGAGGCTCTTGCTGGTAGCCATGGCGATGCTGGGTTTCTCGTGTCCCCACTGCGAGAGAGAGAGTTTGTTCCCAGTTCCCAGGGGCCTTAGCTGGTGCAGCCATGGCT
Source organism: Cervus canadensis (assembly GCF_019320065.1). Classification (NCBI taxonomy): domain Eukaryota; kingdom Metazoa; phylum Chordata; class Mammalia; order Artiodactyla; family Cervidae; genus Cervus; species Cervus canadensis. The sequence continues at coordinate 15,402,117 of NC_057397.1, read as the reverse complement.
TTTTTCAGAAACCTTCTAGGCAAAACTCCTGCTCAGAAGCACTTCATTAATCGGTGGAACTTGCTCCTCACTGTCTCGATGCCCTGCGGCGTTTCACAGGCACCCCCCTTCTGCCCAGCAAACCTTTGCCTGTAATTGTGGTGTCACTACTTTTAGTTAACATGCTCTGCTTTGCCTTCAAGGGGTTGTTCAGTTCTTTGGATTCTTTGCTGGCACTTAGGGTGTGTTTATCAGCAGGACTGCTGAGGAGTCTCCGGGCTGTGACTCTGAATATGAAAACAGTCTGGCTTCACATATACCCAGTTCAAAATTCATGCTCCCTTCTGTCTGTATTCCTTAGCCCTCTGGTCTCCACTACCCACTGGCCTATGTGTGGATTTCTTTGAGTTTCCCCTGTAAGAGTTTTGCTTAATTTCTTGAATCTGTAGGTTTAAGTATTTTGCTAAAGACTTGGGGATTTTTTAAGCCATTATTTCCCCCAGTATTTTTAGCACCATCCTCCTTCTCTTCTAATTTTGGGACTCAAGTGACCTTAATTTTAGGATTTTTACTTTTTACTTTTATTTTTGCCTCACAGGTCCCTGTGACTTGGTTAACTTTTGTTCAATCTCCTTTCTCTTTGTTGTTTAGAGTGGATGAGTTCTGTTGATCTATTTTTAGGTTCACTGACTATTTTCTCTGTCATCTCAGTGTCCATCTGGTGTGTATATATCTATATATACATATATGTATATATGGTTATTATACCTTGTATTTCTAAAATTTCCATTCCGGTCTTTTTTATTTCTCTGCTGAGATTTCCTATTTTTCCAGTCTTTTTAAGAATATTTCCTATTGCTTGTTGTGGCATTTTTAAAAAGTCTTTGCCAGAAAATTATATCAGTGTGTGTTACTTTGCTCAGTTTGCCCTAACAGAGTACTGTAGACTGGGTGGTTTAAACAATAGAACTTAATTTTCTCGAACTTCTGGTTGCTGGACGTCCAAGGTTAAGGCACTAGCTGGAAGGTTTGGTGTCTCCCTGACTTACAGACAGCTGCTTTCCTGCTGTCTTACGTGGTCTTTCACATGGTACATGGGCATCCCTGGTGTCTCTGTGTGTGTGTGAATTTTCTCTTCTTATAAGGACACTGAGTAGATTGAATTAGAGCCAACCCCAATGGCTTATTTTAACTTAATCTCCTTTTTAAGGACTCTATCTCCAAATGTAGTCACATCCAGAGGTCCTGGTTGTTGGGGTTTCAATGCATGAATTTGGGGGGCACCCAATGTAGCTCATAACCCTGTGTCATCTTGAGGTCGCTGTCTGTTGATGGTCTTTTCTTAGTGGATTGAAGATTTCCTGGGTCTTCATATGCTGAGTAATCTTGAATTGTACAATATCCTGCACATTTCGTATGTTACATTGGGAGACTCTCGACCTCAAAACATAAATATTCTTGTTTTATCAGACAAGTGACCTAGTTAGGTTCAGGCTACAAGTTCCAATCTGATAATTAGGGTAGTGAAGAACAGAAAGAAGAAAGCTGTGAATGCTTGAGTCTCCTTAATGGGAAGAATAGAGGTCTGAGAAAAAACATAAATCGTATTATTCCTTGGTGACCATGTGGTGGCACTGGTGGCATGAGACAGCTTAGTGCTGTCATGTCCAAAATAGGGTGTGTACATTCTAAGAATGTGCGAGATTGTCCCTTAAGGTGCCTGAAGAAAACATTTCGTTGTTGTTGTTCAGTTGCTGTCATGTCTGACTCTTTGTGACCCTGTGCACTCTAGGCTGCCAGGCTCCTCTGTCCATGGGATTTCCCAGGCAAGAACATTGGAGTGGGTTGCCATTTTCTTCTCCAGGGGCTCTTGCCCACCAAAGGATTGAACTAGTGTCTCCTGTATTGGCACACGGATTATTTTTTACCACTGAGCCACCAGGTATTAGAACTCCAATTTCTATTTAGTTTCTATCTTGAGAAAATAGAAGTACACTATACTTTGCTAGTATTGAATATATGATTGATACTGGCTCCATCACTCAATAGCTAGGATGGATGATTCTGTGTCACTGGTCTGCAAGAGAAGTGGGAGCTCTGTAACTCAGAGTTGGCGATGGCGATCTCATTCTGAACATACAGTGACATGTTGTCATTTACATGTTCTTGGTGAGATGAATCTATACACTATATTATTGATTATGATAAATGAACACTCTTTAAAATGTACGAGTGACTTAAAATATTTTCTGCAAAGAATCTACTGGTCAAGATGATCCTAATAATTTAAGTCAATAATAACAAGAATGAAAAAATGGAAGAAAAGCATGGCCCCTCTGGGTCTGAACTCTTTCTCAGACACATTGTGAGCTGAAAACAATAGCTATTGGTGATATGTTATCTAGCAGCAATTTTTTTGGACAAAATATGCCCGCTAAACCAATCTTTTTGAAATGAAAGTGACATTTTTCACAATAAATGAGAAAATAATGGCTTTTGAAAAAAAAAAAAAACTCATGCTTTGGAGAAAGAATTTTGAAAGCATATGTAAAGAAATATTTTCATCACTATGGGACTTTTGTTCCTGATTAAGACTGATTCATTTTACCTGTAAAACTCTCATATTTCAATGTTAATAATGTTTTGAAAGTGAATTTTCTAATTTCTTAAAAATTGTCCAAATGAATACTTCAGGTAGGTGTTAAGATCATCTGTAAAAATATAAATATTAAATACTTTCTTTTAATTTGTAAAAAAAAGAGATTAACATTATAGAGGATGGAAATTTATTGATCAAACATAAGACTTCTGTGAAAATGGAAGTTGCTCAATCGTGTCTGACTCTTTGTGACCCCATGGACTATACAGTCCATGGAATCTTCCAGGCCAAAATACTGGAGTGGGTAGCCTTTCCCTTCTCCAGGGCATCTTCCCAACCCAGGAATCAAACCCGGGTCTCCCATATTGCAGGTGGATTCTTTACCAGCTGAGTCACAAGGGAAATCCAAGAATACTGGAGTGGGTAGCCTATCCCTTCTCCAGGGGATCTTCCCTACCGAGGAATTGAACTGGGGTCTCCTGCATTGCAGGTGGATTCTTTACCAACTGAGCTATCAGGGAAGCCCCAAGACTTGTATATGAATATACTTTCCCATAAGGACCTGTGTTTCTTTGTGAAGTATATTTTTCAACTAGACAGCCATTAAAAAACTAAAATAAATTTAGAACCAAGCCATCAAATCACTGTTTCACAAAGTTTTATACCCAGGCTTTAAAAAGCAGTGGCACATGTTCAATTATACTTTCTTGCTAAAATTAATTTTATTAGTAATAATTTTAGTTAAGACAGAAAAGTTTATATCATTAATCAGTACACTAAAATAAAACTTATTTAGCTCATATTTCTCATTTTATTTGAAGTTTATTTTTGTATATTTTCTTATAGACACAATCATAGTTAATTTTGGTGTTTTATACACTTTCTTGTGTACCAGATACTGTTACAAATGCTCTACTTATATTAATTAGTTTAACTCTCACAGCACCTAATATATATATATATATACTATTGTCCCCATTTAAAGAATTAGGAAGCTGAAGAACAGATAGGACTAACTAAGATCCCACATACTGTGTGGCATTGCCAAAAAACGAAATCAAAATCACCCACATAAACAACAACAGCAACAAAAAGGTTAATAGGGATGAATTTGGGTAGAATTAGAACAGGAAAAATTGAAGAAGTGAGGAGACAAAAGAGAAGTTTGTTGTGCTCACCTAGGCATGAGAGGTAAGGGTCAGAATGAGGGAAACTTGAGGGAAGGAAAAAGGGAGTGCAGATGAAAGACAGCCTTCAAAAGAGAAGTCAGCAGGGCTTGGACACATTAAATGACAGGTGAGCGAATGGAAGAAGACAGAATGACACCAGTATTTTCATTTACGTTGGTGTGGTGTGTACGATGACATTGAGAAATGGGAAAGTAATATTTAGAAGGGCAATGACAGGTTTGACATTTTTATGTTGAATTTGAATTAATAGAGAAACATATTTAAGTAAAAATGTCTAGGGGCATTTGGAAATCTTCGATTGCTCTGGCCCAAAGATAGAGTTGAAAGTCATCTGCATGGAGGACAGAACTGAAGGAGGTCTTTATTATCCAGAGATATATAGTAAAAAGATCATTTAAATAGCTTTATACAGAGCACCACTATATACCAGTATATAGTGGAAAAACATAAAAAGAAAAAAGTGATTACAGTTATTTGTATCCTATATTTAAAACAATTTATATCCCAATTCCAACTGGCCATTAATCCTTAGAATGAACAAAGAATTTCTTGTTGTCGCTGTTTCCACATACCCAGTAAATCTGTGCACTAGTCTCTGAGAATCTACACTCCGTCTTACTTTCTAAAAAACTGTATAAATGCAGACTTATTTTCTCGTCTTTTTGTCATCACCAAGTGTTTTTATTTAAAGAAATCACTGGTATATTGATTTGAGTTTTGTCTGGTCTTTTATGCACAAATCTCACACATAGTGAAAAAGTCAGTCTTGGACTCTTCGACATGGAGTGAAACTTCAAAGACTTTTGGTAACCTATCTGAATACAAGATCCTTTTAGATTTTTATCATTGTTTCCCTTGAGCTATCTTCTTGATATTTTTAAAAAATTGTGGTAGAAGACACATAATATAAAATACATTCATACCATCTCAGTCATTTTCAACGGTGCAGTTCAGCAGTGTTAAGTACATTCACATTGTTATGCAAACAATATCCAGAAAGTTTTAGTCTTGCAAACTGAAACTCCATAAGCATTCTCCTTGCCCTTAGCACCTAGAAACCACATTGTGACATTTTCTTTTCTTTTTTTTCCTCACTTTTTGACCACACATGTGGGATCTTAGTTACCTGACTAGGGTTTGAACCTGGGCTCTCTGTGGTGTGAGTGCAGAGTCTTAACCACTGGACTGCTAGGGAAGTCCTCATTGCATTATATTTTCTGTTCTCAGAGTCTGAGTACCTAGATACTTGCTGCAAGTGTAATCAATCACACAGTATTTGTCTCTTTGTTACTGGATTATTTTAGTATAATGCCTTTTAGGTTTATGCAGGTTATAGCACATGTCAGAATTTCCTTTTTTATGGCTGAATACTATTCTTTTGTATGCATGCATCACGTTTTGTTTATCCATTCATATAATCAGTGGACATTTGAGTTGCTTTCACCTTTAGGCTTTTGTGGGTAGTGCTGTTAGGAACATGGGTTTACAGATATCTCTTCATGACCATGCTTTCAACTCTTTTGAGAGTATACTCTAATTGGTGAACCAATCAGAAATTTAATTTTTAATTTTTTGAGGAACACCATACTCTTCCATTGTGACTGCACTATTTTACATCCTATTAATAGTCCCAAAGGCACCTTCCTGATGGTCCAATGGTTAAGAATCTGCCTGCCAATTCAGGGGACAAGGGTGCCACAAGGGTTCCCTGGTCCGAGAAGATTCCACATACTGCAGGGCAACTAAGCCCATGGGCCACAGTGAAGACTCAGTTCAGTCATAAATAAATAAATATAAAATAGTGCACAAAGATTCCAATTTTTTTACATTCTCGTCAACAGTTGTTCCCTTTTTTTCTGTCTTTTTATAATAGCCACTTTAATGTGTTTTTGATTTGCATTTCCCTAATGACTAGAGATATACATCTTTTCATGTGTTTATTGGCCATTCATATATCTTATTTGGAGAAATGTTTATTCAAATTCTTTACTCATTTTTGAATCAGATTTTTTTTGTTTCTGTTGTTGTTGAAACCTAGAAGTTTTCTGTATATTCTGGATTTTAACTCATTGTCAGATATATGGTTTGCAAATATTTCCTTCCATTCCATGGGTTGTCTTTTTACTCTGTTGATTATGTCATTGATGGACAAAAGTTTTCATTGGTGTAATCCAATTTATCTCTTTTAACTTTGTCTATGCTTTTGGTGTCCATGCTCCACTAAAATATGTTATCTTGGCATATTTTATACTCAATAAATGCCAGCAAATTTGGAAAACTCAACAGTGGCCACAGGACTGGAAAAGGTCCGTTTTCATTCCAATCCCAGAGAAAGGCAATGCCCAAGAATGCTTGAACTACCGCACAATTGCACTCATCTCACATGCTAGTAAAATAATGCTCAAAATTCTCCAAGCCAGGCTTCAGCAATACGTGAACTGTGAACTTCGAGATGTTCAAGCTGGATTTAGAAAAGGCAGAGGAACCAGAGATCAAATTGCCAACATCCGCTGGATCATTGAAAAAGCAAGAGAGTTCCAGAAAAACATCTATTTCTGCTTTATTGACTATGCCAAAGGCTTGGACTGTGTAGATCACAATAAACTGTGGAAAATTCTTAAAGAGGGGAATACCAGGCCATCTGACCTGCCTCTTGAGAAACCTGTATGCAGGTCAGGAAGCAACAGTTAGAACTGGACATGGAGCAACAGAATGGTTCCACATAGGAAAAGGAGTCCGTCAAGGCTGTATATTGTCACCCTGCTTATTTAACTTATCTGTAGAGTACGTCATGAGAAACACTGGGCTAGAGGAAGCACAAGCTAGAATCAAGATTGCCGGGAGAAATATCAATAACCTCACATATGCAGATGACACCACCCTTATGGCAGAAAGTGGAGAGGAACTAAAAAGCCTCTTGATGAAAGTGAAGGAGGAGAGTGAAAAATTTGGCTTAAAGCTCAACATTCAGAAAACTAAGATCATGGCATCCAGTCCCATCACTTCATGGAAATAGATTGGGGAAACAGTGGAAACAGTGCTGACTTTATTTTTGGGCTCCAAAATCACTGCAGATGGTGATTACAGCCATGAAATTAAAAGATGCTTACTCCTTGGAAGAAAGTTATGACCAACCTAGACAGCATATTAAAAAGAAGAGACATTACTTTGCCAACAAAGGTCCGTCTAGTCAAGGCTATGTTTTTTCCAGTGGTCATGTATAGATGTGAGAGTTGGACTATAAAGAAAGCTGAGCACTGAAGAATTGATGCTTTTGAACTGTGGTGTTGGAGAAGACTCTTGAGGGTCCCTTGGACTGCAAGAAGATGCAACCAGTCCATCGTAAAGGAGATCAGTCCTGGGTGTTCATTGGAAGGACTGATGTTGAAGCTGAAAACTCCAATCCTTTGGCCACCTCATGACTCATTGGAAAAGACCCTGATGCTGGGAAAGATTGAGGGCAGGAGGAGAAGGGGATGACAGAGGATGAGATGGCTGGATGGCATCACTGACTCGATGGACATGGGTTTGGGTAGACTCTGGGAGTTGGTGATGAACAGGGAGGCCTGGCGTGCTGTGAGTCATGGGGTTGCAAAGAGTTGGACGCAACTGAGTGAATGAACTGAACTGAAGTTGAAAGAATTTGAGAAAACAGCAGAAGCTTATTTTGACCCTCTGGTCACCTTTCACCCTGAAGTAGGTCATAGTACTCTTAAGTGAGAAGTGCTTTCCCTGTAGAAACAAAGGTGCATCCTCACCTCCAAAGACAAAATGATGCCAGAAAGACTCCAAATAGGCCTTGCTAAGTTTCCCCCAGCATACTACACTCAGCTCATGCTCCTCGGCCTGTTATATTATATCTCCATGAGTATCCACTCTTCATCAAATCTAGTGTGAAAATTACTCAGGTTTCACTGTTTCTTCAGATCTTGATTTTTTTATGAAGACTAATGTTTCTTAAGACTTACTTTAAGTAAATTTACATGTTTTCTCCTACTACTCTATCTTGGTCAATTGAATTTTCAAAGCCAGCCAGGGATCCCAAGAAGGTGGAGTAAAAAAAAAAAAAAAAAATTCCCCTAAATTTCTAAGAAATTACAATGAAATATGTCCTGAAGCTTTTCTTTGGTCTTTTCTTTTAAGACTCATAGATTTAGGTCTTGCATTTAGGTCTTTGATCCATCTTCAGTTAATTTTTGTATATGGTATAAGGTAAGAGTACAATTTATTCTTTTGCATGTAGATATCTAGTTTTCCCACAACCATTTGTTGAAAATGTCTTTTTTTCTATGGAATGGTCTTGGCTTCCTTATCAGGAATCATTTGACTATGATTGTGAGAGTTTATTTCTGGGCTCTCTATTCTATTCCATTGTTCTGTCTGCATTCATGAAAATACCACACTTTTGATTACAGTGTGAAAGCATGATAGTCACTCAGTTTTGTCTGACTCTTTGCTACCCATAGACTGTAGCCCTCCAGGCTCCTCTCTTCATGGGATTTCCCAGGCAAGAATACTGGAGTGGGTAGCCATTCCATTCTCTAGGGGATCTTCCCGACCAAGGGACTGAACCATGGTCTCCTGCATTGCAGGCACATTCTTTACTGTCTGAGCCACCATGGAAGCTTTGCAAGAAGCTTGAAATCAGAAAGTGTGATATCTTTAAGCTTGTTCTTCTTTTTCAGAATTGTTTGGCTATTCAAGCTCTCCAGGTTTACTGTTATGACACAGTTATAAAGAGGACGAAATTTGTAAAACATTTGTGAGGGTTCATCAGTTTTTTTCTAAGAATCTTTCTTAAGTTTTTGATACTCAAATCAATGTGAAGTCTTTGAAGTATCTGTCGTGTCATCCTCCCTGTAAATTTATCTTCATTTGTTCACTGGAGTAACTCTTCTATATGAGTGCCTTTCTAAGTGTCTGAACTGTGCTTTGATATCATGAAATCCTGCATCTTTTACAAGATGTAAAGTTCTTTTTTGAAATAGATTTGCTCTTATATTTTGTGGTGCTAATAGATGTATACCTGTGCTAACCAGTGTGTGCTGCCTCAGTTGTCTCAATACATTAGCAGATCTTTTGTTAAGTAGGGAGGGATCTTAAATGTAGACTAATTGTTCTAAATTGTCTCTTGTGTAGTGAATATTTTTTTACAGAATTAAATTTTGTGAGTTTGGGGTTTCTGATGGTAAGTACTCAAATTAAGGATAAGTTGTCATTGTTGAGGCTATGAGAATGGATATGTTCCTGATGAGGACCTCGGAGCTCCAGCACTTTACAGTGTGGAGACAGCACCTGCCAGGAACCTCCCCTCCCAGGAGGCCTCAAGCGAGGCCTAGGCCCAGGGGAAAGGCGCCAGTGGGGATCAGCATGGAGAGGCGCGCGGGCATGTGTTGACACAGTCCCCGCAGCCTGCCCCTTGGTGGGAAGGAACAAACACCTTTGGAATGTCTCTTTACCCCAGTCTCGCACATTATTTCAATTTTGTGAAGTTTAAGACAGAGGGAGGCCACAAACCAGCCACTGGCAGGCTGGGACCAGGCTTACAGACAAGATGTGTTGGTTCGCATAGGATTCCCACATTCAGTTTGAATGAACTGCTAGCCCTTTAAAAAATTACACTTTACGTAGATCCCCAGATTTCAGGTTTTGATTGAAAAACCCAGCAGCACTGTGTTCCCACTTCCACCTGGCAACAAGGGAGTTTTTTTGTTTGCTTGTTGTTTTTGTTTTTTTAACTGAGTGGTTGCTTTTACAGTTTGCCAAAGACCACACCCAGCCAGGAGTTCTTGCTCCTAGTCTAGTAACTCTCCGTAGTATCTAAATCTGCACACTTGCCCTGTGGCATCAGTTGACTACAAAGGCTGCACAAATATTCAACGGACATTGGTGTTTACACTTTAACTTCTCTTCCAGCCTCTTCTGAATTCTGGACAAACACTCCTCTATTTATCTTTTCTTGGAGAGGTACAAGGCCCATACTTTAATAGAGGCCACATAGCTTTGGCAATTTATCACACACTGGACTTTCGATGAAAATGCAAAGTGTGAAGGGGAAAAAAAAAAAATGTGTCCTCTCTATTGAATGGGGTAGCATTGATCAAAAGGTGGCAGGCCCCAAAGGGGTGATTTGTAGTCAACTGCACCAGAAAAAAACACTTCTTGAAGATGCCAGGGTACAGACACCAAATTGATTTCAAAACCCAAAAGGCCAATTAAATCATGTGGAAATTAATGAGCAAAATAAGAGGCAAGGAACAATAATGGCAATGTAATCATCGCAATACATCTAAAATTAAAATTAGGATTTTTTTTTCTCATTTGATATGGGAAGATGATACCCACTGACATTTAGCAAAAAGTGTGAGGGGGCTCCTTTCAAAGTCAGGTCTTCTGGCCCCATCCTCAAAGTATTAGTGATTCCCTGACAGGCATCAGGTAGTGTTAGATATCAGACATCAAAAGAGGCAGAACCTGTTTGAACATCCTTTGTCCCTGAATCCTGAACTCTGTCTGGTTAGCCTTGTTCCTAAACACGGAATTCATTATTTTAGTTGGAAGACTTAGAATTCCACTTTCTTATTTTTCAACAAAAGAACTGAGACCCAGGATTACATGGAGACTTCCTGTGATGGCTAATGTTATGGGTCAGTTTGACTGAGCTATGGTACCCAGATACATAGCCAAACATTATTCTGGAAGTTTCTGAGAGGTGCTTTTGGGTGAAATTAACATTAAATCTGTGGACTTTGAGAAAGCAAACTGACCTCCATAATGTAAGTGGGCCTCATCCAATCAGCTGAAGGTCTGATCAAGCAACAGGCTTACCTCTCCCAAGCAAGAAGGAAGACTGCAGCAGACAACCTTGGACTTGATTTGTATCAGCTCATCCCTTGTTTCCAGCCTGCTGGCCTACTTTGCAGATTTTGTACTTCCCATCCTTCAAAACTACATGAGCCATTTCCTTATAAGAAATCGAACTGTGGTATTGGAGAAGACTCTTGGGAGTCCCTTAGACTGCAAGGAGATCAAACCCATCAACCCTAAAGGAAATCAACCCTAAATATTCATTGGAAGATCTGATGCTAAAGCTGAAGCCCCAATACTTTGGCCAACTGATGCAAAGAGCCGACTAATTGGAAAAGACCCTGATGCTAGGAAAGATTGAAGGTAGGGGGTAAAGAAGGCAACAGAGGATGAAATGGTTGGATGGCATCACTGACATGGGTTTGAGCAATCTCAGGGAGATGGTGAAGGACAGGGAAGCCTGACATGCTGCAGTCCATGGAGTTTCAAAGAGTCAGACATGACTTAGCAACTGAAGAACAACAACAGTATATGCACATCCTATTGGTTCCTTTCTCTGGAGAACTCTGACTACCGCACTGTCCAAGGAGAAGGTTTTAGACTAGGATGTGGGTCCTGAGCCTTCATATCTAGTGTCCTTTCAACAAATAATGACCTGACTGCAAATGCCACTAAGTGCATTTGTTAAGTAGGCAAACATCACTTGTGTGTATTGCACAGCTCCAGGAGCTTGAACATCTCCAGATCTCACACCCTGAGGAGAAGAGGGAGATAATCAGACTTAGACCATAGCCAAATGGCAAGAGCAAATACCTGTTCCAGGAAATCAGGGTGCTGAGGCAGGGGGTGCTCTCCCGAGATGAGGGAAGATGCCAAGATGATACAAACAGATGGATCAAACCACAGGAAAGAGCACTGAGGTGTAAACTGACAAGAAACAAACCGAGATGAGAGTCACGTCCTAGGGATACAGAGAGGGGTATTAAGGTACAGAGCCAAGAATTCAAACCAAACCACTCAAAGCAGGTACAGATACAGACGACGCTAAGAGGGAGAATCAGTGATTCATCCAGCAAATATTTACTATGCATCTGCCACATGTCAGGCACTCTTCCAAATACCACAACGAGGATGAGATGGTAAGCAGAGGCAGCATGGTCTCTGCCCTCAAGGAATCTGGAGCTTGCCTTTAGCCGTCACCTGGAATAGTGATTTTCAATCAGTAAAGCAGAGGGCATTCCTTGCCATGAACCTGTTTTATGTCGTTAAGGAAACAGGGAAGAGACACTTGCATATTTTTTAAAAAGCACATTCCAAATGATCTTATACATTCTTATTGGACAACTGCTGACAAAATCCATTATTTTCATAACATAAACTACAGAAAGTAAAGCATGGGGTACTCTTCATGCAGAAAAGGCAGTCTGAGGAGTATTTGCCAAGAATACTAATGAGCATTTGCAGCTTGCTTTTGTAAACTGGCAGGGTTGGGGAGAAGAAGCTTGTTGACTTGCATCAAGGGGCCAGAATTAACAGATACGGCTTCTCAGATCACTTACATGTACTCCACCTCCCAAGTCCCTACTTCCCACCCCATGTGCATAGATGCACAACATATACATACATACACATGCTGTGGGAACAGGATGTTTTAGTCATTGCTTTATTCAGCAAGACTTGACTGAGTGGCAGACTCAGTGCTGGGTATTAAGAATGAGACCCCTGCCCACATGGAGTGTACCATCCGCTGAAAGAGAAAAGCAGTAAGCAAACATTTGCACCGACAACGTACATTGAAAACTGGATATACCGCCAGGAAGGAAAGGTACGCAGGACCGTGAGCACACGGTGGAGAGAGACCAGCCTGGCCCTGGGTGTCAGGAGGAAGGTGCCATCACACAACTTGACAGTTTTAGGTAAGAGACACGTTCCTTTTTTCAGAACCATGGAAACATCTTATTATTCTTTTCCATCCTGTTTTTTATCAGTGTATCAGACAAGAAGGTAGCAAGAAGAGGGTGGAGGCCATTAAACTCAGTGTCAGAGTGATTGATAGAAGGGCCATAATCTTCTGAAAGTGTTACCTGAATATCACGCACTCTATGAGTGTGCCTCTCCCACAGTCCTTTAAAATTTTCATAAATCCTACTTGTAAGAAAGAGCGCTTCTAACACTACCAACACAGAGGTTATTTGCAGCCTTTTGATTTTCACCAGGTGATGTGCCATCATTACTAATGCAGTCAAATAGCTCAGCTTCTAGAAGTCATTGGCCCCAGGAGTCTGAAAAACCAGAAACCAAAAACATATATTCTGGGCTTTGTCCATGACCCCAAAGCCAAATTCTTGACATTTACTGATGTTTCTTCACAAGATTTCCTTAGGGAACCCATATGCTTGTTACATTTTAGCCTCCTGCTTTTTAGATAAGTAAGAAGACAATTAGGTTGATCCTATATCTCAGAAGCATTTATGTATCAATGAGTGTTTGACTACCTACTATGAACAAGGCCCTCAAGTTGTTGACAGTCTCGCAGGGAGGCAGAGAGGCAAATAAATAAAAACAATAAGTCAGGGGAAGTGTGAAAACAGAAGCAGAGACTGATCGCCTGAGAGAGGAGAGGTGAGGAATTGTTCCATGGGGAAGATGCTATTTTAGCTGCAAAGGAAGATGGAGAGGAATTTGCTAGGCAGGAAAGGGAGAGGAAGGTGGGAAGGAGGAAGAGAGTCTCAAGCAGAGGAAACTGCTCATGTTCAAAGGCACAGAGGTGATGAACAGCGTAGCCTGTTCATGAGCAGGGAGCTGTCCAGTACGTCCTGCAATCACAAGGCCTTGCGGTGTGTGGGGCAGGGGGCAGGCACAGTGAGCTATGAGAATGGTGATGGGGGCCTTGTAGCTTTGAATGTGCTGTAAAGAAGTTTGAGCTTTTCCTGAAGGCAAAAGGAATCTCTGAAGAATTTTAAGCAGAAATGATGCTGCAGTAGGATTTGAGTTTCAGCAGTATCACCCTGGTAACAATATGAAGGATAAACTAGGATGGAGAGATCCAAAGTAGCTCGATACACCAAGAGGCCAGAGCAACACGGATCTGGGCTGAGAAAGGCTGTTTCATCTGGTTTTATCGCTTCCAGAGCCTTTTCAGCCCCTGCTTCATAAATGTGCTTTTAGCCTGTAATTTGTGTGTTTATTTCAAACTTCTCTCCCAAGATCCAGCACGGTGTATATTAAAATGGGTGAGGGATGAGAGGAAGGCATGCTTGAAAAAGCAAATATTTCAGATTCCTTCTTGTGCTTCCTCCATAGCTCCAGCCCCAGAGAACATGATGCCTGACCACTGACAATCCTTGGTTTAGATTTTGAACCTTTGTTAGTCTCTGAATACTTTCATTTAATACCATGAAAACTTGTACTGGAAGATATATGGCATCTAATTCTCATACTCCACTTTACAGATGAAACAGAAGCCCAGGTAAGAGAAGTGACTTGGCCTAGGTCATCACATGTAGTTAGTGGCAGGGTCTAAACCATTATAGCCACAGCATAATGGCTTATCATGATCAATAGTGAGCTTTTCAAAAAGCAATGTATTGCCAATATTTGTGGCTATCTTGTGTTCTCAAGTGTATTCTTGAGTTGGTGAAAAATGAATCAAGATGCCAGGAAAGAGATCAGGCATAGCCAGTCCTAAGGGGCTAGTGGTACAGTTAGCATCTATATTATCAGAATACTTGGTGACTAGTGACAGAAACTTAACTTTAGGTAGGTTTATGTTTAACACAAAGGACAACTGATTGCAAACTCCATTTAAGTGCATGAAGGGCTGAGCTTCAGCAGGTCTCAGGAATAATTAGAAGCCAAGCCACCATCCATTTCTCATTTCTGCTTCTCTCTCCTGGAATAGAATCAGGTTTAGCCTCTCATACTGGCTTTATCTTTTTGGTGGAGGCAAAATATAGATGAAATATGGTGGCTGGATACTCTCAGACTTCACCCCTTGTAACTTGACCCAAAATGAATGACCACTTTCCCTCTCTTGGGGAGTCAAAATACTCTCAGAGGAAAATTTAGATTGACCTAGCCTCCCTAGTGGCTCAGCAGTAAAGAATCCACCTGCAATGCAGGAAATGCAGGAGATGTGGGTTCAGTCCCTGGGTTGGGAAGATCCCCTGGAGGAGAGCACGGCAACCCACTCCAGTATTCTGGCCTGGAGAACCCCACGGACAGAGGAGCCTGGCGGGCTCAGTCCACGGGGCTGCCAAGAGTCAGACACGACTGAGCCTCTGAGCACACACAGTGCAGTTGACCACACACCCCCAGCCCCGCTAGCCAGCTCAGGTGCTGTCACCACAGACCACCACTGCAACCCCACGGCTGTGGTGAGACCCAAGAAGAATGGCCCAGGAGGTAGCTGCTTCTGCCTTAAAGGGTTTCGCCGCTGTGGAAAAGACAGATAACCGTGAAACTTGATTCTCTTGCCAGTATTTGTTTAAGTTTTTTCATTGTAAGAATGGCAATGTTTTCTTTGTATGAATATCATCTATCATAGGCTTCTCTTCACTGTTTGTACTGATTTCTAATCAATATATGCAAAGACTTTTCCCTAAATGAAACTGTAAACTGAAAGAAAATGGTAACTTGGAGGCACATTGTCTTTATTCCCCCTCAGGTCCTAGCAGTCATTCACTGCATGTGGCAAGCACCTGAGCTCTGCCAATCCCAGTGTTAGGCATGACTATGCTGAGAGGGATGAGATGAGAGAGCTTACTGAAGGGAGGAGAGGACACACTACTGGGGTGAAATCTGACCCATGGGGACTAATCCGCAGCCCGTCAGTCAGACTCCTTCTCTGGAGAATATGCAAGCAAATGACTGGGGACTATTTTTGACTAAATGACTAGAATGACTGGGTGCATGTGGGTTTCTCAGGTAGTAAAGGCGGGCAGGCAGAAATGTCAAAGAGAACTGGCATATGCAGAGAGAAAGCTCATGGAAGCATATGTCACGTGCGCTTGGAAAGACAACTGTCATTGTAAGGAAAACAAACCTACTTAATCTATCCAAACCAAAAGAAAAAAAAAAAAAAAGAAGGAAGGGAAAGAGGGGAAGAGAAGAAAAAGATAGAAGTGAAAGAGAGGGAAGATCAGGGGGAGGGAGAGTAGGGGAGGAAAAAGAGAGTCTGAAAGTGTAGAGTCTGACTCCCAGGCCTCCAGGGGGCTATACACACAAGGGGAGTGTGGCCATTTTCACTGTCTCTAATACACAAGTGGCAGTCTCCACTCACTTCTCTTTTATGTCATCTCTGTCTTTTTACATGTGTCTTCTCTGTTCTAGTTTTGTTATTGTTCCACTTACTCATCAGTTGCACATGGTTTAAAATGGCCACCTACACCCAACCCTAGATCTCTTACTCCATACAAACTTTCTCTTCTCAAAACTCTCTAGGGAAAACAAACAAACAGTCTGTTTCATTCTGCAAACTTCAAAAAGAAATCTAATTTGTTGTTGCTCACCCCATGCTTTGTTTCCCTTAGACTGGGATGTATCCTTTGTCTCTTTAGTGGAGCCCTTGAAAGAGGACTGTCCTGGCATCCTTAAAGCAGAAGGGATAGTAACCTGATGGGTGAGTTAAAACAACACACTTGGTGAATGGTGAGAAGTATGGGACAGCTAGGACACCGAACAGCTTCACTCACCGTGTTGAAGGACTAAGGAATCAAACAACCACTGAGCAACATCAGTACCAGCATCTAAAAGACAGCAATGGGACCAGTTCTCCATCCAAGTAGCAATGTCACTGTGGACAGTCAAGGACAACATGAAAGAATAAAAGAAGATGCCAAAATCCAAGCAAGGGTGATGCCAAAGCTGGAGGAGTAAGTACCACTCAATTCAGCCAGGTAATCAATGACAATGTGACTACTGGGTATTTACCCTGAATGATGTCTGCCTCATCTGAGGTCACCCTGAATGGCAGAGAGAACATAAGTCATTTAATGCTTCAGAACCTGTTCCAGATTCGAGGTAGAAATTCATTACCATAGCCTAAATGCCATCACTGATCACTTCAATACTTTGTGACACTCTTCCAAATGACCATGGTCATGCTCAAGTTTCATCTCATGATACAAGACAGTGTCCTCTCCTTCCGTATTGTGAGCTGATAGTTTCTAGGGAAACAGCCAAGAGGGTAAATCTTCTTTTAAAATGTATAGAGGCAGAAATAGGGATTTTGTGTAAGAAAAATACAGTGATCTTTAGAATATGTTCTCTTGGGAACCAGAAAGCTTTAGGCATCAGCTTGCCCTGAAGCTGCAAAACTCACTCTCCTCTCTCACATTTCCTAGCATTCAAAGCTGGAAGACAAAAGAAGAGAAGACAGTCAGAATATGAGCATCCTTAACTCTGGAACTTAGAGAATGTTTTTCTGACCTTTGCAGGGAGTTGGATTTAAAGTAAGGCTTTGCTTTATTAATTTGTAGTAGTAGTAGTAGTAGTAGTGTTAGTCCCTCAGTTGTGTCTGACGCTGGATCCCATGGACTGTATCCTGCCAGGCTTCTCTGTCCATGGAATTCTTCAGGCAAGAATACTGGAGTGGGTTGCCATTTCCTTCTCCAGGGAAACTTCCCAACCCAGGGATCGAACCCAGGTCTCCTGCATTGCAGGTAGATTCTTTGCCATCTGAACCACTTACTAATTTGAGGGCTGGATATTTGTTTATTTTAAGGCAGAGGTGAAAACAGAACTGGGAAAAAGAAAAAAAACAAAAACAAAAACATGTAAGTCTCTCTTCAGTACTTTTTCTGATGCAGGAGCTAGACAGCAGCTCTGTTAGATTGGAGGCTGTTAGCAGCACATTAACTTTTAACAAGTTTAAATGCAGTCAATATCTTTCTATTCCAGAGTAAGAACCATCTCTTTCTAGCCAATTGTTTGAATCAGGGTTCATTTTTTAGTTATTTTGGCCATATTTAGTTATGACCAAATCTTAGATTACAGAAAATGGACTTGTGTCACCCTTTTCTAAGGATGAGAAGAAGTAATAAGAGATCCAACATCATTAAAATCATCATCATCGTCACTGTTACCATTATCTTTGCTTCTGAGCTCCCTCTGTACACTGGGCCCTCATGCAAGCTTCTCACGTGCATTGCCTCACAAGAGGCATAACTACTCTAAAGGGTAACACTATATGTGTATGTATGTTAGTCGCTAAGTCATGTCTGACTCTTTGCAACCCCATGGACTGTTGCCCACCAGGCTCCTCTGTCCATGGAATTCTCCAGGCACAAATACTGTAGTGGGTTGCCATTCCCTTCTCCAGGGGATCGTCCCAACCCAGGTCCCCTGCACTGCAGGCAGATACTTTACCATCTGAGCCACAAGGGAAGCCTGTGTGGGTAACATTATAACTGTCTCTATTTTGTAAACAAGTAAATTGAGGCTCTCACTAACAGAAGAGTGCAAATTACCTAAAGTCACTGAGATGTTCAGTAGGGGAGTTTGGACTGAAATTTAGGTCTTTCTGATTCCAAATTGTGACTTCTCACCCAGGATGTGCACTTGGGTCTGAATCATGGGACTATTAACTTCTGAACAGAAAATCAACTCTTAGAGAAAGCATTGGGCTAAGAGATCTAAGATCTATGTTGCAGACCAGCTAATCAATAAATAATCATTTGGACTTGACAAGGTTCCTTACCACCTGGGCTTCAGTTTCCCCATTTGTATCATGAGGGGGTTGAACAGGTTGATCTCAGTCCTGACATTCTGAGATGTGGTCATTTTAGGGACTACCCATAAATACTAGATTTCTTCCAAGAAAAGAATAAGTGGTCTCAGTTTTCTCATCAGTAAATGAAAAGATCAAAATATTAATATTAGGTCTTTATTGCATGCTAAATCACTTCAGTCATGTCTGACTCTTTGTGACCCTATGGACTGTAACTCATCAAGCTCCTCTGTCCATGGGATTCTCCAGGCAAGAAAACTGAAGTGGGTTGCCGTGCGTGCCTCCAGGAGATATTCCTGATCCAGGGATTGAACCCGTGTTATCTCTTATGCCTCCTGCACTGGCCTGCAGGTTCTTTGTTACAGGAGATGAAAATTCTGTCTGGTTTGATTACAATGCACCACTTAGGCTAATGATCAAAGCTGTGTTTAAGCTTATCCCAGGTCTAATAAGAACTGCTATCCCCACACCCCCACAACCACAAGCAGGCACACTCACCCCACCCCAAGGCTCTGCAGACTCTAAAAGCCTGGAGATGCAAAAGGATAAGCAATGCTTACTTTTATAATCACATTCTTCACTTCATGAAAAGATCTACTAAATGGATCCTTTAAATAGCAATCTCTTTTAGAACTTTTAAAAGTAATTCAATTTACTCCTTGAGAAACACATTTACTATACCAAGCAATGCCCACCTCAGTCTCCATCCAAAGTTTTCGATAGTTACCGGTCTAATGGAAGCAAAGGCATTTTGTGCTTATAAGGGAAAATATATGCACTCGCCGACTGAAAGTATATTCATTGCCAGCCTATTGACTGAGCACTAAATGCTGGGCTAGGCTCTTGGAAAATAAGTGTGAGTCAGATTTGTGTGGTAACTTTCCACACAGAATTTTCGAGTCCAGTGTGTTGGTAGATAATCTTTAAAGTACCAGCTTAAAACAGAATAAGTGCTATCATAGGAGTACAGGTTTCATGGATACTTCAAACATAAGCATGTCATGAGAGATTTCCTAGAAAAAGTGAACCTTGCACTAACACCTGAGGAAACAAAAGTGAATGAGTATGACTTCCCTGGCGGTGCAGTGGATAAGAATCGGCCTGCCAGTGCAGGGGACACAGGTTCGATCCCTGGTTTGGGAAGACTCCACATGCCGCAGAGCGACTAAGCCCCTGTACCACGAGTACTGAGCCCATGCTCGAGAGCCCGCGAGCCGCAACTACTGAGCGCCTGTGCTGCAACTACTGAAGCCTTCGCGCCTAAAGCTTGTGCTCTGCAACAAGAGAAGCCACCAGAATGAGAAGGCTGTGCACCGCAACCCAGAATAGTCCCCACTCACCACAACTGGAGAAAGCCTGCACAAAGCGGCAAAGACCCAGTGCAGTCACAAATAATTAGTAATTAATTAACCAACTGTATACCTAAACTTCCATAATGTTATCTGTGAACCATGTCAACGTTATATGTAAACACTTAAATATGAAGAAATAAAATTTACATATACAAAAATGTGTAACAATTGTAAATATATGTATACAAAAATTTATAATTATGACCTAGACTCTGATACTGCACACCGTCACTTCTTTTCATGCCATGGAATGAACAGGACACAAAATGCATAAACTACAAAAGATTTTACAATTGCCGACATCATAAAATCCTTAATTTCCACATATAGAATATATCACAGTTTAAATAAACCAAGTCTCAGACAAGCTATACATTTATTTAAGAAAACATTAGTATATAAAATATGTAAATAACTCTCATCAATCAATCCAAAAAATGGATGTGACCAAAGGCAAAAAATGGGCAATATATAAATAAATGTCACAGATAAAGAAATGTAACTAGCCAAGAAACACAGAATGAATGATTAAATAAGAACTATAACTTAGATTCAAAGGAAGTAAGGAAGAAAGAGGGGGTAAAAAGAAGCCTTATAATATAAAAGGCTTGTAAGGATGAGGAAAAATAAGACTTAACATGTACATCAGATGGAAGCATAAATTAGCACAACCATATTGGAAACTATTTTGATAATAACTAGAAAGTTAAAGATGAATATGTTCCCTAGGGAAATCTTATATGTGGAATTAAGGATTCATCTACAAGAATGGCAACACAGTGGTATTAATAAGAGTGAAAAATTGAAAATCATCTAAATGCCTTCACAGGAGAACAAATAAATAAGTATGGCATAGCCACAGAATGAATACTGGACACCAGTTAGAATGAATGCTCTAGTACTACATATGTCAACATAGACATTAATGAATTTGAATAAACTTAATAATGCTGCACTCACAAGAAAGTAATCTGTAGAAAGATATGATTACTTCTGGGGAGGTAAGGAGGAGAATGGGATTAATGAAAGCCTTGAATTATATACCAGGAATATTTCATAAAATTTCTTCAAATAGAAGGAAGACAGATTCAACTTCTGTGTTGAGTGCCACGTTGATACAAATAAAATGAAGACTCAAAAGTATCCATAGGATTCAGCAACATGGATGTCATTAGTGGTCTAATGAGCAAGTATACATTACTTTGCTCACAAAGGTCCTTATAATCAATCGAAGCTATAGCTTTTTCCAATAGTCATGTATGGATGTGAGAGTTGGACCATAAAGAAGGCTGAGCATCGAAGAATTGATGCTTTTGAATTATGGTGCTGGAGAAGACTCCTGAAAGTCCCTCAGATTGCAAAGAGATCAAACCAGCCGATCCTAAAGGAAATCAACCCTAAATATTCATTGGAAAGACTGGTGCTGAAGCTGGTGCTCTAATTTTTGCCCACCTGATGTGAAGAGCCAACTCATTGGAAAAGACCCTGATGCTGGGAAAGGTTGAAGGCAAAAGGAGAAGAGGGCAGCAGCAGATGAGATGGTTGGATGGCATCACCGACTCAATGGACATGAACTTGGGTGAACTCTAGGGCATGATGAGGGACAGGGAGGCCTGGCGACAGTCCAGGGGTCACAGAGAGTTGGACACAACTTAGTGGCTGAATAACAACAACAATACATGAATATTGGATATTGGTAATCCATTGCTGTATAGCAAAATACGTCTGCATTTTATAGCTTAAAATTGTTGATTAAAACCATCCCAAAGAAAAAGAAATGTAAGAAGGTAAAGTGGTTGTCTGAGAAGGTTTTACAAATAGCTGAGAAAAGCAGAGAAATGTAAGGCAAAAGAGAAAGGGAAAGATATACCCAACTGAACGCAGAGTTGCAGAGAATAGTTTAAAATAACAAACACTTACTCTCTCAACACTTTCTGAGTGTCAGAAATCCAGGAATGACTTAACTGAGTGGTCTGGCTTAGAATTGTTTATGAGATTGTAGTCAAAAATATCAGTTCAGGCACCATCATCTGAAAGCCTGAGTGGAACTGGAAGAATTGCTTCCAATGTGGCCCCCTCACACCAATGGAAAATTAGTCTGATGGTTGGTAGGAGCCCACGGTTTCTGTTTTGGCCTCTGTAGCCTGCTTGAGTGTCCTTGTGACATAGTCACTGCTTTCTCCCTGAGGTAGAGACTTAGAAGACAACAAGCAATTGGCCACAATGTCTTTTAGTACCTAGTCTCTGATACTGCACACCATCACTTCAGCTTTATTCTGTTTAATAGAAGCAAGTGGCAAAGTACAGCCCATATGCGAGGGTAAGGGTATGAGGCATCACCTCTTGAAATTAGGTGGGTCAAAGAATTTTAACTGCTTAAAAGCATCAGAATGTGTTACAAGCTTTGTGCTATAAGGCATAGAAACATAAGATTAGGTGTGATTTCTGCTGTCCAGAGTATGATCCTCTAAAGCAATTAAGTCACATGCAAGGCAGTTCACATCCAAGACTGATCAGAAATAGTTTCAGTGAATGGAGATGGAAACAATCTTACCCAAGTGGTCAGAAGGCTTTGTGGAGGGAACGGGGCCAGATGAAGATTCTGGCATACAAGTAGAATGATAAAGATGTTTCAGGCAAGGAACAGCATCAGTGAAGGCCTGTGATAATAGAAATTATGCATTTGAAGTGTATTTTGTATGCCATTATTACAGAAGACACCAGAAGAACAGTTGCTTATGGAGATTTTCCCCAGATAGATTGAAATTCATATACTATCTGCACAGCCTCTGTGTTCCCCAAGGGACAAGATTGTGCATTTTTCATTTCTGTGTCTTCAGGAGTTAATGCTATGCCTGGCACAGAATAAATTGTCCAAAATAGTTTATTGAGTAAAATATGTGCTGAAAAATAGAATGAACACGTAAGTAAATGAATGATCAAGAGAATAAATGAACCCTCTACTATTGAACTTGTAACCCAGAGTACTTATCTGGGTGGAAGGAAACAACATGGAAACATGGGACGTGCAGGGCATTGTGATTTCTTCATCTATGCAAAGACCAAAGCATAGCTATTAATAGAATAAATGCCAGCCTCTACTACCTCAGGGACTGAAGCCAGTGCATTTAGTCTTCCAAATTTCCCAACACAGAGGGACCGAAAGCCAACCAACTGTTAACCTTCTGTCTCTGGATAAACAGACAAGCAGAACTATGAGCTGCATCCTCCCCCTGCACCCCTGCTCATCTCTAATGTTCATCTTCTAGGCATCTTCCCAAGTTTTCCTGGCTCTCAACAAATACTCCATGAAAGGCTGTATCTCATCCAACTCTGACTACGCAGCTGACAATCCAACCATGAGCAAAGTCATATGAACACATGTGTATCTCACCCATTCAATACTTGTAGAGGTGTCGCTATTAAAGAATATTTCCTTTTTCCTTATAAAATATTTAAAAGGTCCATGCTGAGCTTCCTAAGTGGCTTCACCATCTTCTTCAATGTTCTACATTCCAGAAGGGCCCCAGGAAATCCTATTTAACTGATTAATCTCCACTCGAAGTATAATTAAAAATAAGACAGCCCCCACTGGAGCAGCTCTCAACTGATCAGGAATTCACACACACATACACTGACGTCACAATGTTAGGTGGACCTTCAGAAAAATATCAAAACCCTTCTCCTTCATTTCACAAAAAGCAACTGAACATCAAATGAATCTAGGTTGATAGGCAGTTCTGAAATGGCATGTGGTAATGAGCTTGCTAATTATTATGCACCATCCCTTGCTAGTCATCTTATCTGGCTACCTGGAGGATATCTTCTGTCTCACCTTGGGAGTCTCCAGTGTCTCATCTCCAGATAAAGACTGCCAAGCTGGTAACCTGAAAAACTCTCCCCGCGACCTTCAGATGTCTAAGCTAATAAAGAAAGTGAATGTAAAATATTAATTTCCCTCACTGAATATAAACTTTTGACTGTGTTAAAGCCCTCACCAGCCTTTTCCACATGGTCCCTGCTTTCTCTATTTTATTGTTATTGTTATTGATGGTATTCAGCCGGAATTTAGACTGCCCTCTGAAAGCACTGTTACTCCCCTCAGAAAGTCATTTATGTGCATCTATGGCCTTAAAGATGATTAAAAGATGATTTCTATTCCCCTTTAGTCATTTGTCATTTTGCTTTGGAACATAAAAGTCTAGGGTAAGTTTCCAGGGAGATTTAATCAAGTGACTAGAGTGGAATTTTATAAGACATCTCTCCAAAGGTAAGGGGGTAGAAAAAGATGAGACTGAGTTATACTGATTGGAGTTCCCACCATTCCCTGGGTATGTGATCCTAATCAAGTATCTTTACCTCTGCACTTTGGTCACCTCATCTGTCAAATGCTATGAATAATGAGCTGATATTTATAAACACACAGCATGTGCTCCACAAACGAGATTTTCCTTTCCTCCTCATTTCTGAGCAAGGCTCAGAGTACTATCATTGCAAGAGTGATTGTATTCCAGGTGGGGAGGGTCTGGTACCTGCGGAAACAGAGCTATCCATACTAGTAAGATCATGGCATGCCTGCATGCATGCTCAGTAGTATCCGACTCTTTGCAACCCCATGGACAATAGCCTGCCAGGCTCCTTGGTCCATGGGATTTCCCAGGTAAGAATACTGGAGTGGGTTGCCAATTCCTTCTCCAGGGGATTTTCCTGACCCAGGGATCGAACCTGCATGTCCCGCAGCTCCTGTATTGACAGGAGAAGTCTTTACCACTGAGCCACCAGGGAAGCCCCAGGATGACAGCAGATCTTTCCAAATCTCTCTGGGGGATGATGGTGAATGTGCACTGCATGGGAATCTATATCCAGGTGGGATACAGGGTCCTCCCCTGCCTCTTGGAATTGTCTATTTCCTAAAGCCCCCAATTTCTGGAGTCACTGCAATATGAAATGGCCAACCTAGATCAAGCCCTGGCCAGCATCCCTCCGGCCCATTGTTCTGAAACCAACCATAAGCTTAAGGGACCGTTTCTGGAAAGAAAAGGACACCCTTGTTGGTTATAATACTGCAAGATGGGAGGCAACTAGCATTGTGAGTAGTCGTTCTTTGAGGGGCTGGGAAACGGCAAGATGAATGAGACACGTCTGTCACTATGCAGAGGGGCTGTCCCAAGACTGCGTGTGTTACGTTATGAACGTGTACAAAGAGGAATACCTTCCACCAGGAGTACAGGGTAGGGAAGGCCTGTGAACAGTGTGACTTCAGGTTAGGCCTTGAGGAAGGTACAAGGGTTCACTAGATGGAAAAGCTGCCTAGATTGAGGGGAGAGGATGAGCAAGAACTCAAAGGCACAAGGTGAGGGGTGGGGGAGGAGTAGGCCCGGAAAGATGATTTGGGTCTCACCTACAATGCCAAGGTTACCCTTGAAGAATTCTCAAGCAGAGAGTGACACGATCAGATCAGTTTGTCTGTCCTGAAGGCCCACTTTTCCTCATATTTCTGAATTTGATTAACAAGTTTATGTTCTTAGGAGAACTTTCACGAAATATGTATATTATTCTTCAGAATAATACAAAATAATACAAAATAAATTACTTTCCCATAAATTATTATATTCTTATTTAATGAGTAATATTTAATATATCTCATTTATATGCATATATAATGTAATTAAATAATATATTACTTAGTGAATAATAATGTAACACAATGATGAATCAAGTAGACCCTTTGAGTGGAAATGTGTATGTGTGTGTGTATCAGGTCACAGTGTAAAATAATTGGCTTAAATTGAAAAAAAAAAGGCTGTTTAATAAGATGACCTAGGAAGATTTGGTGCTTTAATCAAATTCTTACCCCCAGTAGATACATGCCCAGTACAGGGGAGAATTAGGTGTCCTATGGCCCCTTAATGAATATTAATTGCTAGTCATGGAATGAGTGATGGAAATCACCAATTGAGAGACTAAAACATTCCTAGGAATTAATGTCCTGATGAGAAGGATTGATATCCTAGTAAATAGCTGAGGTTTTTTAGCACCAGCTCAGCCGCATCTCTGAGGAATGTCTAAATCAGAAGTCATCATTATACTCTCAAGAACTGCAAATGAAGATTCATAAGCCCATAAATTTCCTTTTCTATGGGCCCCTGACTTGCATTACTCAGTTAAAAGGCAGGTTCAAGAATAAATGCTCCATTTAGTAAATCCAGAGGTTAGGGGCAAAACACTTATTTTATAATTCTCTTTGAACCAGCCAGTTTAGAAATACCACAGAAATACCTCTCAGGAAATTATCTTTGAAGAAATTTCAGTTTGCTTATTTGGAATTGAATTATATGATCTTTAAGTTTTTATTCAATTTAAATTTCTATAAACTGGAGTGAACAATTTCTATCAATAGAATCCAATAGTGAATCTTGACAAGAGAACACAGTGATTTCAGAGCCACAACTTTGATTCATTAATTCATCTGATTATAGTATTTTAAACTAAAGTATATTGTATTTCCACTATGTTTTGGTACCAGCTAAATTAAGAAGATGGGGTGAACAAAACAGACACATTGAGCACAAGCATATTATTTGTAAAGTTAGGATGCTACAGGCAGTAACGGCAGTGCACACAGTATGCGCACAGTATGCACACAGTAACGGCAGTGCACACAGTATGCACACAGTAACGGCAGTGCACACAGTATGCACACAGTGACGGCAGTGCACACAGTATGCGCCATATTGTCTGGTCTGAGGGTTCATGGGAGACCCTTTGAAAAAAGTAACACTTAAATTAAGACCTAATGGAAGGATGATTAGGGACTAGTTTGATAAAATATCAGAGTGGATGGATGTTCTAGTTAGAGGGGTACCAAATCTGAAAGCCCAAAGAAAGAATGAGAGAAAAAATCAGGGAAGGAAAGAGAAACAGAGAGACTAAGAGATTACAGGAGGAATAAAAATGAGAGGGACTGAGTAAGAGGTGAAGCTGGAGAGGAAGTTACCAGGCAAGGAATTTATCCTAAGAGCAATGAAGAGCCACGTGAAACAACGTAAATAGTGTTTTGACAAAGCTAGTGGCTGATACATAGGCATCGAACAGAACTAACACACTTAAGAGTCTATTTTTAGTCTATGATGGATGAAGCAGCAAGGGAAATTTTGGTGATCCTCAACAATAACCCTGATTTAAAGATACCTTCACTACAGGAGAAATGGCTGGCCACTGGGACAATTATGAGGCCAAAAATATTGGTCTTTCATGGAGTACTCTACTAGACTTTCTCTTCTCCACCTTAATTCTTGATTCCCAAAACGGCTGTGTAACAACTATTCCAAAACTAGAGGCTTCAATAATAATTATTAAACTCATTTAACCAATTGCAGGTCATCAAGAGTTGGCTAACCTAGGCAGGGTTCATCTAGATGGTTCCACCTTAAACTGTAGATACAGATATCCTGGCTCCTAGCTGAGGCATGGATTCAGTTCTGCTCCATGCATGCTTAGTCATTCTAGGGCTCAGCCTGAAAGGGCATCCCAATGGCTATGTTCTGGCTTTGGCTCAGAACAGCAAGTAGAAGCACAGGCGCCCTCGTGAAGTCTAGGGTCAGCCCTGCACCCTATCACTTCTCCCCGTCTGTGGTGGTGGTTGTTGTTCAGTTGCTCGGTTGTGTCCAACTCTTTGCCACCCATGAACAGCAGCACGCCAGGCCTCCCTGTCTGCCACTATCTCCCAGAGCACACTCAAACTCATGCCCACTGAGTCAGTGATGCCATCCAATCATCTCATCTTCTGTCGTCCCCTTCTCCTCCTGCCTTCAATCTATCCCAGCATCCAGGGTCTTTTCCAATTAGTTGGCTCTTCACATCAGGTGGTCAAAGTATTGGAGCTTCAGTTTCAGCATCAGTCCTTCCAATGAATACCACTTCCTCCTCTTCTATGGCTAGTCCCACCTCTTGTTGCGGCAAAATATACATAATATATACATATTACATACTATATACATATATGTATATAACATGTGTGTATACATATATATGTGTGTGTTATGTATATTTTTCTTGCGGCTCAGATGGTAAAGAATCTATCTGCAATGTATGAGACCCACCCAGTTTCAATCCCTGGGTTGGGAAGATCCCCTGGAGAAGGAAATGGCTACCCACTCCAGTATTCTTGCCTAGAGAATTCCAGGGTCAGAAGAGTCTGGCTTGCAGGGTCAGACTGCAGCCTTGCAGTCCATGGGGTCACAAAGAGTCAGACATGACTGAGCAATTTCACTTTCTTTCTTTCTTATACATAACATAAAATTTTACCTTTTTAAGTGCATAGTACTGTGACTGACTTATCTCACCATGTCTTCAAGGTTCATTCATGTTTGGCATGTATCAGATTTTCTTTCATTTATAAAGTTGAATAATATTCCATTCTTTGTTTACACCACATTTTGTTTATCCATTTATCCATCAACTAACACTTTGGTTGCTTCTGCCTTCTGTCAATTGTGAACTGAATGCTATAGAAATGAGTGTACAAGTATCTGAATCCGTGTTTTCAATTTTGGTGTACATAGTTAAAAGAACTGCTGAATCATATGGTAGTTCAATTTAATTTTTTTGAGGAACTGCCATTTTTCAGTTCCTCAAAGTGGCTATAACAGTACATTCCTACCAGCACATCATAAAAGTTCCAATTTCTCCATATCCTAACAGTTGCTATTTTATGTTTTTTTAATAATAACGATCCCAATGGGTATTAAGTGGTAGCTCATTGTGGATTTGATTTGCATTTCCCTAATGATTAGTGATTCTGAGCATCTTTCTGGCTATTTGTACATCTTCTTTGGAAAAAATGTCAGTTCAAGTCTCATGTTCATTTTTTAATAGGGATGTTTGCTTTGTTGTTGTTTTGGGTTGTAGGAGTTGTTTAAATATTCTGTATAATAATCTCATCTGTTGTTGTTTAGTCGCCAAGTCATGTCCAACTTGTGACCCCCACAGACTGTAGCCTGCCAGGCTCCTCTGTCCATGGAATTTACAGACAAGAATACTGGAGTGGGTTGACATTGCCTTCTCCAATTAATCTCTTATCATGTATCTAATTCGAAAATATTTTCTCCCACTCTATGGGTTGCCTTCCACTCTGTCTAAACTATTCTTTTTGTCTAAGGTTATATCACCCTGAATGTGCCTGATCTTATCATATTCTTTGATACAACAAAAGTTTTTTTAATCTTGATGAAGTTAATTTATGTTTTTTCCTTTGTTGCCTGAACTTTTATTGCCATATCTAATAAACTGTAGCCCAAACCACTGTCATGAAACTTTTCCTCTGGAGTTATTTGGTCACTCAGTTGTGTCCGACTCTGCAACCCCGTGGACTACAGCACACCAAAGTCCTTGTCCTTCACTATGTCCCGGAGTTTGCTCAGATTCATGTCCATTGAGTTGGTGACGCTATCTGATCATCTTATCCTCCACTGCCCTCTTCTCCTGCCTTCAATCTTTTCCAACATCAGGGTCTTTTCCAATGAGTCGGCTCTTCTCATCAGGTGGCCAAAATGTTGAAGTTTGAGTCCTAATATCAGTCCTTCCAATGAACATTCAGGGTTGATTTCCTTTAGGATTGACTGCTTGATCTCCTTGCAGACCCCCTGACCCTATCCTTTTAAGGGAAAAACTACTATGTTACATGGCAAAGAGTAAGGATATAAGGAGCAGAGAAGTACTGGCACACACACAGAAATCAATCTGAACACCTCCCTTCACTCTTTTAACTGCTCACTGTACTAACACCCTCCCCAGGCTTTGCTCATATCCTTTTGTTCTTAGGACAGAACCCCATCACTCTGAGCTGATAGTGACTAAAACTTGACGTTTTGGTCATTTTTGAGCATGGGATAGAAAACTTCTCAACACCTGAAGAAATGAATCAGAAAACTTGCTCAGTGCTCAAGTTGCCACCATTTCTGGTTTTTCAGCCCTTACCATCAAACTGCTTTGTTAATAGAAATTACTAGGATTTCACCACAAACAGGATATGATGAGGGGTAACTCATTAACCAAACAGACCCAACAAGTGAAACAAATGGATAAACACAATCCTTATACACTCTCTCAAAGTGTTTATCCCTTCATCAAGGCAGTGTGACCCTTCCCTCGGGTAATGGCAGATAACTACTTTTCTTTCTTGTCCAGTTTTTCCAAATCATATTTATATTGTGTAATTCATTTCATAAAATGAAAAAAGAAGACATTTTCCTGGAGTTTTCTCCAGGTCTTATCAAATTTTGTTTACATTGTGTAATATAGATAATAAAACCAGGTTTTTACTAGGGAGGCTGTATCTTCTAAATGTAAAATCACAATGCTAAATATGGCCTTCAATGTATACTCCCTTACTACAGATTCTGATTTTATTTTTTCAACATCATCCTAAGATACCCCCCCACCCCCACACACACACTCAGTCACAAATCATTGATTCAAAAAGCAAAGGAACCGGAAGGGTTTGTTGCTATAATTATTTGTATTTAGTTTTGTGTTGTTTCTGTCGTAGAGAGTGCAGAGACTAATCAAGGTTTGTGTTTGTGTGATGGACAGAGAAGCAAGGGATTACAGAGGAGAGCTAGCTGTGTGAAGACACTAGGGATATGAAAGGGATGGAGGTTTGGGGAAGGCAGAGTTCATTGCTGACACAAGCTCAGGGAGCAGGTGGGGGGAAAGGACAAGACTGGGAAGATGAGGTTCTATCCACTCCTCAGCTGCATGCCTTAGTAAGCCCATTTCAGTCCACCTATTGATGGCCACAGTGGACACACAAATGCAGGCAAAAAAGATGAATGGTCTCTCCTGTGGCCTTTATGATAAAAATCCTGAAGAGGCTTAGGGATAATGCAGAGAGGCAAAGAAAAATACGCATGAGTGAGGTTAGAGGAAAAGCTTTCTATGCTTAACGTGTTTCAGAAATTATTCAAGAATAAGTCAAGTGTGAAAAATGGCCATTGAGACCCTGCCAAGGTTAGAATGAGCCATGAGGATCTGGTGAGCAAATTCTAGCTATGTAATCAAAAACTGCTTGGTTGAAGCTTTAACTTAAGTACCAATTTTCCTCGCCCCCAGTTTCACTAAGGTGGTGCTATGGGGGGTGCCCATGCTGCAGGTATTTGTGCTGAGCTGAATAAAATGGTTCCTGGACTCTCTGTTACAGAAGCATTTTTTTCATTCCCTTTACTTCCTCTCTCCCTCAAGACCTAGATTTTCACCTCAGAATCCTACACAAAAATGACAGAGAAACGCTCCTTTTGCTGAGGTTTTACCAGAAACCTATCTGATGGTCTCTTTTTCATTCAAATTGGCCAGTTCTTGGCTAGATACTAGGACAGAGATAAGGGCTAAACAAAGCCTGGAAAACAGGAATAACGAGGAGGGAGGAGTATCATGGGCTCACAGGGGCCATGATTAATTGGTGTCACCAGAAGAAAACCCTCTTTGATAACTCAGTGAATATTCTAGCAAGGGCATATTTCACATCATCTCCAAATTTATAATTATGCTCACTATACTCCAATGGAAATCTCTCCCCAGATTTTACTCTCTAATGGCCATGTAATAAAAGGCAATATATATTCTTATGCTAAGCCATAAATAGGGAGCACTCAGCAGCACTGTCTTTCTGAGGAAATCTCGGGTCTTTGGGGATGCATATTCGTTCACACAATAAGGAGACACAAATCAACATGGTGGCCAAGCAGGCATGGGTGAATGATGGCTTCGGCTGTTAATGAAACCAAACCATGAAAGGCATTAGAAAGATTGATTGGTGTTAAGTTAGCTGCCAGTGTTAGCTGGGGTACCCCAGGCTGTAATGAAACTGCCAGGGGTTATTTATGGAGATACAGGGTTTAGGATGTAACTTATGTCCAGCAGGCTGGTGTTTCAGACACACACACTTGAACCTCCACAGTGAACAGAGCAATAGACACCCATTTCCATGTGACTCCTTGGAATGTATGAGAATGGCATTCTTTCCTAAACCTTGCACCAGGCTGAAAAAGGACAGGTTGCCAACCAGACGGAAAATGGGCCAGGGTTAGATATAGTTTGAAAATATTGACTTGAGGTAGGACAAGAGAAGATGTCAAAACAATTCCTGCTGAAAGGAAACCAAACACATGTATTCACATGCAAAAACAATGCCATTGTCTAAGCCAGTGGATAAGATACAGGCCTATTTTCAATGTTTGGGAATCCTCTTCTACCCATGGCTCCTTTCATGAGAGCCAGAAAGATGGGAGAAAGAAGGAAAACCAATATTAATTCTGATAATTCAGTCATGTGCTCAGGCTCTGGGGACACAGAGCAGGGGACAAGAGTGGAGGGTGGATCTGGGCAGAGGAGCAGAATAACCAGCATGTTGCCACCTTCCTCAACCCAAGTCTGCTCTGTAGTGTTTGACTTTATGGGAATGTGGGGAAAAAGATGGGAGAAAGTTGACAAATAGAACTTCTCAAGAGTCACTAAGAATACACAAATTGTAGCAGGGCCAAGAGGCTGGAAATGTCACCCAATCAGAGAGGATCTTTAGTTTTCTGCCTGACTGGCTCCAACAGAGGGAAAAGGGGAAATGGGGCATGAACTTTGTGCTACAGGCATGATTCCTCAAAAGCCATCTGTCTCTTAGCCTTTTACCTCCAATTCTAAAGAGATATCTATAAAATGATCTCTTACTTTCTGGTGGCTCTGGCAGTCTTTGGTGTTCTTTGGCCTGCAGACATATTACTTCAATCTCTGCCTCCTTCAGCACAAGGTATTCTCTTCTCCCCTCCATGTATGCTTCTGTGTCTTTTTCCTCTTCTTATGAGGACACCAGTCACTAGATTAGGGCCCACCCTAGCCCAGTATGACATCATCATTACTACTTACATCTGCCAAGATCCTACTTAAAATACAGCTATGTTCTACAGTTCCAGGTGGCCATGATGCTTGGTGGGGATACTGTTAAACCCAGTATATCTTCCAAAAGACATCCATGTTGTATCTCTGGAACCTGGGAATATTACCTTCTACACCAAAGGAATGGATAATATGTTAGATGGTCAAAGATGTAATTAAATTAAGGATTTTGAGAGATGGAAGAGAGAGGTGGGCTTCCCTGGTGGCTCAGTGGTAAAGAATCCGCCTGCCCATGCAGGAGACGTGGGTTCCATCCCTACAGGGAAGAGCCCCATGCAGTGGAGCAACTAAGCCCATGCACCACAACTATGGAACCTGTGCTCTAGAGCCTGGAGCCGCAACTGCTGATGGCCGCACACCCTAGAGCCTTTCCCCACAACTATGGAGTTCCACAACTACGGAGGCTCTGCTGTAGAGCCCAGGAGCTGCAGCTACTGACGCCCGCACGCCCCAGAACCTTTGCTCCGCAACAAGAGAAGCCATTTCAAGGAGGAGCTCTGCTATTGCACCGCAAGTTACGGTAGCCCCTGCTCACCGCAACTAGAGAAAAGCCCACACAGCAAGGAAGACCCAGCACAGCCAAAAATAAATGAAATCATTTTTTTAAAAAGGGAGAGAGGCAAAGAGACACACTCAGTCATGGAGGAGAAGCTGACCTGATGATGGAACAGAGGGAGGTACAACCACAGGCTAGAGAAAGCCAGCACTCAAAGAGGAGAGGGTTCGCCCTTAAGGCCTCTGTAAGGGGTGTGGCCCTGTCAATCATAGGCTTTAGACTTCTGGCCTCCAGAACTCTGAAAGAATAGATTTCTGTTGTTTTAAGTCTGGGGCAGTTTGTTTTATAGCCTCAAGAAACTATTATAAGGGACGGCCTAAAAACCCATTAATTTGACTACTCTAGTGTCAGTTTATCCCTATTCCAGTGAAAACACCCTTCTTGGTGCAATAAATAACATCAAACAACTGTCTCTTCAATATTTACTTAGAAATCACCACCTAGCTTTGGCCACAGATCCTGAACTATTCTGTCACCTCTTTGCCCAACCCAAGAAAACCCTTGCATTGA
Organism: Cervus canadensis; assembly: GCF_019320065.1. Classification (NCBI taxonomy): domain Eukaryota; kingdom Metazoa; phylum Chordata; class Mammalia; order Artiodactyla; family Cervidae; genus Cervus; species Cervus canadensis. The sequence continues at coordinate 15,368,450 of NC_057397.1, read as the reverse complement.
ATGACTCACATTAAAACAGACCCTAGTAGCCTCACACATTTGTTTCTTTGCCTTCTCTCCTCCAATAAATCTATAAGACTCTATCAATATAATGATCTCCCTTACTGAGATATTTTCAAGAAGCCAGTTTTCAATGCTAGAGACTGTGGTTCTTGAGCAAGCTAACCATTCTGACTAATAAGTCAGCTAATAGTGTGGGATATAGCCTGTGTAGTTGACAAGGGGAAAAGAGACTGAGAGCTCTTGCCAAGAGACTGTGTCTCTGTAGATACTGGGAGCTTTTACCTTAGTCTCAGAACAGTGATCTTCAAAGTTGCAACAGTACATCTGCACTGGTACTTCACTGGTAAAATATTTTTTAATTACAAATAGTTAATATATATTTGTTTATTTTTGTATAAGGTATTTGTAAGTTCTATTTCATATACATTAAAAAGCATAGACAGAAATACAAAATGCAATGGTTTGAAATAGAAATGAAATGAAAACTGCTTTAAAATAACTTTAAATTTGCTTATTAATACCACCAAAATTGGCAGTCATATATATCATGGAAAATAATACGACAAATATTCCTGTGAGAGTACTGCAATTAGGAAAATTGTGAAAGTCTTTAAAATGCACAAAAGATTACTAGGTATCCTTTCAGTGGAATGCTGAGCATTGTCTAGGAAACCCTTCAAGGTTATCTGATTCTATAGAGCTTTGCATCTTTGATTGTCTTGCTGTGATGTGCTTAGCTACACAGTTGTGTCTGACTCTTTGTGACCCCAAGGACTGTAGCCGCCAGGCTCCTCTGTCCATGGGGATTCTCCAGGCAAGAATACTGGGTTGCCATGCCTACCTCCAGGGGATCTTCCCAACCCAGGAATCAAACCCAGGTCTCCTGCATTACAGGCGGATTCTTTACCTTCTGAGCCACCAGGGTTGGAGGAGGCTATTTTACAACTCCATTAATTGTAAGGATATGATGATAATGCAAATTATTTTTACCCATAGAAATGCAAATGAATTGCTTCTAGCAGAGGTGCAACTGATTTCTGCCCCATAGAAAACTACAGTTTGCTGCCTTGTTGCTGTTCACTCCTAAGTCATGTCTGACTCTTCTTCAACTCTTCAATGGACTGTAGCCCACCAGGTTCCTCTGTCCCTGGGATTTCCCAGGCACTGGAGTGGGTTGCCATTTTCTTCTACAGAATATCTTCCCAACCCAGGGATTGAACCTGAGTCTCCTACGTTCACAGGCAGATTCTTTAGCGTTGAGCTACCAGCAAAACCCCACAGTTTGCTGCCTTACAGGATATTAACCAGTTTTGTAAGCATTACCAAATTTATTTTAGCATTCTTGATTGACTGTAAATATGTCTGCTCTTCAGATTTTCCTTTGAATTGTATTAATCATCTTATGGATTCTTGTTTTAATTAATAAACTAGATAAAATCTTTAAGACATGTTCATTTTGTATGATTTTATATTTTTTGAAAATTATCCTTTAATGAATGAAAACAAATGTGTCCTTTAAAAAATCTTGCTTTAATCCTCTATGATACAGTCATTTAAATGTCTGGTTCTAGGTTCAGTTAATTTCGATGCTTGGTTTTAACAGATGCTATGGGACTTCCCTGGTGGCTCAGATGGTAAAGAATCGGCCTCCAGTGCAGGAGATCTGGGTTTGATCCCTGGGTTGGGAAGATACCCTGGAGAAGGGAATGGCTGCAAACCCGAGTATTCTTGCCTGGAGAATTCCATGAACAGAGGAGCCTGGCGGGTTACAGTCCGTGGGGTCACAGAGAGTAGGAGATGACTGAAGGACTGACACATAGCCCCACCTCAGAGTGATCAGAAAAATCATGGGATGGCCTTGGATTTCATTCAGGGCTAGGAGAAATGAGCCCCAGAGAGCAGATATGAAAGCAGAAGGAAATAAAGTTCTCTTCTCTTGTACTCCAGGGAAATCTACTCTTTCAAAGTAATGACTGTAAGTTTTAGAATATGAACAGAAAAGGTTCCAAAACGGCGGTACCCCCGAGCTGCAACATTTCACTGTGGGCAGGAAGGGAGACATGTGAGAGGCTGAGAAAGAGCAGTGAGGAGAGGAGGAGGGACACCAGGAGCCGGCGGTCTCACGGAAGCAGCCGCCTTTTCCTTTTAAACGCTACCCTATTTTTCCTGTATGCTCACACATCTCCCTACCCATTAACGCACTTAGTGTCATCCTGGAAAAGCTAGTAAGCTACTGACAGAAAACTTGTGAACTGAGCTGACAGAACAGTCCTGCAAATAGTTTCCACCCAGCTGTCTCAGCATTAAAGATGGTAGGACTCTGTCCATCAAAGAGGTCCTTGTTGTATAGATACATGAATAATGAGATCATGGAACTGGGTTTACCGTGCCAATATAGAGCCAGAGCTGATGAGGTGGTGGTGTGGTTCAAGTGTGTCCGACGCTTTGTAATCCCATGGATTGCAGCATGCCAGGCTTCTTTGTCCTTCACTATCTCCCAGAGTTCGCTCAATCTCATGTACACTGAGTCAGTGATGCCATCCAACCATTTCATCTTCTGTCGTCCCCTTCTCCTCCTGACCTCAATCTTTTCCAGCATCAGGGTCTTTTCCGATGACTCAACTCTTTGCATCGGGTGGCCAAAGTATTGAAGCTTCAGCTTCAACATTAGTCTTTCCAATGAATATTCAAGGTTGAATCCTTCAGGACTGACTGATTTGATTGCCTTTCTGTCCAAGGGATTCTCAAGAATCTTCTCCAGGACAACAGTTTGAAAGCATCAATTCTTCAGCACTCAGCCTTCTTTATGATTCAGCTCTCACATTCACACATGACTATCAGAAAAAGCCAAGCTTTTTTTTTTTTTTTATAGATATGTGAATAATGAGATCATGGAACTGGATTCACAGTGCCAATACAGAGCCAGATATGTTAGCCACAACTAATGAATGCTCTCTGCTTTTTATAACACTTTCAACCCATATAATGTGAGCAGTGAGTATAGCACATCATGCCCAGAGGACAGGAGAATAGGCATGTTCTCTCCTTTGAAAAGAAAGAAAGGAGGTGGAAAGTAAAGGAAAGAAAGAAAAAGGAGGTGGGATTAAAAAAGATGAGAGACTTGCTAACCATGACTAAAGCCAGGATGACACACCAGGACACCTGAATCTCACAGATTTTATAGAACATTTTTTCTCTTCCTGAGATGCCTTTTATTTGCCTGACCCTTTAAGTTTACAGAGTGTGGTCAGTGACTTTATTTGAAGGTTCTCCATCACCCTTAGCCTGTCAACTCCTAGTTATCCCCCAAAATCTAGCCCATTGTCCACATATCTAGGATCTACTAAATCCCTTAGTAAACAATCCTAGACTATTTGAGAGTCCTTTAGCTCATTTAAACAAAATAGAAATAATGCTATTTCTCATTACATAGAAATGTTGAGAAGGTTAAGATATGGTGAGCGCTCAATGCACGGAGGGCTTCTACAGTGACTCAGTGGTAAAGGATCTTCCTGCAATGCAGGAGATGCGGGTCGGATTCCTGGGTGGGGAAGATCCCCTGGAGGAAACGGCTACGTACTCCAGTATGCTTGCCTGGGAAAACCCATGGACAGAGGAGCCTAGTGGGCTACAGTCCATGGGGCCACAAAAAGTTGGATACAACTAAGAGACTGAACAACAGCAACACAAAGGATGCCCTCCATGAGGGATTATAATTAATAGACACTATCCTAAAGAGTTCAGTAGACAGTGGGGTAAGGAAAAGGCACTGTGAGGACTCTAATCTTGGAGATAAATTCTTGTTAGCATCACAGACTTGCTTCCTTCCTGCCTGAATGGCATATCTTGGCCTGCCCAGGATCAGCAGGAACACACAATGCCTGTGCTCCATTACTGCAACATAAAAACAAGGCTCAGGTGACTTCTCGGGCAAAGCCATTCCAAATGTCTCTGCCCCTTACTTAATCACAGTGATAAATACCATATAAAGAGCTGAGGCTAAATGCCAAACACATAAACTAGCTGGATGGCAACAAAAACAGGAGCTATTAGGCCCTGTCACTGATGCCCAGGGGAGCTTACCTGTTCCTCTTTTTCAACAGGCACCACAGTGGTAGGACTGTTTGATGCGTTTCATAAGTCAGTATAGCAACAGCAGGGAGATATATCTATATATATGTATAGATATAGATATTTGAAGTATTCTGTAGCCAAACATCTCTCTGAGTGCTTTTAATACCAGCTTATAACACAGAGACCAGCAGGAGTTGGTATTCAGTAACAGAGCTAATAAGAGGTATGGTGTCCCAGAAAATTCCACTTGTTTCCAGTGCTGAGCAAGTGCAAAGCATTTTTATGAGATTTACTCCAAGACCTCCTGAGCACCTGTGAAAAGTGGGTACTATAGTCCCATCCCAGACACTGAGGGAATGGAGACCAAGGTGGAGGAGCCAACAGTGGCAATGTGGGTAGCTTACATAATTTCTCTAAAGAGATGGCCAGCCTCGAACATTCTGTGCCCCCAGACCCATTTTTTAAGCCAGGTCTCTAAAGTAGGAAGTCAAGAGATACCTGGAGTAACAGGCAAGTTTAGCCTTAGAATACAAAATGAAGCAGAGCAAAGGCTAACAGAGTTTTCCCAAGAGAATGCATTGGCAATAGCAATAACCCTCTTCCAACAACACAAGAGACGACTCTACACATGGACATCACCAGAAGGTCAATATCGAAATCAGATTGATTACAGTCTTTGCAGTTGAAGATGGAGAAACTCTACACAGTCAGCAGAAAGAGTGGGAGCTGACTGTGGCTCAGATCATGAACTCCTTGTTGCCAAATTCAGATTTAAATTGAAGAAAGTAGGGAAAACCACTAGACCACCCAGGTATGACCTAAATCAATCTCTTACGACTATACAGTAGAAGTGACAAATAGATTCAAGTGATTAGATCTGATAGACCGAGTGCCTGAAGAACAATAGACAGAGGTTAGTGACACTATACTGGAGGCAGTGATCAAAACCATCCCCAAGACAAAGAAACCCAAAAAGGCAAAATGGCTGTTTCAGGAGGCCTCACAAATAGATGACAAAAGAAGAGAAGCTAAAGACAAAGGAGAAAAGGAAAGATACACCCATCTGAATGTAGAGTTCCAAAGAATAGCAAGGAGAGATAAGAAAGCCTTCCTCAGTGAACAGTGCAAAGAAATAGAGGAAAACAATAGAATGGGAAAGACTAGAGATCTCTTCAAGAAAATTAGGGATACCAAGGGATCATTTCATGCAAAGATGGGCACAATAAAGGACAGAACTGGTATGAACCTAACAGAAGCAGAGAATATTAAGAAGAGGTGGCAAGAATACACAGAAGAACTATACAAAAAAGATCTTCATGACCGGGATAGCCACAATCGTGTGATAACTCACCAAGAGCCAGACATCCTGGAATGTGAAGTCAAGTAGGCCTTAGGAAGCATCACTACAAACAAAGCTCATGGAGGTGATGGAATTCCAGATGAGCTATTTCAAATCCTAAAAGACAATACTGTGAAAGTGCTGCACTTAATATGCCAGCAAATTTGGAAAACTCAGCAGTGGCCACAGGACTGGAAAAGGTCAGTTTTCATTCCACTCCCAAAGAAGGGCAATGGCAAAGAATGCTCTAACTATGCACAATTGTTCTCATTTCACATGCGAGCAAAGTAATGCTCAAAATTCTCAAAGCCAGGCTTCAACAGTATGTGAACCAAGAACTTCCAGATGTTCAAGCTGAATTTAGAAAAGGCAGAAGAGCCAAAGCTCAAATTGCCAACATCTGTTGAATCATCGAAAAAGCAAGAGAATCCCAGAAAAACATCTACTTCTGCTTCATTGACTGTGCCAAAGCCTTTGACTGTGTGGCTCACAACAAACTGTGGAAAATTCTTAAAGAGATGGGACTACCAGACCACCTGACCTGCCTCCTGAGAAATCTGTATGCAGATCAAGAAGCAACAATTAGAACTGGACATGGAACAATGAACTGGTTCCAAATTGGGAAAGGAATACGTCAAGGCTGCATAGTTTCACCCTGCTTATTTACCTTATGTGCAGAGTACCTCATGTGAAATGCTGGGCGGGATGAAGCACAAGCTAGAATCAAGATTTCTGGGAGAAATATCAATAACCTCAGATATGCAGATGATACCACCCTTAGGGCAGAAAGTGAAGAGGAACTAAAGATCCTCTTGATGAAGGTGAATGAGGAGAGTGAAAATGAAAATGCTGTCTTAAAACTCAAAATTCAAAAAACTAAGATCATGATGTCTGGTTCCATCACTTCATGGCAAGTAGATGGGGAAACAATGGAAACAGTGATAGATTCTATTTTCTTGGGCTCGAAAATCACCTCAGATGGTGACTGCAACTGCAAAATTAAAAGATATTTGCTCCATGGAAAAAAAGCTATGACAAACTTAGCATATTAAAAAGCAGAGACATTACTTTGCCAACAAACTCTGTCTAGTCAAAACTATGGTTTTTCCAGTAGTCATGTATGGATGTGAGAGTTGGACCATAAGGAAGGCTGAACCACTGAAGAATTGATGCTTTTGAGCTGTGGTGTTGGAGAAGACTCTTGAGAGTTCCTTGGACTGCAAGGTGGTCAAACCAGTCAATCCTAAAGGAAATCAATCCTGCATATTCATTAGAAAGACTGATGCTGAAACTGAAGCTCCAGTATTTAACCACTGATATGAAGGGCCAACTCATTGGAAAAGACCCTGATGCTGGGAAAGATTCAAGGCAGGAGGAGAAGAGGATGACAGAGGATGAGATGGTTGGATGGAATCTCTGATTCAATGGACATGAGTTTGAGCAAGCTCCGGGAAATGGTGAGGGATTGTGAAGCCAGGCATGCTGCAGTCCATAGGGTCACAAATAGTTGGACATGACTAAGTGACTCAACAACAACTACAGAAGCAAGCTCTGAACAGAGAAGCAATAGCATGTGGTTTATTTTAGAGGGGCAGAGATGCTGGCAGGGCGATGGCATGGCGACACGGGAGGAGGAAGGCAAAGAGGGGTTTGGTACATATTCAGTAACCACAGAGAACAACCAGAATATCATTCCTCCAGAAATATATGGGAAGTTGCATACAATGCCTGCCCCAGAAATATTCCAGCCAAGGCCTGAGGAGGCTGGGCTGCTTACAACCAATACCCAGCAGTTATTGGTTAGACCCTACATTGTCAGTTGTTTAGTCACGTCTGACTCTTTCTGACCCCATGGACTGCAGCCTGCCAGGCTCCCAGAATACTGGGATGGGTTGCCATTTCCTTCTCCAGGGCATCTTCCTGAGTCAGGAATCAAACCCGGGTCTCCTGCATTGCAGGCAGACTCTTTACCATCTGAGACACCAGGAAAGCCCAGACCCTCCATTACCAGATATCATTTCCTGGTCAGGGGCTCCAATAGCCTAATGACAGATTCAAATGAACAACTATTTCAACTAATAATAATGTTTTAATTTTACTCAAATAATGCCATCTCGAGAACACAGATGTACAGGCACACATACACCTTTATAAAATAAATACATGTTAAGTATCCATTTTATATTTATATATTTTATAAATAAATATAAATTTATTTATAAATAATAACCTTTGTGACATATGGGTACACATATGCATACATATATATATATACACATATACATGCACATATATATGTCATATCCATTTTATAGATATAAGGAAATTGTAGAGTAGTGAGGTAGTATGTGAAGAACAAGAACACATTCTTTAGCACTAGATAGATAGAGCTTTAAACCCTATCTTGGACTGAAACCAGCAGAGTGACCCTGGAGAAGTTATTTAACCTGTCTGTACCTATAATTTGAGGATTATAATGCTCCTTTCCTCAGGTATGTAGGAGGACTAAATAAAGTAATGTTGTGATAGTAGCAGCTACCATTTGGGGGAACCTACCCTATTTCTGGCATTGTGCTAACACTTAGTGTATGTTACTGCATTTCACCGTCTCAGTCTTATGTGATTAGTTTAATGTTACACTTCCATAAGGATCAAGCGAATTGAGCAAAGGTGTGTAAACTGTATAGAGCACATGGTGGGAAAGCAACAAAGGCTGGCTGGTCTTATAAATCCGGAGGCTGAGTAAGAAGCACTGCCCAGGAGGAGGAAGACAAAGAGGTGGGGGGCAGGGGTGAATGTGACACTCCTCTTTCCACACCCCTGCAGGAGATCAACTGCAGGATCAACTGCTTGACAGACTGTACCTTTTAAACAACGTTCTTGGGTTGTTTCTACCACTCCCATAAATCAGGCTGTGTAACAGTACACTATTTATTTACTGAAAGAAAAAGATTTGATTTACCTATTTACTTACAGGGCAAGAGTAATATTGTGCATGTGTGTTCAGTCGTGTCCAACTCTTTGCAACCCCAAGGACTGTAGCTCGCCAGGTTCCTCTGTCCATGGAATTTTCCAGGCAAAATACTGCAGTGGGTTACCATTCCCTACTCCAGGAGATCTTCCCGACTCAGGGATCAAAACTGTGTCTCTTGTGTCTTCTGCATTAGTAGGTGGCTTATTTACTACTGAGGCACCTGAAATTGATGCTTTTGACCTGTTCTGTTGAAGACTCTTTAGAGTCCCTTGGACTGCAAGGAGATCAAACCTGTCAATCCTAAAGGAAATCAGTCCTGAATATTCATTGAAAGGACTGATGCTGAAGCTGAAGCTTTAATACTTTGGCCACCTGATGCAAAGAACTGACTCAGTGGAAAAGATCCTGATGCTGGGGAAGACTGAAGGCAGGAGAAGAAAGGGAAGACAAAGGATGAGATGGTTGGATGGCATCACTGACTCAGTGGGCATGAGTTTGGGCAGGCTCCAGGAGTTGATGATGGACAGGGAAGCCTGGCATGCTGCAGTCCGTGGGGTTGCAAAGAGTTGGACATGACTGAACAACTGAACTGAACTAAGATACCTGGGAAGCCCCAAGAGTAACTTCATCATGGTTTAAATATACATGTACTAGGAAAGGCAGAAAATCAATGAGCAGGGGAACAAGAGATGACAGGCCCTGGGCACTGTGCTGTGTAAGTGAGTAAGCACCACCATCTGACTTTTCCTGGCCCCTGAGATCCATGGTCATTTGCTAGGGCTACACCTCAAAATGAACTCCAAGGGAAAAGCATGCAGAAATGGAAAAGCCATACTAGCTTTGTTCCTGGCCCTTGAATCCGTGCAACACAATTCTGGCATTTGCTGTCCCTCCACCTGGAACAGCTTTCCCCCAGGTAGCCATGTGACCCACTCCCTGACTACATCTATTTCTGCGATCAAATGTGGATCCTGAGACCCTTCCAGCACCTTATCCGAAACAATGTCCTCCCGACCGGCACACTTTCTCTCCCCAGTCCTACTGTATCTGTCCTTCGTGGCATTCAGCATACGTGACACTTCAAATGTCACTGAATTCCTTTATTGTTGCTGGTAAGTCACTGTCATAATCAACTCTTTTGTGACCCCACAGACTGTAGCCCACTGGGCTCCGCTCCTCCAGGGAATCTTCCCAACCCAGGGACAGAATCTGTGTCTCTTACATCTCTTGCACTGGCAGGGGGGTTCTTCACCACTAGCACCGCCTAGGAAGCTCATCAAAGTTTGAATCCACTCATTTTAAACTGTTCATCCTATGGTGACCTCATGCTACACTAGGAGGACTGAGTTGGTATCACAGTTCCCATTCAAAAGATAGAGAAGCTCTGGTTCAGAGAAGTTAGAGGGCTTGCCCAAGGTCACGCAGCCATTTAGTTGTTGGGCTGGGAGGGGACAGGTGGCTGAGGTTAGAACACAAAAATTTGGATTTGAATCTAGCAAATGTTTTCATTAGGCACAAAACAGGCAACTGATTCCAAGCACATCACCACCACCTGCCACAACACCTTCAAGATCACAGAAGACAGCCATCATCCATCAGTGGTACACCTTCCGCCGGACCAGGACTGGCATTCCAGTCAGCCTGCATCAAGCAATAGATGTTTAAAGAGATTAATCTGCCTACCTGCCTTCTATTCTATTGCCTCTTTTGTCTTCTCCTGGTCACCTGTCCACAAGATGGAGACAACACATGGCTTAAGTTCTAGAAAAAGTCTTTAGGGATGACTTACTGAAAAGCTTTACCAGTTGCTTGGCACTATTTCACAATATGTACAAGTATATTACTGTCATTGTGACATATTGCACTGGAACGAATTGTGTATTTTATACACATACACACGCAGAGTCATAAAATAGGATTATAAATTATGTGTAAGAACAGGAGTATATGCCTTAAAATATTTATTTCATTGCCATTACAGACACATCTCATATTTATACTTTATAGAAACTAGAAAGAATGAATCTAATCTTTGATACTAGAGGATTACATGTTTCAGAAGGTCCTAAATCTTCTGTGCCTGCAGTATCAGATTGAGGAAACTGGTCTTGATAACGCATGTGTTTTATTTATTTGTTTTGCACAGGCCAAGACCAGAGAACTGTCTTCCTTTTAAGAAGTATTTCCAAGGAATCTGATTTATACCCAAGCAATAATTGTGATGCATGATTATTTTGCAAATAGGTAGTCATGCTAGAATTTCTTTATACCTGATTTCTCAGTAACCACCTGGGGTTCTAATTAAAATTCACTCTTGGTATATGTAATAGCATCTGATAATGTTATCCTTACCTCATTATGTAATAATTACATCTGTGGCTTTTGGTTTTATTTTTAATTAGCTTCCACAATTTTCTTACAAATGACGTGGGGCAAGCAACACAGTTCACTTTCTATGATATAAAAAAGCAAAAAGGACATAAAAAGCATCCAGAGTTAATTAGGACACCATGAGTAAAATGTCAATGGCTTGAGATGGATAGACTGGGTTGTATTTTATGCATTCTGTTCTCTTATTCATCAGCTCCTATGACAGGGCTGTGCCCACGGCAGAGGAAACCTCATGGATATTTTCAAAGGCAGACACCTGCTTCAAGTGGTGCCACTGTGTGATCCTGACTTCATGGCCTTTGGTCCTGTTTCGTTTACTTCACATCAGAGCCTTGCACCCCACTCGCTGTGGAACTCTGGAAAGCTGGAGGGGTTGGCACACGGCGATAGGCAGTATCAGAGAAAGAACCAGAGGAACAGGAAGTGGGGCTTAACCCAGGCCCCAGTGGCCCATCTGAGGGGGAGTAAGGAGGATGGAGGGCTGCTGTCATGTCTAACCTCATCTCACCCCTTGGACTGGGTCTGTGCAAGAGAAAGATTTAAAGTCATTTGCTTCAGATTTAAAATGTCACATCACTTTATATAAAAAAGCTGGGGAGGCCAAATGACATCTGGGCTACAGTAATTTTATATTCAAAATAAAAATTCAGCAGGCATCTGTTGAGAACATGAGGCTCCGTGCCAGGGGATTGTTCTTGAGCTGAACATAATAATGCCTTAGTTGTAGATAATAACTATCTTGTTTCCTAACTAATTTGCTAATTCAGTTTTACCTCCTGGGCTTGAGACCTGTCACATCCCTGTTTAAGAACTTTCAGTGGTTCTTTTCTACTATCTAGGAGATCAATTCTAAATGTCTAGACTGGCATCAAAGACTTCCGGTTAAGTCCTCCAAATATACATCTTGCTGGGCTCTCTAATGTTCCTCTTAAAGAACATTCCATTCCAATATTTCTGGTGCCAAAGTCAAGCTTTATACATTTCTACTTCTGTGCCTTTATCTCTCTCCCCTCTGCTCTCCACACCCTACCCATACAAACATAAAGCCTGAGCATTCACTTCATGCTCTTATTCCTTCTACGTAAGCCTGACAGATCCTGGTCTTTGCACTGCAAGCCCCATGTGTCACTATCTTGAGTGGACAAAGACTCTGTGACTTCATACATGAAAGACCTACTTAGGAGCAATGGAGAGCTGAGTGCTAAATCATGGTTTTCTGAGTCAGAAAACCATCACCCCACTCTCCGGGTCCATACCTGGCCGCCTGCCTTCATGTGTAAGAAGTATATAGGCCCACATGCTGCAGTCTCACTCACCGTGATGACCCAGTTAGATGTTCCAAGACAGTTTACACAGCAAACAGTTCTGAGTACTGACCAAGTGAGGAACCTCAGTGAGAACTTTATATGAACCATCTCACGGGGACCCTCACAGCACCTTGTGAGGTTAGGGTTAGGTAGGTTGGGGTTATGTATATCCTCAAGAAGATGGGTAATTCAGGCTCAGTGAGGTTAAATGACTCGTCAGAGGTCACATAGCTAGAATGGAACCTGGCAGGGCACATGTATGATTTCACATCCCTAGCAATTACTGGTAAGGGACCCTCTCCCCTGATCATTGAAGACCATTCCCACAAGGGCATGGCTCTGGGAAAGTCTCCCAAAAGCTTGCATGGCTGCAGTTTTGGCAGTGTTCTGCTAAAAGTTAGAGACTCAGAACAATTAGCAAGCTTGTGCATTCTCATTCCCAGCTTGGACTGTAGGGCTTAAAGTCAAATTTACTGGAAGAATGATGACCAACAGATGGTCTCATTCAGAATACCACTCTTTTCCTTACAGTCTGTCTTCCCAAGGAAGGAAAGGCTTAGGGATGACTGCAAGCATGATGTCCTTGCAGGCTTCACACATCTATCAGACTGAATGGCCATCTTCAACCTCATTTGCAGAGCTGTCTGTCACTTAGAAGAATAACAGTAACATTAAGTCATGTGATTATCACAAATACATTGTGAGATAAGAGAGAACAGTGGTGTTAACAATTTTCAGTGTTCCCAACCATAGGTAAGGAAACAGAAGCTTTGAATGACAGAAATTATCCATGAGCTTGTAGACAAAAAGAAAGGGTAGAGACAGAGTTCTGCTTCTTGATCAGATTAGCAGTGACATGACATTCCTTTTGTTCTCACTCATTGAGCTGTGTATTCTGCTTTGTGCAATTTTACATGTGTAGCACACTTGCAACAGAGAAAGGGTAAAGATGTGACAGAAGGATGTGATTTAACTGAGTCTCAGGACCGTATGTGTCTCATAGACACACCTCACAATGTACGTGTTTCAGACACACACACATGTTGTTCTGTCGTCTTTGTCAGGGCTGTGTAGTGTTCCATTTTACAGATTTACAGGAGTTTACTTCACAGTATCTCCTAACTGAATTCGCTGCTAGTCTTTGGTGTTACTTTACATACTACAAAACAATCTAAGTACACGTTCATATGTGCATATGTATGGGTAAAATAAATTATTTAAAATATCAGTCCTTCAAAAGGACCCTGGGCTCTGGCCCCTCTCCTTCAGGTCTTACGAGTGGGGTGGAAAGCTCCTCCTCCCTTCTATAAAAATACTTTCTGTAGTGATAGCAGTCAGTGTTCTCTTTCCTCCTTTGATTCCAGGGAGGCCAGAAAGCAAAGGCATGCATCTACTCTTCCCCACTGTGTCTCAATTTCTGAAGAATAAATGAAGAAGGAATTCTTGTAGTTCAAAAAATAAAAATAAAATATTAGTCCTGGACCAAGCATTTGTATTAAATTTGATAGTTACTGTCAAACTGCCCTCCAAAAATCTGTATCCATTCTTGATAAAAATTCTTATTTCTTCACACCTCACCAATATGATGATAAACAAACTGACAAACCAATCCAACCTTGACAAACTCCTCATTGGTGTTGTAATGTTCATTTCTTTAATTATACATGATGCTGAGCATTTTTCCATATGCTAATAAGCCAATTTTATTTCTTTTTTTAATCAATCAGCTTATTCATGTTTCTTTTGATCAAATGATCTCTTACTGATTTGAAATAGCTCTTTATGCAGGAGACCTGGGTTTGATCCTTGGGTCAGAAGATCCCCTGGAGAAGGGAAAGGCTACCCACTCCAGTATTCTGGCCTGGAAAATTCCATGGCCTGTATAGTCCATGGGGTTGCAAAGAGTCGGACACGACTGAGCAACTTTCACTTTCACTTTATCTGTTGAGAAAAACAGTCCTTTAAGTGTCATTCATTACACTTTTTCTCCTGGACTGAAATGTTATATTTTTATGTAGCCAATTTTTTCAGTCTTTTCTCTTAGACCTTTTAGGTTTTATGATTGTTTAGGAGGAAATTCTCCATTCCAAGATTGCTTAAGGACATATTTTCTCTAATGCTGCATTCTTAAGGGGATTTGTCTAATAAGATTTTCCTCTCTTTGGGCAACTGAATGTTGTCAACAATATTCAGGTATGGTCCTAACCAGCTGAATCTCATACCTAAAGGGTTCTTTAATGTGAGCTTCTACAAAGACGATCAAAAGATCTAACTGAACAAGACTATTGCCACTATATAATATGGCAAATAGAAAGGGTTTACTGAACAAAGGACTAAATTTTTATATTGTACAACAGACTACAGATACTGTTTGGTGGGTTTCTGCTACCCAACCATCATTCCTCTTCATGAAGGAAATGAAAATAGTTAGCCAGACATAGTCTAAGCTCTCATCTAATTCCTCTTCCTTTTGCCTTTTCTAAGTTATTTTTAAAATTGAGATATAATTGGCAAACAACATTGTGTAAGTTTAAGACACACACCAGGTTGACCTGATACGTTTACTTATGCAATGTGATTATCGCACTAATCATATTAGCTAACACCTCCCACACATCACAAATGATCAGTTCTTAAATTCTGTTAATTTAACGTCATACCTTCCCGGTGATCTCGTCTGAAACGCTTCTTCGTGTGTCGAGATCTTTATTACTTTTGTGGGGTTGGCAGGTTGAGTCTCCGTTTCTGCTGAGTAAAAGGGTCAAAGTTCACTCAACATACAGAGGCTTTACCTCAAGGATTCCAAGGAAGCTTGCTTCCTTCAACAGAAGATGAAACATCTGTGCGGCTAGTAAGTGATTATCCCAAGACGTTTCCATTTGCTGTCACTCCTTCACCACCTTGCCCTCTGCTGTCTCTGGTTTGGGGAAGAGAAAAAACAGGCTCTAGCAGTCGTAAGACCAGCCACTGCTATTAGAGCCGATACACAAACTACTACCTCACTACTTCTTACACTGCTTACAGATGAGAAAACAGAGGCCCTCAGAGGGATTTGCCCACCATGCAAGGCCAGAGAGACATACAGGTAGGAACTAAATCTAGGTCAAACTACCGATTGACCTCTTAAGCATCACACAAGATATCCACGTGAGAAATTAAAAGGTACCACAGGACCTCAATGGAGAGGCTAAGAAAGAAAACCTTTGCCTGAAGAGATCCACAAAAAAAGCAGACCTTTGGGAAGGGTCTCAAAATACCAGGTGCCCCCTCTCCCAGGGTTTAGCACAACAATAGTCCTTTACAGAGAATATCCTACACCCACTCATTGGAACAAACAGGGCGCCCAGGCAGGGGCTCCCCTTTCCCTTGCTGGCTTGTTCTCTGATAGTTGCAGATGGCGGCGTGGCTGGCTGACTTTTTGTCTAGACAGAACCGACTCCCCACAGCTCACGTAATCCCTCAGATGCTGCCAGGCCACCTCCACCTCCTCTCTTCCCTCCTCCTCACTATTCAGTATTCTCCGGGCTGCTGCCATCCTGTGGAAAGGAACACATCAAAGCCAGATGGAGTCATTCTTTCTGGGTGCCCGTGTCCTTTCTCTCTTCTCCTTTTCCTGGAACATTAATATTAATAGCTTGTTTCTTTGCAACTGCTTTCTTCTCCAACCTCAGGGGACCGGAACCTTTTCTTGGACTTTGTGACAGACAGAGGAGGCCTCGTTTGGAGGCGGGGAGAGACGCACGGGGGGAGCACGGGTGCGGGTGCTGTCTCTGATGTGATCCCGGGCCGCCCAGTGCAAGCACGTGCTGTGGCTCCAGTGCCAGCCCAGTCCAGCCAAACATTCCATGTAATATGTGTCCTTTCAGAGGAGGGGGAGAAAAAGATCTGCAAACAATCTAGCCAAAGGCCAGTGAGATCATCCCTGATCAATAACCAGTGGTTCTGCCACCAGACTCTGCACTAGCATCTCATCTCATATAATCATCATAATTCTACCAGCTTAATATAGGTGCCCCCTTTAATAGACGGGGAAACTCAGGCTCAGAGGGAGGCAGCCACTTGCCTACACGTCACACAGCTTGGGAGGTTGAAAGTTAAAACTCAAATCTCCTTCTAACTAATTTCCCATATATTAAACCTTTGTCATCAACTGTTTGCTGTCCTGGAGCCTCTATTCAGGCTGAACTCTCAGAAAACAGAGACAAGAAGAAAGGCTGCTTTTGTGCCCAGTGGACCCCATAGCATCAGCACTTGAGAGCTGACACAGTAGGACCAGGCTCTGTGGGACTGACTTCTCCCCTCTCACGCCCACTCCAGTCAAATCTGACATGGTCTCCGAGGTTCATGGAAGCTCTGGAATGGAGACCTGTGAAGCCAGAAGGCGTTGGCCAGATCTGTGCTCACCAGCCCTCAGAGAATGGTCGATTGCCCCACTGCGCTTTCCCACGGTGGCCTGGAGGGCAGCCGCACATCCAGAATAACAAGAGGAGATGTTCCAGGCTGACTGGGGTGAATCCCAAAACATCAGCGGCCACCTTGGCAAGGGGAAAGCTGACAGCGCTCCAAGTTCAAGCTCACGGACATAACAAGATACAAAAGTGACAAAAGACACCACACCTCTGTAGTTTTAACTTTTAATGCATTCTCTGGACATTGAAAGTCTAAAGTGGTCAAAATATCTGGAAAGTTCATGATTTACAAGGCTTTGTGTGATATGGCTTTGGCGGGCTTTTACAGTCTCACTGTGAACAACTCTTTCTGACTCTCAGCTCTGATCAAGGCAGCCTCCTTTTGTTTCCTCAAATACATCAGATTCCTCCCTGACTGATGGCTTTCCAGGCTCAGGACTGCTCCCCCTGCCAAGTATTTGAGTGAGTGAAAGTCACTCAGTCGTGTTTGACTCTTTGCAACCCCATGGCCTATACAGTCCATGGAATTCTCCAGGCCAGAATACTGGAGTGGGTTGCCGTTCCCCTTCTTCAGGGGATCTTCCCAACCCAGAGATCGAACCCAGGTCTCCTGCATTGCAGGCGATTCTTTACCAGCTGAGCCACAAGGGAAGCCCAAGAATACAGGACGCATCTCTACTTATCTTTTGGGTTGGGAACGGCAACCCACTCCAGTATTCTGCACTGCAGAATTCCACGGACTGTATGGGGTCTCAAAGAGTCAGACACTACTGAGCAACTTTCACTTTCACCACTTATCTTTTGACCTTCTTTTTCCTGTCATGTCAGATTAGGTGAGTTCATCAGACTGGGCAGCCACGGGGCACTAATTAATATAGGTTGTTCAAATATCAATGGCGCATTTTCCTATGAAGGGCCAGATAGTAAATATTTTCAGCTCTATGGGTCATATAGGTTCTGTTACATCTACTCAATCCTGCTACTGTAGTGTGAAAGCCAGGACAGATAATACACAAACGAATAGGTGTAGCTGTGGGTTCCAAAACAACCTTACTCACCAAAACAGGTGGCAGGCTAGATTTGACCTGTGGGCCATGGTTTGCTGACCTTTCCTCTAGGACATCACTGAAATATAGAACTTTGGAAGCAGTTAACTCAGGTTTACACAGTAAACTAACAAAACACACAAACCAGTCTTAATTTCAGAAATGTTAATCATATGTTGAGTGTAAACTGAAGCAAATATTTCTCGCTGGGCTGAGCCCACCTGTGGTGCATATTTTTTAAGAGATGCAAGCTAAGACAGGTCACAGCCAAATAAATTAATCAATTAAAAAAAAAAAAGGTGGGGGGGGGTTGCTTCTGAGTAGTGCAGTGGCTAAGACCCTTTGCTCTCAATACAGGAGACCTGGATTTAGACCCTGGTCAGGGAATTGAACCCCACATGCCACAACTAAGAGTTGAAATGTCGCAACAAAGATCACACAAGCCCCAGCTAAGACAGGGCGCTGCCAAATAAATAAATAAATGTTAAAAAAAAAAGATACATATTATCAGCAGTCAGCTGATATCTGGACTCCCTATCCATGGAGTGAAATTAGAGCAAATTATTTTCATATCCACATATTGGATCATTTAACATGTTTCACAAGATGCTGTCTTGGGAAATTGCAAAAGAAAACTTAAGTGAGAATAAGAACTATGGAAATGTAGAAAACATTTTGCTGAAAGTATGCAAAACTATCAACTCTGCTTCAGTCAGTGGAAGTGAATTAATGGATGGAGCTATTTTGGTATGCAATTTTAATAAATCTAGCATAAGTTTCTCGGAAGTCTGGCTGCAGGCAAGCCACAGGTTCCATGGCCGTGCCCTCCGTTTGTCCCACCCACCTCTCTCAGGCAAGCCAAATTATAGGCTCTGCTGTTATCAGTTTTATGTTTGGATACACAGACTTCCCACCAGCTTCCAGTGTCTGCTGCAGCCTAGCAAGAGGCAGACAGAGGAAGTTTTCTTTATTCTTCAGCCGTTATTGGGACACTTACTACGGGTCGGGGGACACAGGTGAATGAAACACTGAGTCTACCGATAAGGATCTCCCTGATCAGGTAAGGAGGCAGGTAATACTCACACATGGAATGCAATTCAAAGGAATCAAAATGACATGCAGCACTGAGGAACGCACCCACATACGAGGACCACCTACGCCGTGGAGCCCTGAACCGTGTGCATCCTTGCAGTCAGCCTGCAGCCGGAGCCTTGGGCTGTCTGGACCCAGGCAGAGGTTACATAGGGCACTGCTGTTGTTACTGCTGAGTCACTAAGTCACGTCTGATTCTTTTGCCACCCTGTGGACAGTAGCCCGCCAGGCTCCGCTGTCCATTGGACTTCCCAGGCAAAATACTGGCGTGGGTTGCTATTTCCTTCTCCAGGGAATCTTTCCCACCCAGGGACCAAACTCAAACCTGCATCGCCTTCTTGGCAGGCAGATTCTTTACCACGGAGCAACATGGGAAGCCAATACCGGGGCACTGGAAGACATCAAGGGCTAAGAGTAAGGGCGCTGTTGGAGAACATGGGTGACCAGAGCAAAAGGGAAAAGTATTTAGATTTTGCATGAGTTCAGGTTCCCCCAGGCTCTCCCACAAATGCCCATTATATCAGTTGGTTGGTTAATAGAGTTATAGCTCTTTACTGGCCCATGGGTTATAGATGGGGCCGCATTGCCAGGAACAGAATGCTTTCCTTTAATTCTTGCCTCTTTTTGATCTCCCTTACTAATTAGCATGATTTCCAACCACCCACCCCCCACCACCAAATATCTCACTCAGTTATAGCGAGATAATTGCTGAGAGTCCCTAGCAATGTCATATGGGGGCTCCATAGTTGTAGCAAGAACTAAAACGAGAAAGCCATTAGGTTGTGTGAGATGCTTTGGAGGAGTCTGTAACCTTCCCAGCTATGATACGAGAAGAAATGGTGCATCCAGAATGCAGATGTTAGGGCTGGCTCACCAGCCTAAACAAAGATAGAAGACAGATTTGTACTCCTCTGACCTTGTGGATCTGTCACTCTGAAAAAGTTACTAGTGACAGATCTGAGATCATCTCACAAAGCACAGTGATAAATCCATGCCTGTCTACCACATTAATATGCATTCTCACTCACATACACATCCTGAAAAGATCTTTAGTAAAATGGACATGGAACAATAGACTGGTTCCAAATTGGAAAAGGAGTACATCAAGGCTGTATATTGTCACCCTGCTTATTTAATTCAATGCAGAATACATCACGTAAAATGTTGGGCTGGATGAAGCACAAGCTGGAATCAAGATTGCTGGGAGAAATATCAATAACCTCAGATATGCAGATGACACCACCTTTATGGCAGTAAGTGAAGAGGAACTAAAGAGCATCTTGATGAAAGTGAAAGAGAAGAGTGAAAAAGCTGGCTAAAAACACAACATTCAAAAAACTAAGATCATGGCATCTGGTCCCATCACTTCATGGCAAATAGATGGGGAAACAATGGAAACAGTGGCAGACTTTATTTTTTGGGCTCCAAAATCACTGCAGATGTTAACTGCAGCCATGAAATGAAAAGACACTTACTCCTTGGAAGAAAAGTTATGACCAACCTAGACAGTGTATTAAAAAGCAGAGACATTACTTTACCAGCAAAGGTCCATCTAGTCAAAGATATGGTCTTTCCAGTAGTGTTGTATGGATGTGAGGCTTGGAACATAAAGAAAGCTGAGTGCTGAAGAATTGATGCTTTTGAACTGTGGTGTTGGAGAAGACTCTTGAGAATCCCTTGGACTGCAAGGAGATTCAACCAGTCAATCCTAAAGGAAATCAATCCTGAATATTCATTGGAAGGACTGATGATGAAGCTGACACTCTAATACTTTGACCACCTGATACAAGGAGCTGATTCACTAGAAAATACCCTGATGATTGGAAAGATTGAAGGCAGGAGGAAAAGGGGACGATAGAGGATGAGATGGTTGGATGGCATCACTGACTCAGTGGACTTGAGTTTGAGCAAGCTCCAGGAGTTGGTGATGGACAGGGAGGCCTGCAGTGCTGCAGTCAATGGGGTTGCAAAGAGTCAGACACAACTGAGCAACTGAACTGAATTAAACTACTAAAATGGAAGGATTTTTTTTTCTAAGTCAGTTTCTTCCTACCGCCAATAAATAAGTTTGTAAGCATACCAAATTATTAGCTTGTGTGGGGCAACTATACTTTTGAGTCCCTCTGATACATTTTCTCATTGCTTCTTATACTTCTTTTTCATAGAACTTTTCAAACTTTCAATTAATTAATGTTTTGCTAACTCTTTTCTTTATTGTCTCTCTCTTCTGATTGTGTATCACATGAGGATAGGGGACGTGTTGGTTATATTGTTTAGCTTTCTTCAACATTCATCTGCCGAGGGGTTTTCCTAATGACTCAGTGGTAAAGAATCTACCTGCTCAGTGCAGGAGATATGGGTGCGACCCCGGTCCAGAAAGATCCCACATGCTGTGGAGCAACTAAGCTTGTGTGCTATTGAGCCTGTGCTCTAGGGCCCACATGCGGCAACTACTGAAACTGCGTTCCACAGCTACTGAAGCCTGTGCGCCCTAGACCTCATGCTCTGCAACAAGAGAAGTCATCTCAATGAGAAGTACACGCACCGCAGCTAAAGAGTAGCCCTCACCAGCCACAACTAGAGAAAAGCCCCAACAGTAAAAAAGACTCAGCACAGCCAAAAACTAACTAACTAAATAAATAATAAAAAATCCATCTGCCGAATGAACAAAGGAATGTAATGGTCGCTCCATGGACTTCTTTATCACACCTTTCATGGGAAAGCCTCCATTTGGAATGATAGTCTCTGGCTTTAGACAAAAACCTGTCAGTATCAGATGCTCCATCTAGAAAGCCCCCTGCCTGACATGGGGTGGAAACATCCCCACCAATCCTTGTGGTGGGAAAACAGGATGAGAGGACAGAAAGAAAAAGCTGGTTGGGAGGGAAGACACTTGCCCACTTTCAAATCCAATTATTAATATTCTATGGAAAATAAGAAACCTGTTTAATATTCTATGGCAAATAGGAAACCCAGCACAATAACAAACAACGTTCTGCTGGACATTTCCAGTCATCCAGACTCTCATTCTGCTGTTTGAAAAGCTGTTTGAGTCCTGGGGTCAGAGAGCCAGGCTGAGCTACAGTGTGCAGGGCCAACACATTTCTGAGATCACTCCAGGAGACCTAATGGGAAACTCAAATGAGGCCCCCTGCTTTATTACATGTCGAAAGGAGTGTCGCGCCTCTTCCCCGGGTGCAATTTATTCTCCTAACCTTACAGCACGGGAAATGGAATTTTTCAATGGACCTTTTTTCCTTCAAAAGTCATCATCTTTACCAAGCCACCAAGCTTTTCATTGAAAATGGATTTAGATAATTTGGAGTTTGGTGTGTCAGATTTTTATTTTTTATTTTTTTTTAATTTTCTTTTTCTGTTCAGGAAGAGACCCATTCTGGTGTAGTCATGCCCCATTGAACAGAGCCAAACCTGGATATAATTATTTCCTCTGAGATGAAAGCAGCCTAATATGGAAGAAGCTATTGAAATTGAAATCTCAGAAAACTACCAACCCAAGGCAGGGATATTTTTATAAATGATGCATTCTCCCAAGAGGCAGGTTATTAAAATTTCAATTATATATGTGTGCGTGTATGTGTGTATATATATATATTTTTCACATACATATGTTCACACATATATGCTTATGTGCATATAAATACATATATAGTTTTATATATATGCATATACATATATAGTCTTTAGGATGAAGATATACAGTAATTAGCATAGATAGCAGAATCACTTACATCTAACTAGAATGGAAAGAGAAGTCATCTTTATAAACTGTCATATATTTAATTAAGAAAAATTAGCATTTGGATGCACGGCTACCAGTTGGTAATGAGGTGAAGAAGAGCAAGTTTCAAGAAAACTGGGATGCGTTCTAAATGGACACTCTGCACCACACTCAAATAACCACAAACAGACCCTCTAACTGGAGCAGCCAAGTACTAAGTTAAAACTCTTGCTCCATCAGGTTTCTCTTCTTATTATAGAACCATTGGAAGGACCTCCCCGGTGGTACAGTGGATAAGGATACGCCTGCCAATGCAGGAGACATGGGTTTGATTCCTGGGCAGGGAAGATTCCAAATGCCTTAGAGCAACGAAGCCCATACTCCACAACCACTGAGCCCAGGTTTCAGAGCCCGCACCCTGCAACTACTGGGTCCACATGTCGCTACAACTGGAGCCTGTGCCCCTAGAGCCTGTGGTCTGCAGCGAGAGAATCCACCGCAATGACAAGGCAAGGCACCACAATTGGATTCTAGCCCCTACTCGCCACAAATAGAGAAAGCCTGCAGGCAGCAACAGAGACGCAACACAACCAAAAATAAATAAATAAGTTATTGAAAAAAAAAAATCATTGGGAGCACATCCAGCCACATACCCTGGCTTTAAGAGGTTTCTGTTCTTTAGAAGCAAGCACAGTGATGTCGTGTGGGCGTGCTGTCCCCTGCTTCCTCTCTAGATACTAAGGGAGACCACTAAGATGTTTAAGGTCTGTGAAGCTCATACAAAAGCTTGTCGTTCCACTTGTCTCTCACCAGACAGGATTTCCAGGAAACAACAGACTGCTCCTGCCACCAGCCTGGCTTGGCCGGTCCCTGGTTGTTCCTGTTGCATGTTTATCCTTTTTGGTTTGTTTGTTTGAGCCCTGATTTGACTTTTACAGAAAATCCACCAAGACAGTTATCTTAGTCCATTCAGACTGCTGTAACAGAATTCCACAGACTGGGTGGGTTAGAAACAACAGAAATTTGTCAGAGCTCCAGAGGTTGGGAAGTCCAAGATCAAGTAGCCAGCAGATCTGGTGGGAGCCTTCTTACCACAGCCTCACATGGCAGAAGGGATGAGAGATCTCTCTGGGGTTCCTCTAAAAGAGGCACCATCCCCATTCACGAGGGCCCCACCTCCATCTCCAAAATCATCATACTATGGGTAAGGTTTCAACATGCATTAGGCAGGGACACAGACATGCCATCTGTAGCTGCTGTTGCTATTCAGTCGCTAAGTCTCGCCTGACTCTTTGTGACCCCATGGACTGTAGCCCACCAGGCCCCTCTGTCCATGGGATTTCCTAGGCGAGAATACCAGAGTGGGTTGTCATTTCCTCCTTCAGGGGATCTTCCCAGGCATTGAACCTGCGTCTCCAGCATTGGCAGGCAGATTCTTTACCACTGAGCCACCTGGGAAATCCGGGGACTCTAACACTTGTACTTTGGGCTCTGTGCTGTAAAATTTCCTGGCTTAGAGAATGCTAGAGATTGCCACAGTGAGTGAAATAAGTCAGAGGAGGACTACTGTGTGACATTCCTTATATGTAGAATCTTAAAAAAAACATGACACGAATGAACTTACAAAACAGAAAGAGACTCACAGACTTAGAGAATGAACTTATGGCTGCTAGGGGAAGGTAGACAAGGGGGAAATATAGTTAGGGACATGTACACGCTGCTGTATTTAAAATGGATAACCGACAAGGACCCACTGTGTAACACACAGAACTCTGCTCTGTGTGATGTGGCAGCCTGGATGTGAGGGAAGTTCGGGAGAGAATGGATACATGCACATGTATGGCTGAGTCCCTTCACCTGAAACTGTCACAACATTGTTAATCGGCTATAGTGGTGGTGGTTTAGTGGCTAAGTCATATCCAACTCTTTGCAACAACCCCGTGGACTGTAGCCTGCCAGACTATTCTGTCCACGGGATTTCCCAGGCAACACCACTGAATAGGTTGCCATTTCCTTCTCCAGGGGATCTTCCCAGCCAAGGAACTGAACCTGCATCTCCTGTATTGGCAGGCAGTTTCTTTACCACTCAGCCACCAGGGAAGCCTTTTATATACAAGGTTATGTAAAAAATCCCGGTGGAAGGATGGGGTGGAGAAGGTGGCCTGTTACAAAGAAACAGGAATCGCATCTCATTTGTCTTAAGAACCTAAACCTAGCACTGTACCTAGAATCAACTAACTGTCTGCGTGTTCTACTGGCCCCTAACTTATTATGCTCTGACTTCTGTGCTTTTGTATAAGCTATTCCTTAGATGTTGAGCTCTCGTTATCCTCTGCCTGTTTTTACCTGATTATGCCCGATTCGTCTTTCAGACATGCAATTATAGGTGACCACCTCCAGGAAGCCCTCACTGGAAATCCCTTATACACATACCACCATATTGTCCGTAAGTACCTTTGTCACAGAGCCCTCCATCCTAGAATTTAACACTTGAGTTCAATCTCCTATCATCTCCCACTAGATTGAACATTCCATGAGGATATAAATCCTGTCTTATCCAATAACAAATAACCACAGTACTTCAATGCTATCATTTGCTCAAAAAAATACCATTGAAGGAACAAATCAACTAATGACTTTAAAAATGAGTAGATGAAATCTCAACTTCTTCTATATTGTTTTGAGATGGTTTACTCCAGTGCTTTAACTCCTTAAGTGCCTTACAAGAGAGGAAGGAATCTATTTCCTTCATTCATCCTCGTGTTTAATTCAGAGTCATCATCCAATTCACCTTCAAATATCCTTCTCTCTGGCCAAAACTTGAATTTAGCATTTTTGTTTTATTTCTAAGTTGTTAAAGCTCCTCTTGTTTAGTAGAAGACATTTTCAGAGCTCTCCACTCTAAAGCTTATAAATTCCTTACACACTCACACCCACACACACACACATATACATGCATATACATATTTAAGGACTTTATTTTCTACATTTAAAATGGAAGATACTGCTTCTAGAGAGCCTACTGGTTCTGACACTCTGATTTTACGATCCTATAGTTGCTTCATTATCATCTCTTCAACAGGGCTTTTTTTTTTTCCCTCCCTTAAATTCCTGAACTTCTGACCAGCTTAACTGTTTCTAAGCAAACTTAAGGAGGATTAATCTTGTCTGGAAGAAGGTGATAGGTCATTACTCCCTTGGGATGGGCAGAAAACGTTTTTGTCATCAGCAAGACTGGCTGAAATCCCACCGTTCACTGATTCAGGTTTTTGACATTCCTGTGCCAAGTGCTATGCCAGATGTTTTCCCAGAGGTGAGTCCATGGGTGCTAAGAAACCTCTTCTCTTCCTCTCACAGGCCACTTGGCAGTGATGTAATCTCTGAATAAAACATGAGGTAACCTGCTCTCTGCTTAGGGAATTTGTTTTATACTTTGACTCATTCTTTCTTGGGGGAAGTTTCCTGTGACCCTTAAACTGAAGCATCCACCCCTGCCATCTGTCCCCACATCATCCTGTGCCCCCTGCCCAGTATAACCCTCCTCACACCTGTCGTAACTAGCTGCTTACTGTTTATCTTTCCCAACAGAGAACAGGCTTCACTGAGAGCAAGGTTTGTGACTCTTACCTAACCTCTGCTTCCCAGTACTCGGAACATTATTCAAATGCTTTGTTAACAGGCACGTAATAAATAATTTGTTCAATACATGAAAGAAAACTCCCTGGTCTGGTTGAGACTGAACTGGGAGCTAAAATCCACAGTCAACATTGGATTATTCAATTCTCAGGCTAAGCGCGTGCTTAAGCACATAGTGGGGTGGGGGAGAGGAGACAGTTAAAAGCATAGAACTCCTCTGACAAACTTATTCAGAGATTTGAAATCAAACTATTCCATAAGTAGCTATTTTAACATTAGGATCCATAAGCATTTTGTTACTTATAAAAAAGTAAAATCCATAACCATTTTCTTTCTAGAGTAAGAAGGCCATGATTACTTTTCTTGTTGTTTAGTCATGAAGTCATGTCTGACTCTTTTGCAACCCCTTGGACTGTGGCCCTCCAAGCTCCTCTGTCTATGGGATTTCCAAGGCAAGAACACTGGAGTGGGTTGCCATTTTCTTCTCCAGGGGATCTTTCTGATCCAGGGATGGAACCCATGTCTCCCCTGCATTGGCAGGCAGATTCTTTACCTTTGAGCCACTAGGGAAGCCCCATCATTACATTTATTAAAATTAAGTATTGTTATTGTTCAGTTGCTAAGCCATGCCTGACTCTTTGTGACTCCTTGGACTACAGCATGCCAGGCCTCCCTGTCCCTCACCATCTCCCTGAGTTCATCCAAGTTCATGTCCATTGAATAGGTGATGCCATCCAACCATCTCATCCTTGGCTGCCCTCTTCTCCTTTTGTTTTTCCCAGCATCAGAGTCTTTTCAAATGAGTCAGCTCTTTGCATCAGGTGGCCAAAGTATTGGAGCTGAATGAATGGTCTCTAAAGTCTAGGTTGAACTTATAACTCAAAGGTCTTAAGCTATCCTTATCTAATCTTCTATTTATAGTCTTGCTACAACTTCCCAACTAAACAACTTTCCGGTAACAGGCTAAATGTTTGAAGTGAAAAAGAGAAACCAACAGTTGTGTGCCTGATGAACATATGGAGAAAGGAGGAAACTGGATCTGGACTTGGCTAGCTCTGGCCGAGCACTGAGGCTGTTGGAGTGTTGGGTAAGGCATTACTGAGAAAATGTTCCAGTAAACCTCATCTGTTACTTCATATGTGTAAACCTGAGTACATTTAGCAGTTCCCAACTTTCAAATGTGTTCACTTTCAAAAGCACATTTGTCAGATTCTCTTAAGAATTTGAAATCTTTTTCCCATAGAAACAATATTGTGTTTGTAAGTTTTCCAGGCTAGCTCACCAAAACCCATTTATTTCATAATTTAACTGAAATACATGTTCAACTACAAAAGTAGAAAACAATGCTGTAAAGGCATTGATGTTTTTAAAATGCCACAAACCACGTCTAAACATGGAGGGAGAGCAAAAATACATTTAAAAGTCATGGTCAGTTTTCAGGCCTCAGTTTGGTTAAGATACAAAATTTAAAATCAAGAAAATGAATAGGACCTCAGTTTTATGTTGCCAGTTAGTATCTGTAAAAGCAGCATGGAATGCACGACTACTTGCTTCCTAACATCCAGTATCTCCTTCTTCCTTTAGAAAGGAAAGTAACACTCAATCTGTAGCCGAATACAGAGCCAACCAGAGTAAAAAGCATATTTCACAGCCACCTGTGCTCCTAGGTATGACCATATAATTAATTCCACCAGAAGAGTGTACCTGGAAGTGATGCTATAACTTCCAAGTTATGTTCTTAAAGTCCCTGACCTTCCTCAACTGACTGGAACACAGAGACACTGGGGGATCATCCTAGACAGTACAGTTGAAGGTGGTACCCTGGGAAATGATGAAGCACAGGACAGGCTTCTTAGATAATCTTATGGAGCAAGGCCTCTGCATCAATTCTGAACCATCTACTTAGTGATTGCTATGTTAGAGACAAATACATTTTTAACTTGTTTAATCACAAAAAGATTCAAAATAAATGAGTTAGAAATCTGTCTCTTTAGAAGATTGGGGCGTCCCATGTGGTGCTAGTGGTAAAGAACCCACCTGCCAATGCAGGAGACATAAGAGATGCAGGTTCAATCCCTGGGTTGGGAAGATCCCCTGGAGAAGGGCATGGCAACCCACTCCAGTATTCTTGCCTAGAGAATCTCATGGACAGAGGAGCCTGGCAGATTACAGTCCATAGAGTTGCAAAGAGTCAGACACAACTGAAGCGACTGAATATATATACACACATATATATATATAATATAGTATATATAATAATAATATTAATATATATATTATATATACTATATATATTATAGTACATATATAAAATAATAATATATAATATATATTATAATATAATATATACATATATATAATATAGTATATATATATACATATATATATATATATAATATAGTTGTAACCACTGTAAACAAATGATGATGATATAGTGATGAATCCTAGGGGGTTCTGAAGGAAATAACTCTAGAACTACCAGAATGTGGCTAGTACAAAAAAATTTTGTTCAAAACTCAAAATTTTTCTCTTTGGAAAAAAAAATACTATGTTTTAACTTCAGGAATATATGCCAAAATATGTAAATATGTCATGGAGATATTTTCTCTGGACCATACCCTATAGGTGAAACCAAAATTTTGATTACAACTTCCCTCTTTCTTTCCTTCTTCCTTCTTTCTTCTTCCTTTTTTCCTACCTCCCTTCTTTCCTTAGCTGTAAAGCTTTAATTAGGCACAGTATTCTTCAAGGAAGTTACAGATTCATAGGAGAGACAGAAAAAGAAAGCACTAATAGCCATGCTCTGTGAAAAATGCTATAATGCAGTTATTTCCAAAACTCTGGGGGAGCCAGAAAAAAAAAAATGTCTTTTGGAAATTTTTGGAACCCTTGGCTGAAACTGAGAAAAGAGGTTTTTGAAGAGTCACAGTTAAAGAGTATGGGTTTCCTTTTGAGTTGATGAAAATGTTCTAGAATTGATTGTGGTAACGGCTGCCCAACTCTGGGAATATACTAACATCCATTGAATTGTACAGAGGATGAGATGGTTGGATGGCATTATTGACTCAATGGACATGAGTCTGAGCAAGCTCCAGGAGATAGTGAAGAACAGAGAAGTCTGGCAAGCTGCAGTCCACGGGGTTTCGAAGAGCTGGACATGACCAAGCAACTGAACAACAATTGAACCGTACACTTTAGATGAGTGAATTGTATGGTATGTAAGTTCTCTCAAAAAACTGTCACCAAAAAAAAAAAAAATTACTGGGAAAAGATTCAAAGCTTCATTGGAAAGAACTTTTGTTGGCTTGCCTTTTCCAAAATGATTGGATACATTGCACATAAATTCATCTATACATATATGTGAGTGAGTGAGTGAGTGTTTCCTCAGTCGTGTCTGACTCTTTGCGACCCCATGAACTGTACCCACCAGGCTCCTCTGTCTATCGAATTCTCCAGGCAAGAATACTGGAGTGGGCTGCCATTTCCTTCTCCACAATACATATATGATTATGTCAAAATAAGGTTAAAATGATTTTTATTGTAGATCCAAATTTGCCTGATGATGAGTCAGAGACTCAGGCACCTTTCATAGAGATTCTGATTCAAAATACTATGCTTAATGTATTTAATAGGAAATATAGGACAGAGCACAAGGATGGTTCCAGTTCTTCACCCTTTCTTGATTCTTTGCCATGGAGTATCAGTGAGCACTACAGAATTAAAGCTTGAAAAGTCTTTAGAGTTATTCTTGCACTTGTGACACTGTCATGAGGAAAATGTGTCCTATCTAAATTGCTGACCCAGAAGAAGGATGAGAGGCTTGTGAACCTGCTGGGATCAGCTCAGAATAGATGACTCCCAAGTGACCACAGACTCTCATGTCAGCCCAACTGAGACAGGAGACCAGATACCCTATGAGTCAAGCTCAGTCTAGACCAGCTGACCCCCACCTAACTGACAGAAGGCAGGTAAGCTCAATAAGTTCCCCTGGTAAGGTGGTTGTTACGCAACAAAATTATGGCCATAGTACTGATATGAGGTCAAAGAGCATTACAGTCAGGCAAGGTAAGGACAATTTTCTTGTCCTTACTACCACCCTCCTTTTCCTCTCTTAAATGTCAAAAACTGCTCCTGACATTCCAAGTATAACCTTGTCACTCCTGGGAGGCTCACTGCTTAAAGTGTTACATGTACAATTGCTTTAAACTCTGAGGCTGGAGGAACAGAGATAAATCAAAGTCTTCCTGTTGTATACAGAGAAACTTTAAGTCATTCTCTCTCATTACCAAGCTGTTATCCTTGGCTTTTTGCTGCTAGTCAACATCCACATTTCAAAGCCTCGACTCCTATGTGCTATAGAGCAAAATCAATAGCATTGATCCCAGGAAACAATAGAGGCCTTTGCACACAAACTCATTTTTCTAAAACCCATGCTTCCTTTTCAAGTTCATGTGACTTATTCACTCAACATGAAACATGTGCTCAAGATGAAGTGGAGGGAGGTAGTTGCTGTACCATTTTTTAAATTTTCCCTTATGTGTGATTTTATCTGGGCCCCCAGTCCAGGGTTTTTTTCTGTAAGTACTAACATGGGCTTTTATAGTTAGTACTGCTGTTCAGGTCCTCCCAGGACTAATAGAAGTTAGGATTTATCTTTTGCAGTAATCACAGAATTGCAAATATTTGATTTTATTTTTGTAACTGTCTGTGTTATTAGACTGCATGTGAATTCTCAGTGTTAGGTTTTCAGTGTTTGTCACAATGTCAAACACATGCTCAGTAGATGCTTGTTATGTGTCTGAAGTCAAAAATCTTTATAGACAGAATTTATATTTTAGACTCAGGATAAGATATTCTCTGCTGCTGCTGCTACTGCTGCTAAGTCGCTTCAGTCGTGTCCAACTCTGTGCAACCCCATAGACGGCAGCCCACCAGGCTCCCACGTCCCTGGGATTCTCCATGTAAGAACACTGGAGTGGGTTGCCATTTCCTTCTCCAATGCATGAAAGTGAAAAGTGAAAGTGAAGTCGCTCAGTCGTGTCCAACTCCTAGTGGCCCCATGGACTGCAGCCTACCAGGCTCCTCCGTCCATGGGATTTTCCAGGCAAGAGTACTGGAATGGGGTGCCATTGCCTTCTCCAAGATATTCTCTAAGTGGTCCTAAAATTCAGATGATGAATGACAGCTTCCAATACTATATGCATACATGTGTATGAAGTGATGTGAAAGTCAGTCAGTTGTGTCTAACTCTTTGCGACCCCATGGACTATATAGTCTGTCAGTCTTCTCTGTCCATGGAATTGTCCAGGCAAGAATACTGGAGTGAGTAGCCTTTCCCTTCTCCAGGGGATCTTTCCGACCCAGGGATCAAACCCAGGTCTCCTGCATTGCAGGTGGATTCTTTACTGCCTGAGCCACCAGAGAAGCCCAAGAATACTGAAGTGGGTAGCCCATCCCTTCTACAGGGAGTCTTCCTGACCCAGGAACTGAACTGGGTTCTCCTGCATTGCAGGTGGATTCTTTACCAGCTGAGCTACCAGGGAAGTCCATATCTGTGTATATATAATCAAAATAGTGTAGAGAAGTTTTCTTTTTTCAACTGTGAGCTTTAGAATCAGATAAACTTAAATTTGAATCCTGATTTGGTTATTTTCTCTTTGTCTTTTTGGCAAATTAGTTCACCTGTCTACGCTTCTAATTCCCCATCTGTAAAATGGAGATAATAAAGATCTCACAGAATTATTGTAAATTAAAACCACCTATGTAAAACAGCATATTCAACATGCACAACAATGCAATAAATGGGAATAAACTGAATGACTTTTAAAGACCTCCCAGATTATTTTTGTTAATTTTTTTTAAAAAATAGAAAAAACAAATCAATTTTAAAGGAAGGGTGCATCATTTCATAGATACTATTCCATTCAGGCTTTAGAAACGTACTTTTGATGAATTAGTCACTCTGATCATATAACTATGGAAACAGAATATATGTGGCTGAATGAGAAGCTCAACAGGAGCCATAGAGACTGGGTTGCTAGTGGAGAGTGAATTAACTCCCCAAAGCGCCCGTGGGGAAGAGAGGACTTGTGAGCGGTGTCCGACCCTCTAATGCTCGGTCCGCTGGACTCTCAGGGTGTTCTCTGCTATCAGTGAACACTTTGTAAGTGATGGGGCTGGAACATGAAGTACACCAATCTAACCACACTGCAATGGAGCAACAACATCTAAACCTAAATATGTTTCCCCAACTAAACTCAAAACCTTGGTGGCCTCATATGACTAAGGTCCAGGCCTTAATAATTTCTGAATCCCTGAAATAAAATTAGTACCTGGCCTGTAGCCTGAGTTAACTAAATATTTGTTAACTGCTAATACAATCAGTGAATATCTTTTACAATAGTCATGCTGTCAAATAGTGTCCTTTTAAGGTCAACGATAATAGCCTTAAACATTGAAGAAAGCAGCTCACCCTACATGCTGCTATGCCTCTCATCTGTGCAATCCAGGTGGAACTCAGACACCCCCAGACTGGGCCATGTCAAACAACATCTGAAATGACAGGCTTCACCCCACCTACTCTTTGGAAGCAACTGCTGAAAACACTGTGTGAGCATGCTTACACACACACACTCACACACACACACACGCACACACATTTCCCACAGAAATAGGGAGCACCTTCACTAAATATTCATCCTAGGATTAGGAACAGACATTCAATTTCCCAAAGAGGCACAGTATAAAAAGTATTCTGATCTGGTTCCAGGAATCATACACTTAGGCCGAGTATTTAAATCATGATTTTCTAAGGAATATTCCACAAATGGTAACTATATTTTAAAAAATGAACAGAATGATGGCATTCACCAAATATGCTTGACTGGCTCATGCTTGCCCATGGACTCCCTTTACATGGGGATTAGTCTAAATGTATAAAAATACACAGATTCCCAATCCTTATCCCTTGAGATCGTCCTAATTCT
Source organism: Cervus canadensis (assembly GCF_019320065.1). Lineage (NCBI taxonomy): Eukaryota > Metazoa > Chordata > Mammalia > Artiodactyla > Cervidae > Cervus > Cervus canadensis. Next base: position 15,335,454 of record NC_057397.1, on the reverse strand, counting down.
GTCCCAGTAAGTCTATGCTCTGGGTTTCTCTATTTTTAGAAGTTTCAGGCTGATTCCAGTTCCAGGTGTCAGAACCACTCACTTGAATCAACTCAAAGACCTTTCTGTTCCTTATAGTCAATGAGTCAGCCAGGTGAGAGAGCCGTAACATCTGTCACCCCACAGATCTTGACATGCCTGGTATGGTTCCCTGGAAATAGGCATCTGACTTCATTAGGCCGCCTCTTAGATGTGCATCTGAAAGCTGCAAGCCAGGTATGAGAGAATACCCATCCTAGCTATATGTCAGCTCCTCAGTCAAGAGGATACTTTTTACTGGGATTCCCCTGCACAAACTTCAAAGATTTTCTCAGGGTCCTTGTGTGAATCTGATGAGTCCAAGATGTCAGTCACCATCCATGCTCCGTGTTTCTCCAGTTCCTGGAGCTAAGCCAATCACCTAGAGGCATCAACTCATGGTAGAAGATTCTATCTCTTGCTCCTAGGTTCTTTCCTTATTGAAATCTCAAACCCCATTTCATCTAGACCCATAATCTGAAGTTTCTTCTTTGCAAAAATTCCTGAACCAAGAAGCAACATTGAAACTTTGTCACCTGGGTGTGTGTAAGGACTTGGGGTAAGTACAACTACAGGATGAACCAATCACCCTGTAATCTTCTTTAGCACTCCACATCAATAGGAGTAAATAATTATTTGTGCAACTTTTCTCTGATAGCACCTAACACCACTGTAATTTGATAAACACTTGTGTAATTTCTTACCCAATGAGTCTCCTGCAGAAGACTAGTGTTATGATGACAGAGACTTGGACTTGCTTCACTCACATCCCCAGCACCTAGCAAATAGCCTGGCATACTGTGCTCAGGGAAGTCTCACTCAATAATACAGGACTATGGGTCTTCTTCTGGTTGCATGGAATGCTAGTTTCCTTCCCCATAAGATGCCAAGAGTGATCATTGACATTTTTAGGAATCAGTGAACTTAAAAGGACTAGAATTGGTTAATTTAATTCAGATGACCATTATATCTACTACTGTGGGCAAGAATCCCTTAGAAGAAATGGAGTAGCCCTCATAGTCGACAAAAGAATCCCAAATGCAGTACTTGGGTGCAATCTCAGAAATAACAGAGTGATCTCTGTTTGTTTCCAAGGCAAACCATCCAATATCACATAATCCAAGTCTATGCCCCAACCACTAATGCCAAAGAAGCTGACACTGAACAGTTCTATGATGACCTATAAGAACTTCTAGAGCTAAAATTAAAAAAAGAAAAATGTCCTTTTCATCACAGGGGACTGGAATGCAAAAGTAGGAAGTCAAGAGATACCCGGAGTAACAGGCAAGTTTGGCCTTGGAGTATAAAATTAAGCAGGGCAAAAGCTAACAGAGTTTTTCCAAGAGAATGCATTGGTCATAGCAAACACCCTATTACAACAACACAAGAGACAACTCTATACATGGACATCAACAGATGGTCAATATTGAAATCAGATTGATTATATTCTTTGAATCCAAGGATGGAAAAGCTCTATACAGTCATCAAAAACAAGATCAGGAGTACTGTGACTCAGATCACGAACTCATTATAGCAAAGTTCAGAATTCAGTTAGACTCAGTTCAGTCACTCAGTCATGTCCAACTCTTTGTGACCCCATGGACTGCAGCATGCCAGGCTTCCCTGTCCATCTCCGACTCCCGGAGCTCGATCAAATTATGTCCATCAAGTCGGTGATGCCATCCAACCATCTCATCCTCTGTCATCTTCTTCTCCTCCTGCTGTCAAAGACCCAGCATCAGGGTCTTTTCCAATGAATTGGTTCTTTGCATCAGGTGGCCAAAGTATTGGAGTTTCAGCTTCAGCATCAGCCCTTCCAATGAATATTTAGGACTGGTTTCCTTAAGGATTGACTGGTTTGATCTTCTTGCAGTCCAAGAGTCTTCTCCAAAACGACAGTTCAAAAGCATCAATTTTTTGGAGTTCAGCTTTCCTTATAGTTCAACTCTCAAATCCATACACGAATACAGGAAAATTGAAGAAAGTACGGAAAACCATTCAGATATTCAGATATTTAGATATTCAGACCATTCAGATATGACCTAAAGCAAATCCCTTATAATTAATAGTGGAAATGAAAAATAGATTCAAGGGATTACACCTGATAGATAGAGTGCCTAAAAACTATGGAGAGGTTAGTGGCATTGTACAGGAGGCAGTGATCAAGAACATTCCCAAGAAAAAGAAATGCAAAAAGGCAAATGGTTGTCTGGGGAGGCCTTACAAATAGATGAGAAAAGAAGTGAAGTGAAGGCAAAGGAGAAAAGGAAAGCTATGCTCATTTAAATGCAGAGGTCCAAAGAATAGCAAGGAGAGATAAGAAAGCCTTCCTAACTGATGAATGCAAAGAAATACAGGAAAACAATAGAATGGGAAAGACTAGAGATCTCTTCAAGAAAATTACAGATATCAAGGGACCATTTCATGCAAAGATGGGCACAATAAAGGACAGAAACGGTATGGGCCTAACTGAAGCAGAGAATATTAAGAAGAGGTGAAAAGAACACACAGAAGAACTATACAAAAAGATATTATGATCCAGATAACCACGATGGTGTGATCACTCACCTAGAGCCAGACATCCTGGAATGCGAAGTCAAGTGGGCCTTAGGAAGCATCACTATGAACAAAGCTAGTGGAGGTGATGGAATTCCAGCTGAGCTATTCCAAATCCTAAAAGATGATGCTTTAAAGTGCTGCATTCAATATGCCAGCAAACTTGGAAAACTCAGCAGTGGCCACAGGACTGGAAAAGGTCAACTTTCATTCCACTCCCAAAGAAAGGCAATGCCAAAGAATGTTCAAAATACCGACAACTGTAGTCATCTCACATGCTAGCAACGTAATGTTCAAAATTCTCCAAGCCAGGCTTCAACAGTCTGTGAACCAAGAACTTCAAGATGTTCAAGCTGGATTTAGAAAAGGCAGAGGAACCAGAGATCAAATTGCCAATATCTGTTGGTTCACAGAAAAACCAAGTGAGTTCCAGAAAAACATCGACTTCTGCTTCACTGACTAAGCCAAAGCCTTTGCGTGTGTGGATCACAACAAACTTGAAAATTCTTCAAGAGATGGGAATACCAGACCACCTTACCTGCCTCCTGAGAAATCTGTACACAGGTCAAGAACCAGACAAGGAACAAGGGATTGGTTCCAAATTGGGAAAGGAGTACATCAAGGCTGTATATTTTCACCCTGCTTATTTAACTTAAATTTAGAGTACATCATGCAAAATGCCAGCGTGCATGAAACAAGCTGGAATCAAGATTGCTGGGAGAAATATCAATAACCCCAGATATGCAAATGACACCACCCTTATGGCAAAAATGAAGAGGAACTAAAGAGCCTCTTCATGAAAGTGAAAGAGGAGAGTTAAAAAGCTGACTAAAAAAGTTGGCTTAAAGCTCAACATTCAAAAAACTAAGATCGTTGCATCCGGTCCCATCACTTCATAGCAAATAGATGGGGAAACAGTGGATGACTTTATTTTGGGGGGCTCCAAAATCACTGCAGATGGTGACTGCAGCCATGAAATTAAAAGATGCTGACTCCTTGGAAGGAAAGTTATGACCAACCTAGACAGCATATTAAAAAGCAGAGATATTACTTTGTCAACAAAGGTCCATCTAGTCAAGGCTATGGTTTTTCCAGTAGTCATGTATGGATGTGAGAGTTGGATTATAGAGAAAGCTGAGCACCGAAGAATTGATGCTTTAGAACTGTGGTGTTGGAGAAGACTCTTGAGAGTCCCTTGGACTGCAAGGAGATCCAACCAGTCCATCCTAAAGGAGATCAGTCCTGGGTGTTCATTGGAACGACTGATGTTGAAGCTGAAATTCCAATACTTTGGCTACCTGATCCGAAGAGCTGACTCATTGGAAAAGACCCTGATGCTGGGAAAGATTGGGGGCGGGAGTAGAAGGGCATGACAGAGGGTGAGATGGTTGGATGGCATCACCAACTCAATGGACATGAGTTTGAATAGGCTCCAGGAGTTGGTGATGGACAGGGAGGCCTGTGTGTTGCAGTTCATGGGGTCGCAAAGAGTTAGACATGACTGAGCAACTGAACTGAACTGAAAAGCACAGCATTCAGAAAACTAAGATCATGGCTTCTGGTCAAATCACTTCATGGCAAATATATGGTGAAACAATGGAAACAGTGGCAGACTATTTTCTTAGGCTCCAAAATCACTGCAGATGGTGTCTGCAGTCATGAAATTAAAGACACTTGCTCCTTGGAAGAAAAGCTATGACAAACCTAGACAGCATATTAAAAAGCAGAGACATAACTTTGACAGAGGTTGGCTGGCATCATTGACTTGATGGACATGAGTTTGAAGAAACCCCGGGAGTTGGTGATGGACAGGGAGGCCTGGCATCCTGCAGTCCATGGGCTCGCAGAGTCGGACATGACTGAGTGACTGAACTGAACTGAAATGAAGAAATTTCTCTTTCAGAATCAACTTGTGAATATATTGCTCATACCAACCATGGGGATTCTGAGTTCCCTCACCTGGGTTTTTTGGTTTTTTTTTTTTTTTTCTTGCCTGGGTTTAAAGAGGATCAAGTAACCATAAGATGCATAAGGAAGCTCAGGAAATTGTAGATATACTGCCATGTTTAAACCTCAAGTCAACAACAGACACGGGCTGTCTATACTAGTTGAGGAGAAGGGTGATGGACAGCTCTACAACACCCCTGTTCTGCTTCTCTGATAACTACCACCCTAGACACTGCAGGCAAGTATGCACTGAGATTAAATGCCCTGCTTCTGAGAGAAGAAGCATCCAGAGCCTGTATTCTGAAGGATATTGACTTGGATTTGAGGAATTAGTGCAGGAAGGGAAACACACCGGAACAAATAAAAGGAGAGAAAAATCTTAAGGGAGAAAGAAAAGTGAGTCCAAGAGTGTTTAGCCAATAACTCAAGGTATATTTTTATCCCAAATTACTCACAAAGTACTCCTTCTTCCCATAAGCTAGAGCACTTTTCTTAAAACCTCGCCTAATATTTTAGCAATATACTGGGGATGAAATCAGTTGTTCATATTTTATAGAGCCAAAGAATTTAAAATGACTTGGTAAGAATCAAGAATGATTCAAAATACCAGAGGTTTTGGAGCTGGCAGTGGACCTTCCATAAATCTTCTGGTTCAAATGCTTGATCTTGGATAAATAATGTTTAATGTGATAGTGTGATAGTGTAATAATGCTAGTTGCACAATTGTGTCCTATTCTTTGTGACCCCAGAGACTGTAGCCCACCATGCTCCTATGTCCATGGAAATCTCCAGGCCGAATACTGGAGTGGGTAGCCATTCCCTTCTCCAAAATAATGTTCAATTTCCCCCATTTTATAGATTACACAAGCTTGTTCTAGGCCTGTGCTTCTGTGAGAAAGGTGTGAAGGGGCTGAAAAGAGCATAACCTGTAAACACAGTGCTTTGCAAAAAATATGCTCATGCCTCAGGTGAGCTAGGACCTTATCCAAGTGACCCAGTAATTCCCAGACTCGTCAGAATTTGTTCTGAAAACCTAATAAGTGATTTTCATATGTCAGTTTCTGTTCAAAAATATTTTTGCTTCTCAGAGTGAGCTGGTGAGGTAAATACTATCAGTATTTTGATTTTACTAGTGGAAAAAAAAAATTCAGAGAGATGAAGTAAGTTTCTTGAAACTGCACAGCTAAAAAGCAGCTGAGCCAGAACCCAAATAGCCCACACTGTTAACCTGCACTCTTCATCTCTCGGCTGTGGTGCCTAGCAAGTTAACATTCTGTCAATGCACCCCTTTTAAGGAAGGAACCACTTTCTTCCTTTTTTACCCTCTCAAGGGAAACTGTGTTTAGAACGTCCTGGTAATCCTATTACAATATAAACACCTCAGAGAAGTGTGAAAACACTGAGTGCTAATAGCACTGCAGGTGCTGTGTGTATTCTGATTTTACTAAAACAAAAAATTGGATTGTAAAAGAAAATCAAGTGCTAAGAGAGATAATACCAGGCACCAGATCTGGCTCTCCCAGATGACATTCTTACTCATGGGTATGGTAGCCAAGAGGAAAAGAATTTTTAAAAATGCCCAAATCATCACCCCAGAGGTATATGGTATGTAAGCATGAAGAATTATTTTATTCTGCTCTGGGGCCCATTTTACACTCAACTCTTCATTTCTCCAGCTCCTTATGAGCCTGTGCTGCAGAAGCTCTCTATCCCCGAGTGGAAGTGCTCATTTTCCCCACTCATCTGAGGGACCAACAGGTCAAGATAACACGATGTACTGAGAAGTGATCGGGTCCTTCCAGGGTTTACATGTCCTCAGAGTAATAGGTCCAGAGGACCCCTGACTCCTGCCAGGACCCAAGTACAACACCCATTCCAGTGTCTCCCCACAGCCTGGAGACTTCCCTTCCCCACCAGACCGAAGCTCCCTGAAGACAGAAGAGCATTGACTCTCTTCGCTGTCATGTCCCCAGTGCATAGCTCAGAGCCTTTCCTGTCAGGCATTCTCAATAAATATCCAGTGGATGTAAAATCTGCTTCTAGCCAGTGGTGTAACTGGAAGCATTTTTTGTCTCCCAAGGGACATTAGACAGTGTCTGGAGGTTTTTGTCATCACACCTCGTGAGGAGGCGGTGGGGAGGACCGATGTTATGGTCTATCTGGGAGAGGCCAAGGATGCTGGTAAAACCCTAGGACACACAGGACAGCCTCCATAATAATTTCCCAAAGTATCAACCCTGCTGAGGTTGAGAAACTGTTCTAATCCACTATATCCCTTTGATTAATGAAAAAACTGAGAACTGAAGAGATGATATTTGTGACTCAATCTTGCCCATCAGAACGGTGGCAGAGTCAGACCCGGGGCCTGACTCCCAGTCTAGGCTCCTTTCCTCACTGATTAATACCCCAGAAATCAGGACAAGTCTCTTCAGAGCATTCGTGTGGTTTCTCAGGCCAAACAAGCTCATGCTAAAAAGAGAATCTTAGATTATAGCATGATTTCCTGCTGTCTACTTTCACTTAAAAAAAAGAAAACTATATATCTTAGTGTATATAAATAAGGCAAATGTTGCATATATGTGTAGATTTAACTGCTTTGTCCTTCTTTAGTTTTCTACAGACTGCTGAGACATTGCCTTTTTATCGCTCATTTTTCTAAAGATGGGTTAATAGCTGGTTGTGTGCTGAGCTAAGTGGCTTCAGCTGTGTCTGACTCTTTGTGACCCCATGGACCATAGCCCATCAGGAGCCCATGGCGCCTCTGTCCATGGGATTCTCCAGGCAAGAATACTGGAGTGGGTTGCCATTTCCTACTCCAGGGGATCTCCCCAATCCAGGGATCGAACTTGTGTCTCTTATGTCTCCTGTATTGGTAGGTGGGTTCTTTACCACTAGTGCCACCTGGGAAGCCCAATGGTTGGTTAAAGGGTGATAAATTAAGGACAAGAAGGTGACTCTTGGGCTGTCTCTCTCTCTCGTTCTATCTTTAAAGGGAGTAATCTGAAACAAACAAGGAAAAGTTAAATCTGCTAAATTTGAACAGTAGTGGCATTAACAACTTTTGTATTTTTCAAACTCTAAGCAACAAGACCTGAGCTCAAGCATCTCCTGAAGCCACTCACCATCCCCAAGATGACCACGTTGCCACAAGTCCTCTCTTTGATAAGGAAGATTAATATCACCTTCTTTAGATAACATATTTTCCAAAGCACTTATCCTTGCAATCCTAATACATGCACTTTGATGATGTCTAAATTGGTCTTTAATATAAAACCATATTCCTGTGTATTGTGAAGTGGTAGGCTTCCTCTAATGCAGTTCCGATTATCTCACTTCTAACAGTGAGTTCGCTTGGCTAGGAGGAAGAGAGAGGGCTGTGCTGGTGATCTCTAAAGACTTCTGACCCCTTTTCACATTCCTCCAGGCTCTAGTCTGACAAAACCTCAAATTCACTGTAGGATAAGGCGCTGGGAGAAGAAAAAAAAATGAGAACCACTGGTGTAAGACACATGGATTGGTGTTCGGCTGACTACCCAAAAAAAAATAAGACTAACAAGATTAAAATAACTTCAACACTTCATGTTAAAGAGGCACGGATGAGTGCTCATTAAGGCAACACAGAAAAGAACACAGCACTTTTCAGTACAAACAGCCTGGTCTTGGGAGCCTTGGCCTCCCATAGCAGGAAAGAAAGAAAACAGGTGGGAGCGAGTTATGCCTGTCCCATCAGTGTGGAGAACAGACTTCGTCTGCTTTTGAAAATTGGAGTTTCTCTTCCCTGACCCCATGGCCCATAGCAAACACACTCAGCAGCATGCATCAATCCCTCACTCTGGACCAGGTTCTGTGCGAGATCTTACAGATGGTAAGATGATTAAACCATCACTGTTGCTCTCAAGTGCCTGGAAGTCTGGCTCAAGAGACTGATAGAGAACAAGAAAGATTAAGGAATATGACCTGTAGATGAAACAAGGATAATCAAAACCTAGATTTTGTACTTCAGGTCTAGGCAGGGGGCCAGAGCAGAAAAGATGGCTCAGTTTAATACAGCTCTTAAGAGCTAGGGTGAAGATTCAAAGTGCCATTGGCATCAGCAAGCAGAGTTGGGGATGCCTTCTCAAAGCTAAAATTTCACAAGGATTTCACCAGGCTGAAAGATCAGGCATGGAGTTCTAGGCCAATGGAAAAACATGCCAGAAAGCTTACAGGTGGGAAAGCCCAAGGAATATGTTCAGTACAGTTCTGTCACTCAGTCGTGTCTGACACTAGCAACCCCACGGACTGCAGCATGCCAGGCCTCCCTGTCCATCACCAACTCCTAGAGTTTACTCAAACTCACGTCCATTGAGCCGGTGATGCCATCCAACCATCTCATCCTCTGTCGTCCCCTTCTCTTCCCGCCTTCAATCTTGCTCAGCATCAGGGTCTTTTCAAACGAGTCAGTTTTTTGCATCAGGTGGCCAAAGTAATGGAGCTTCAGCTTCAGCATCAGTCTGCCCAATGAATATTCAGGACTGATATCCTTTAGGATGGATTGGTTGGATCTCCTTGCAGTCCAAGGGACTCTCAAGAGTCTTCTCCAACACCACAGTTCTAAAGCATCTATTCCTCGGCACTCAGCTTTCTTTATAGTCCAACTCTCACATCCATATGTGACTACTGGAAAAACCATAGCTTTGCCTAGATGGACCCTTGTTGGTAAAATAATGTCTCTGCTTTTTAATATGCTATCTAGGTTTGTCATAACTTTTCTTCCAAGGAGCAAGCGTTTTTTTATTTCATGGCTGCAGTCACCATCTGCAGTGATTTTGGAACCCCAAAAAATAAAGTCTGTCACTGTTTCCATTGCTTCTTTTAGGAAAAGGCAAATATACTTAAGGACTTTTAAATCCCTAAGTCATGTGGAGTCAAAGGAAGGTTTTTAACCATGAAAATTACACAAAACAGGTCACAGTGGAATCCTCCAGGAGCCGTGCAGAGGAGTTGCAGAAGTGAGCACAGAGGCAGGAGAACTGGTGAGACTAGGTCACAGGTGAGGCCCTCGATTAGGGCAGTGTCTTCAGAGACAGAGAAGAGATAGTGGATTTGGTAGATATTTTGGACAAATAGCTAAATTAAGGTGTACCACATTCTTGAGTAAATATTTGAATATGATGCTGTGCTAAAATTGGGGTCCCAAAAATTAAAGGAAAGGATGGGTCCTAATATCTCTGAACACAAACATAAGAGAACTACCATGAAGAAGAGTCACTTTATTCAGGCATTTGTGCTCTGCAAAGATGCCAGGACAAAACTAAATACTTTATTTCACTATGTATTTATGAAGCACTTCACTCATCCCAAATTTTCATTTGGGATATATTACACTCCCGACATACATAATCTCATTTGCTATCTTAAAAAAAGTTTTTAAAAACAAGTTATATTACTTTACATATTTTTAGACAATAAAGCCAAGTTTTATTTTTTAAGTACCTTGCCCAAAGTCACAGTTAATAAACTGTTGGCTTACACATACAGGGGAACAAAGCAAGAAAATATTTCAACAATATTAAATTGAATTTTAAAATGTCTGTATCCCAGAAGTTTATGTGGCCCAGTCTCTGACCATTAAATAAATTCCCAAAGGAGACAGTTTCTTTCAAACATTGCTAGTGGAAATGAAAATTGGTGTGCTCCATCTGGAAGGGAATTTGGAGATACTTAACAAAATTTCATATTCACCAACGTTCTGACTCAGCAATTTCACTTCTAGTAATTTATCCAACATCTACACCTCCAAAAATATGAAAATAAATATGAACATTTTTTGTTGTAGCATTGCTTGCATATACAAAATACTGGAAACAACCTAAGTGTCCATAAATTGAAAAGTTATTGAATAAACTATAGTCCATCCATACACTGGATGCTAGGTGGCCATTAAAAAAGGGGTGTGGGGGGGAGACAATTTCCCTGAATTGGTATGGACTAACTTTAATGATCTGATTTTTAAGTGAAAAAGAGCTGTTTAAACTGTTTTCTGTAGAGTATATTATAGCAAGAATCCTGTTAGGTCACTTTAGTCAGACGCCCTCTCCCCCTAATGTTTGCTCACCCACCGCCTTACTCTTTGGCTACAAGTTCCCATTGGCCCAGGTCGTACGCAGAGCTGAGCCCAATCTCATGACTCTGCTGTAAAATCCCACCACAGTGGCCCCTCCACCTGCTGTGATGGTCCTGAACAAAGTCTGCCTTACAATCTTTAACACACATCATTGAATATATTTTTTCTTTAACATTAGTAAATTTGTATTTGATGCAAGGGTATGAGTTAGAAATTCAGAAATTATTTCACATGTATACTTGGATTATAGTAAGTGAATATGAGGTGAAAAATGAGGGCCAAGTTTCTCCCGGTTGAAGAAAGGAGTTATAAATAAGGAAAGGAAGAAACTGACAATAAATCTAGTGATGTGGGACTGGGATTAAAACTATTAGTATGAACTCATAGTTTTAACATGTGTGTGTGCATAGATAGATACAGAAATAAATATATATGCATATTTTACATTAATAAGTAAATACATACTTTTTAAAGTTATCTTTCCAGAGAAATCTTAGAAGCAAAAACATCTCAGCAGCAAAAACATAGGATATCTAGTGGACATCTTTCAGTTTCTAAGTATATTTGATAAAAGGAAATAGAGATCCTTGAGGATGTAGGAAATTGGAGGACAGGAGCATTAAAAATTACATGTATAAGATGAGCCTGAAATATTTATGGCACCAAAAATTAAGAAGGAAATATTCAATAAATGATGTGAACATGTTGAGAAAGACACATGGATTAAATTGAATAAGCTCCCACTGACTAAATCTGGGACAGTTTGAGCAAAAAATAAATAAAATTAGTAACAGACTATAACCCATAGGCTAAAATAAATATCCATGAATCCATACTAATACAAAAAATAAATGAATAATAAGTAAGTGGAGATGAAGGACTTGCTCTTCCTTACAGCAGAATTCAATTAATAATTTTATAAGGAATGATGAAAATTAAAAATGACCATTAGTAAACACCACAGTGAACATTGTTGCAGAGAAGTAATCATTGAAGGATGCTAAAGTTAATGGGCGAAAGTGATATGAGAAACAGGACATTTGAATAGTCTCAAAGTATCTCCCCACAAGGTATTTATTCATGACAAATGTGAAAACACATTTACAGTGTATAATTCTATCATTCAGCATCTTAACCAAGTGATATCATAACCATAACCAAATCGATATCATTAGTGGCACAAACTGCACGCATGCAACTTCTGGAGCGATGAACAGGGGAGGATAAAGGTCATAACCTCACTTCAGTAGTGATCTTGCCAAAAATGCTCTATCCCTCCTAATCAGACAAATCCAGGCTGAGGGATATTTGATAAGATAACTACTAGGTTGTTGTTGTTTAGTTGCTAAGTCATGTCCAACTCTTTGCAACCCCATGGACTGTAGCCCATCAGGCTCCTCTGTCCATGGCTTTCCCAGGCAAGAATACTAGAGTGGGTTGCCATGTCCCTCTCCAGGGGATCTTCCCAACCCAGGGATCAAACCCACATCTCATGCATTGGCAGGTGGATTCTTTACCACTGAGCCATCAGAGAAGCCCAAAACTACTAGGTAGTACTCCTCAAAAATGTCAGTCATTGGAAAGAAGGAAAGAAAGAAAGGTAAAAGGAAGGACAGAAGAGGGAAGGAAGGAAGGGAGAAAAGAAAAAAAAAAAAAAAGAATGAAAGACCAAGGATTTCACAGAGAGACTAAAAAGACAGATAACCAAGTTTAAGAAGGAGTCTAGACTGGATCCTGGACTGGAAAAAAGATTGATCCAGTCCAGTGGAATAACTGGTAAAACTGAAATATGGTCTATAATAACTAGTACATCAATATGAATTTCCTGATTTTAAGCACTGTTATGTGTAAGATACCCACATTAGTAGAAGCTGGTTGAAGGTACATGGGAATTTTGTGCTATTTTTCAAGTTTCCATAAGTGGAAATGGTCTTATTTTTGTTGTTTAGTCACTAAATTGTGTCTGACTCTGAGATCCCATGGACTATAGCCTAACAGGCTCATTTGTCCATGAAATTTCCCAGGCAAGAATACTGCAGTGGGTTGCCATTTCCTTCTCCAGGGATCTTCCTGACCCAGGGATCAAATCTACATCTCCTACATTGGGAGGCAGGTTCTTTAGCACTAAACTACCAGGGAAGCCCATGTTAGTACCATACCATCTTGATTATTACAGTTTTGCATTAAGTTCTGAAATTGAGAAGTCTGAGCCCTCCAACTTTGTTCTTTTTTTAGATTGTTCTGGCTATCCTGGGTCCTTTATATTTCTGTATGAACGTTAGGTTCAGCTTGTCAATTTCTGCATAGAAGTTAGGGTTTTGATAGGCATTGTGTTGCGTCTGCAGATCAATTTGCTGTCATGTGAATAAAACTAAGTTTTGTGATCCATCAATATGTGATGTATTTTCATTTATTTAGTAGGTCTTCTTTAATGTCCTTAAAACTTTCCTATGGTTTTATACTTTTCATTTTTTAAAACTCTTCCCTCTATGATAAACTGCTTTTGAACTTTAAACTCATTTAACATGGGTCTGTTTCTGTATTCTAATTATACTCCATGACTCATGTCTATTTTGAGTCTACTCATGTCTACTCAGAACCCACTGATGCTGCTCTATTTTACTTACAACAGCTTTGCAGGACCCTCTAACATCAGATAAGGGAAGGCTTTCTATACTTCCAATAATTTGCTTTTCTCAAAATCTCTTGTCCTTACTCATTCTCCCATATAAATGTCAAAATTATCTTACATTCTGAAAAAAAAAATTCTACAGCACTCTGAATTGGAAATACCTGTTTCAGTTCATTTAATGGAATAGGCTCCATTACAGCACTGAGAGTACCTTTACTTGTTCAACTTTTCTGTTATTTATGTTTCAAGAAAGTGTTATATTTTCTTTACGGGTCCTGTGAGGGTTAATTTTATGCATCACTTCTCACCCATACCTGATCAAGTGACATTTTAATGAGACTTTAGACTTGGAATCAATGTTGGAATGGTTTAAGACATCTAGGGATATTGAGATTAGTGTATTTTAATAGCACATGAGGATGGACATGAATTGGGGGAAACAAAAGGCAGAATGCTATAGACCAAACCATTTTCCCTCAAAATGTAAATACTGAAGCCCTAAGCACCAGTGTGATTCTATTTGGAGATAGGCTTTATAAGGAGGTTAGTGGTTAAATGAGGCCAAAGGGTGGGGCCTTAATCCAATAGGCAGTGTCCTTATAAGAAGAGGAAGAGACATCAGAACACTCTCTTTTTGTGTGTACACAGAGAAGAGGTTATGTGAGGATGTAGACAGAGGAGCCTGGTGGGCTACAGTCCTGTCCATGGGGTTGCAGAAGAATCGGACACCACTTAGTGACTTAACAACAACAACAATACTAGAAGGCGGCTGTGTACAAGTCAGTAAGAGAAGTCTGATCGAAACCAACCCTGACAACACCTTGATTTTGGACTTAAGTCTCTAGAACTGTGAAAAAATATAAATTTCTGCCGTTTAAGGCACATAGTGTGTGCTTTTCTGTTATGGTACCCTGCAGATTATTAGGGCTTGCTAGGTGGCGCTAGTGGTAAAGAACCCACCTGCCAAGGCAGGAGACACAAGAGATGCTGGTTCAATTCTTGGGCTGGGAAGATCCCCTGGAGCCGGGCGTGGCAAGCTACTCCAGTATTCTTGCCTGGAGAATCCCAAGGACAGAGGAACCTGGCGGCCTATATAGTCTATAGGGTTACAAAGAGTTGGACATGACTGAAGTGACTTAGCACATATGCACACAGACTATTACTAATACAGGGTCTACACATTTCATAAAAAAATTTTACTGGATACTTTTTACTATATTATTCAAGGTGGTATCTGGAATACGGGTTCTGAGACCTTACTGCACCTATTGCTAGTGTTCCTCAGTTCCATTTCTTGAAGTCTGCTCTTATTGCAATTATTGCCTCACATCAGTTTATTTTGTAGCTTCTGTCATTTATCTGATGCATTCAAAGGGATCCCATCCTGGTTTACCTTCATATTGGAGGACAAAGACTTACAAATGCTATCCTTGAGGTCAGAAACATACATTTATTTTAGAGACCAATCAGATTTTTCCCCCAAATTAAAAAAAAGTATTAGAAATGTTTATTATATATTAGTCTCAAATCAAATTGAAAACAAAAACTGGAGCTTCAAATCAAAGTTACAATAGTATTGGCTTTTCTTTTTCTTTAACTTTTAATTTTATACTCATCTTTCGGTATCATATCTTTTTGTCTAGACACTGTGTTGAAAAGCAGAGATGTTACTCCGTCGACAAAGGTCTGTATAGTCTTCCCAGTGGTCACGTATGGTTGTGAGAGCTAGACCGTCAAGAAGGCAGAATGCCAAAACATTAATGCCCTCAAACTGTGGTGCTGGAGAAGACTCCTGAGAGTCCTGTGGACAGCCAAGAGATCAAACCAGTCAATCTTAAGGGAAATCAACCCTGGATGCTCATTGGAGGGACTGATGCTGAAGCTCCAGTATTTTGGTCACCTGATGCAAATAGCTAACTCTTTGGAAAGGTCCCTGAAACTGGGAAAGATTAAGGGCAGAAGGAGAAGAGGGTGTCAGAGGATGAGATGGCTGGATGGCATCACTGACACAATGGATATCAACTTGGGCAAACTTCAGGAGATGGTGAGGGACAGGGAGGCCTGGCATGCTACCATCCATGGGGTCACAAAGAGCTGGACACACTTAGGTGACTTAGGTGACACAACATAGCTGATGAACAATGTGATAATTTCAGGTGGACAACAAAGGAACTCAGCCATACATACACATGTATCCATTCTTTCCCAAACTACCCTCCCATCTAGGCTGCCACATATCATTGAGCAGAGTTCCCTATGCTATACAGTAGGTCCTTGCTGGTTATCCATTTTAATTACAGCAGTGTAGCACTAGCTTTTCTAATCATCCATTTACCTCCTTTTACCAGAGATCTTGATCTCTTCATAAAGCTTAGAGTCACTGCTGAGGATCTTTCATTCCAACCTGAAGGACTCCCTGACTCAGGAAGATCGGGTGGTTGAGAATTCTCTCAACTCTCCTGAATTGGGAATGCCTTAATCACTGTTTAATTTTCGAATGACAGTTTTGCTAAACATAGGATTCTAGGTTAACATTTCCTTCTTTCCTTCAACATTTCAAAGACACTGACCCATGTCATCTGACTTCTGAGGCTCCCGATGAGAAATCTGCTCTTGATCCTCCCGGCAAATCTTCTCTCACCTTCATAAACATTAATAATGTGCTTTACCAGTGTCTCACACAATAGAACATTTTCCTATAGTTTCATCAAGTCAATTAAATCATCACATTGCGACCAGAGTTTAAGGAAAAAGAATTGAATATTTCAAGTGGAGACATTATGAGGTCTGTAAAATTATTACTAACTTTCAAACTAGAAATGAAAAAGTTGCTGAAGCCTCCTACAGATTTTAATTTCTAACAAAGTGAATACCAGTCTCTAATATATTTAAAGAAAAATCTCTTTGGGACCTTTTACCTAAGTGTAAAGGGGCCTTAAAGCTGAAAAGGGAGAAAAACCACTGGGTTTATCCCAGCCACGACTGGTCCATTTCTTGCTCTGACCTCACAGGGCATCACTGTCGTGAAACTCACCAGAACCCTTTATAAGACCCCAGCTGGTGCAGGTTTTTGTCCACAGAGCCCAGGAAGCTGATTTTGGTGACCTGACGGCTGGACCTACAGCTAGCGAGTTTTTTTCCGTGTTTTTGCCATTTTGTTGATTTTTTTTCCTTTTTCTCTTTTTTATTTTTCTTTTTTTCTTTCTCTTTTTCTCATTTTTTAAATTTATGTCTTATCTTTTTTTCTTTCATTTTTAGTTTCTCCTCCTCATTTTTTGTTTTTCCCCATTTTTTCCCTTACTTCTTTTTCTCATTTTATCTTATTATTATTATTTTTTTTTAGTTAGTGTTGCTAGTATTAGTATAGAGAGTATCATTGATATAGTTAGCATAGTTGGTATAGCTAATAGTTTGTTAGCATAGGTAGTATAGTTAGTATTCTCGGCATAGTTAGTGCAGTAGGTATAGTTAACAGTTTCCTAGCATAGTTAGTATTAGCACTGTTACTAGTTGTTAGCATTAGAATAGTTGTATAGTACTGTTAGCATACGCAGTATTGTTAGAACAGTTAGCATTCTTAGTGAGGGCTTAGTGGTAGTACAGTTAGTGGTAGAGTTAGTATAGTTAGGTCATTAGTATAGCTTAGTGGTAGTGTAGTTAGGGATGCAGGACTTCATAGCCATCTCCGCTAACAAGATGGCTCGTATCGAAAATTATGAGATCCTTCACACAATTGGTGAAGGCCAATTCGCCAAAGTGAAATTGGCCTGGCATGTTCTGACCAAGGGAGTGGTAGCCATCAAGGTCATTGAGAAGACACATCAGACGTTCACCAACCTCCAGCAACTGTTTCAAGAGGTTAACACTATGAGAATCATGAACCACCCGAACATCGTCAAACTCCTGTAGGTTATAGATACAGAGGAGACTCTGTTTATAGTAATGGAGTACCTCAGTGGGGGAGACTTATCCACCTACTTGGAGACCCAAGGCTGCCTGACGGAGGGGGAGGCCCGAGGCGCGTTCCGCCAGCTGGTCTCGGCTCTGCAGCACTGCCACCAGCGGGGCGTGGTGCACCGGGACGTGAAGCTGGGCAACATTCTCCTCGATGCCAACAACAACGTCAAGATCTCAGACTTCGGCCTTAGCAACCAGTGGCACCCAGGAAAGAAGCTAGACACTTTCTGCGGCAGCCCCATGTTCACAGCCCCAGGACTCTTCCTGGGGCTGCCTTACACAGGCCCAGAGGTGGATGTGTGGAGCCTCGGCGTCGTCCTGTACACCCTGGTAACTGGATCCCTCCCCTTCATGGGACGAGATTTCTGGGAGCTGCGGGAATGCATCCTCAGAGGGCAGTACCATGTGCCCAAACGCCTATCAAGGGAAATAACAGACTTAATACAGAGGATGCTAATGCTCAACCCTGCCAACAGAGGGACTTTGGATGAGGTTTGGCAGCATCCATGGGTGAACATGGGCCAGGAGGAACCACTCCCGCCAGCCTGTGAAGAGCACCCTGGGGTGACAGTGGGGATGATGCTGGGCTGGTGGAGGGACCAGATCCAGGGCTAGCTTACAAGCAGTGGCACTGACACGAACAAACCCAAGGTGGGGGCCCGCACCATCTTTGTGAGGCCGGCCATTTCCTCCGACCTCAGCAGCCAAGAACGTACGCCTCCCGCCAGCCCTGAAGTGTCCATGCTTATTCCCGACTGGCTTTGGGAGACCATGGAGCAGGAGAACGAGGAGTCAAGGGAGAAGACCAGAGAGCCTGCCACTCCCTCACCCTGCCCAGAGGCGAGGACCGTCACCCCCAGCTCAGCCCCCTTCACTGGCAACACCCGTGATGACAGCAGCGCCCAAGCCACCGATCACGCCGGTGACCGCCACGACACATGCGGGACCAGGCTCACCTGTGACACCTGCGGTGGGCGTGACAGCAGCCACACCCGTGATACCAGCTTCACGCGGGACACCAGAGACGCCTGCGACACCAGCAGCACCTGCGAGAGCTGCAATACCAGTGGTACCAGCTTCACGTGTGACACCAGCCTCACCTGTGACACCAGCCTCACCCATGACGCCCTAAGCACCCAGGACACCACTGGGGCCTGCAACATAGAAGATGCCCGTGGCACCCGCGATACCTGCGGCACCAGTGTCCCCAGGGACACCAGAGACGCCCATGACACCGGTGGTGCCCACGGCACCCACGATCCTCATGCCACCGTCACCCGGGACACCAGGGGCACCTGTGACATCTGGAACACCCATGACATCAGTAAAATCCCTGAAGGAACCCACTGCCCCCCAGATGTGCCTGATGCAGGAAGCTCCACCCGTGTTGGGCAGCCCCAGAATATGTCCACAGTCACTCCCCCTGGCCTCACCCAGAAGAAGAAGGGGGTGGCTGGGAGAATCTGGAGAGGTATACTTAAACATCTTTGTTTTGGGCTGCCCAGCAAGAGGGGTAATAATAAAGTGAGCCCAGAAACACCCAGTGGATGACCTGCCAAGCCCTCTGGGACCTGAGCATGTTCCCACCTGGATGATGGGACTCAAACCCAGCACCTCCACCCCTTCAGGAAGCCTCTTGTCCAAAACCCTGGCCAGCACAGAGGATGCTCTGAAGGGACCTGGGCGACCAGAAGAGGCGCCACCCTGGCCTGGCTGCCCCTCCTCCCCTGCTGGGTGAAACTTCAGAGACTGGACTGTCCCCTGGGGCATGTCCCCATCCCCCACACTTCTGTCTTCCATGTGGTGCGGGAGAGGATAGTTATTGCCAACTCCTTGGTTCTTCCCTTGGTTCAATCTTATTAAACTTCATGCTCCAGAAAGATGTATTGCCCTGTTTTGCATTCTCTCTGGTTAGAGTAGTGTGTAGGCATGTAGTACTTGGCGTTAATGAGCTAAGAATTAGCACAATCATCCCCAAGAGCAACAGTTGCTGCACTGCAGGGCAGAAATGCAGAAAGAGTGTATTATCCCCCTGCACTGACATTATCTAATATTTCAGAAGGAGCAGAGGAAACTTTTGGTCCCTGCAGCTAGGGCTAATAGAACCAGGATGTCTAGGATAGGATAATAAGTCCTGTGAACCAGCCAGTGTGCAGTGTGCTCAGGTCCCTGTGTGGATGCCTTTCCTGAATATCCTGCAGGAGCTGGGCGTGCTCCTTCCCCCATGGGGAGGCACCCTGAGGTGAGGTGTTTTTTAAATTTTTTTTATGTGAATTAAAGCCTATTGAACTAAATAAAATGACAGGTGCTGCTGCTGCTGCTGCTAAGTCACTCCAGTCGTGTCCAACTCTGTGCGACCCCATAGACAGCAGCCCACCAGGCTCCCCCACCCCTGGGATTTTCCAGGCAAAAATGACAGGTAGAGGAGAGGAATTTTGGCAGTCCTTGCACTAGGCATAAGGAAGAGAGATGAATGAATCATAGTCTGTGCCCTCTGGGTTTGCTCATGCATGTTCTGCATGCTCATGCATGCAGATCTCCATGTTCTGTTTTACCTTTACCTTAAGAAGCTCTATGTGCCAGTTATTAAAATTGTTATTAAATTATTATTAAAATAAGTTTTATAATTATGAATATAATAATATAATAAAAAGTTATTTAATTGTCATTAAAATTATAGGTCCTGGGGTCTAATCTAGAACATGGTTTAAAATCTGGTTCTACCATCTACTTAGCAGCATAACCATGAAAGACTTGTTTATCCTTTCAGCTATTCAAAAAAGTGTAGTATTAACTCCAAAATGTCAAGTGAAAGTGAGAAAGTGAAAGTCGCTCAGTCGTGTCCGACTCTGTGTGACCCCATGGGCTATACAGTCCATGGAACTCTCTAGGCCAGAATACTGGAGTGGGTAGCTGTTCCCTTCTTCAGAGGATTTTCCCAACCCAGGGATTGAACCCAGGTCTCCTGCATTGCAGGCGGATTCTTTACCAGCTGAGCCATAAGGGAAGTCCAACGTGTCAAGTTGAAGTTAAACAATGCAGGTAAGGTGCTTAAGACAGTATGGTATATAATAAATCACTGCTACTAGTATTATTCTTTTTCTAGCATTTGTTTATCAATGGAGACACCACTGTTTAGGGCTGGATAATTCTTCTTTATGCAAATCTTTCCAGAGTGTTTCTGCCCACTAAATACCAGTAATGTCCCCCAAGTCATTGGAACAAACCAAACTGCCCCCAGATATGTTCAAACATGGGGAGAGTACTATTATGCCTCCTGGTTGAGAACTTAGGTAGCAAACTTCTTAAGGACTGATTTATTTTTGTGTTCTCAGTCTAATACTGTGAGCACAAAACTCAATAAACACCCTCAGTAGAAATGAGTAGAGAATGAATAAAACAATATGACTTTATACATGTGCTTGAAACGCCTCCATATATATTTATAACTTTTGTTTTGTATATGGTTCTACTAAATGTCTAGAATCCCTCATTAAATTGCAGGTAGTTCCGAGGGGAAATACTCTCAGCTGTTAGTAACTAACGTCAGGGTGGGTGGATGCGAGCTGTGAGGAAAGCCCTGCAGGAGTAGCTCACGGGGCAGGAAGCACGGAGATGCGACAGTGCTCAAGATAAATTCAAAGTGAGAGGCTTTCCATGGTCTCTAATTGTCTCTCTGCAAAAAATTTGTGCATGAAAATAAGAACATGAAAGAAAAAAAAGAACATGTGTGACAATGGGAGCTCAATGGGAGACACATATCTTACCTCCATTTTATTCTAAAAGAAATTGAAACCCAAGGTTCTTTTCCATCTATCATCCTTTTTTCCTCTTTCTTTCTTACAGAATGATACCACATCCCACATTTCTCTTTCCTCAGTAATCATTCTTCCTGAGAAATTAATCTGAAACTCTTTGTTTAATATCAGTTTTTATTTAATTAGTCAAATTCTTGTCATAATTCCTTAAGAACTCATTCCCCAGGAATGAATGCTCAATGTTTTTGCCCTCAACTCTCTAAAAGTCAGTGGATTCGTGAGCACTTTGGTTTTCTTTCCAGCTCTCCCAAAGCACTTTATTCTCAGGAACATATCCATTCTCATAGCCTCAACAATGACAACTTATCCTTAATTTGAGTACTTACCATCAGAAACCCCAAACTCACAAAGTTTAATTCTGTAAAAAATATTCACTACACAAGAGACAATTTATAACAATTAGTCTACATTTAAGATCCCTCCCTACTTAACAAAAGATCTGCTAATGTATTGAGACAACTGAGGCAGCACACACTGGTTAGCACAGGTATACATCTATTAGCACCACAAAATATAAGAGCAAATCTATTTCAAAAAAGAATTTTACATCTTGTAAAAGATGCAGGATTTCATGATATCAAGGCACAATTCAGACACTTAGAAAGGCACTCATATAGAAGAGTTACTCCAGTGAACAAATGAAGATAAATTTACAGGGATGATGACACGACAGATACTTCAAAGACTTCACATTGATTTGAGTATCAAAAAATTAAGAAAGATTCTTAGAAAAAACTGATGAACCCTCACAAATGTTTTACAAATTTTGTCCTCTTTATAACTGTGTCATAACAGTAAACCTGGAGAGCTTGAATAGCCAAACAATTCTGAAAAAGAAGAGCAAGCTTAAAGATATCACACTTTCTGATTTCAAGCTTCTTGCAAAGCTTCCATGGTGGCTCAGACAGTAAAGAATGTGCCTGCAATGCAGGAGACCATGGTTCAGTCCCTTGGTCGGGAAGATCCCCTAGAGAATGGAATGGCTACCCACTCCAGTATTCTTGCCTGGGAAATACCATGAAGAGAGGAGCCTGGAGGGCTACAGTCTATGGGTAGCAAAGAGTCAGACACAACTGAGTGACTATCATGCTTTCACACTGTAATCAAAAGTGTGGTATTTTCATGAATGCAGACAGAACAATGGAATAGAATAGAGAGCCCAGAAATAAACTCTCACAATCATAGTCAAATGATTCCTGATAAGGAAGCCAAGACCATTCCATAGAAAAAAAGACATTTTCAACAAATGGTTGTGCGAAAACTAGATATCCACATGCAAAAGAATAAATTGTACCCTTACCTTACACCATACACAAAAATTAACTGAAGATGGATCAAAGACCTAAATGCAAGACCTAAATCTATGAGTCTTAAAAGAAAAGACCAAAGAAAAGCTTCAGGACATATTTCATTGTAATTTCTTAGAAATTTAGGGGAATTTTTTTTTTTTTATACTCCACCTTCTTGGGATCCCTGGCTCGCTTTGAAAATTCAATTGACCAAGATAGAGTAGTAGGAGAAAACATGTAAATTTACTTAAAGTAAGTCTTAAGAAACATTAGTCTTCATAAAAAAATCAAGATCTGAAGAAACAGTGAAACCTGAGTAATTTTCACACTAGATTTGATGAAGAGTGGATACTCATGGAGAAATATAACAGGCCGAGGAGCATGAGCTGAGTGTAGTATGCTGGGGGAAACTTAGCAAGGCCTATTTGGAGTCTTTCTGGCATCATTTTGTCTTTGGAGGTGAGGACGCACCTTTGTTTCTACAGGGAAAGCACTTCTCACTTAAGAGTACTATGACCTACTTCAGGGTGAAAGGTGACCAGAGGGTCAAAATAAGCTTCTGCTGTTTTCTCAAATTCTTTCAATTTCAATTCAGTTCATTCACTCAGTTGTGTCCAACTCTTTGCGACCCCATGACTCACAGCACTCCAGGCCTCCCTGTCCATCACCAACTCCCAGAGTCTACCCAAACCCATGTCCATCGAGTCAGTGAGGCCATCCAGCCATCTCATCCTCTGTCATCCCCTTCTCCTCCTGCCCTCAATCTTTCCCAGCATCAGGGTCTTTTCCAATGAGTCAACTCTTCTCATGAGGTGGCCAAAGGATTGGAGTTTCAGCTTCAACATCAGTCCTTCCAATGAACACCCAGGACTGATCTCCTTTACAATGGACTGGTTGGATCTTCTTGCAGTCCAAGGGACCCTCAAGAGTCTTCTCCAACACCACAGTTCAAAAACATCAATTCCTTCAGTGCTCAGCTTTCTTTATAGTCCAACTCTCACATCTATACATGACCACTGGAAAAACCATAGCCTTGACTAGATGGACCTTTGTTGGCAAAGTAATGTCTCTGCTTTTTAATATGCTGTCTAGGTTGGTCATAACTTTCCTTCCAAGGAGTAAGCGTCTTTTAATTTCATGGGCTGTAATCACCATCTGCAGTGATTTTGAAGCCCAAAAAATAAAGTCAGCCACTGTTTCCACTGTTTCCCCATCTATTTCCCATGAAGTGATGGGACCAGATGCCATGATCTTAGTTTTCTGAATGTTGAGCTTTAAGCCAACTTTTTCACTCTTCTCCTTCACTTTCATCAAGAGGCTTTTTAGTTCCTCTCCACTTTCTGCCATAGGGGTGGTGTCATCTGCATATGTGAGGTTATTGATATTTCTCCCTGCAATCTTGATTCTAGCTTGTGCTTCCTCCAGCCCAGTGTTTCTCATGACGTACTCTACATATAAGTTAAATAAGCAGGGTGACAATATACAGCCTTGACGGACTCCTTTTCCTATTTGGAATCATTCTGTTGCTCCATGTCCAGTTCTAACTGTTGCTTCCTGACCTGCATACAGGTTTCTCAAGAGGCAGGTCAGATGGCTTGGTATTCCCCTCTCTTTAAGAATTTTCCACAGTTTATTGTGATCCACACAGTCCAAGCCTTTGGCATAGTCGGATGTTTTTCTGGAACTCTCTTGCTTTTTCAATGATCCAGCGGATGTTGGCAATTTGATCTCTGGTTCCTCTGCCTTTTCTAAATCCAGCTTGAACATCTCGAAGTTCACAGTTCACGTATTGCTGAAGCCTGGCTTGGAGAATTTTGAGCATTATTTTACTAGCATGTGAGATGAGTGCAATTGTGCGGTAGTTCAAGCATTCTTTGGCATTGCCTTTCTCTGGGATTGGAATGAAAACGGACCTTTTCCAGTCCTGTGGCCACTGTTGAGTTTTCCAAATTTGCTGGCATTTATTGAGTACAAAATATGCCAAGATAACATATTTTAGTGTAGCATGGACACCAAAAGCATAGACAAAGTTAAAAGAGATAAATTGGATTACACCAATGTAAAACTTTTGTCCATCAATGACATAATCAACAGAGTAAAAAGACAACCCATGGAATGGAAGGAAATATTTGCAAACCATATATCTGACAATGAGTTAAAATCCAGAATATACAGAAAACTTCTAGGTTTCAACAACAACAGAAACAAAAACAATCTGATTCAAAAATGAGTAAAGAATTTGAATAAACATTTCTCCAAATAAGATATATGAATGGCCAATAAACACATGAAAAGATGTATATCTCTAGTCATTAGGGAAATGCAAATCAAAAACACATTAAAGTGGCTATTATAAAAAGACATAAAAAAAGGGAACAACTGTTGACAAGAATGTAAAAAAATTGGAATCTTTGTGCACTATTTTATATTTATTTATTTATGACTGAACTGAGTCTTCATTGTGGCCCATGGGCTTAGTTGCCCTGCGGTATGTGGAATCTTCTCGGACCAGGGAACCCTTGTGGCACACTTGTCCCCTGAATTGGCAGGCAGATTCTTAACCATTCCATCAGGAAGGTGCCTTTGGGACTATTAATAGGATGTAAAATAGTGCAGTCACAATGGAAGAGTATGGTGTTCCTCAAAAAATTAAAAATTAAATTTCTGATTGGTTCACCAATTAGAGTATACTCTCAAAAGAGTTGAAAGCATGGTCATGAAGAGATATTTGTAAACCCATGTTCCTAACAGCACTACCCACAAAAGCCTAAAGGTGAAAGCAACTCAAATGTCCACTGATTATATGAATGGATAAACAAAATGTGATGCATGCATACAAAAGAATAGTATTCAGCCATAAAAAAGGAAATTCTGACATGTGCTATAACCTGCATAAACCTAAAAGGCATTATACTAAAATAATCCAGTAACAAAGAGACAAATACTGTGTGATTGATTACACTTGCAGCAAGTATCTAGGTACTCAGACTCTGAGAACAGAAAATATAATGCAATGGGAACTTCCCTAGCAGTCCAGTGGTTAAGACTCTGCACTCACACCACAGAGAGCCCAGGTTCAAACCCTAGTCAGGTAACTAAGATCCCACATGTGTGGTCAAAAAGTGAGGAAAAAAAAGAAAAGAAAATGTCGCAATGTGGTTTCTAGGTGCTAAGGGCAAGGAGAATGCTTATGGAGTTTCAGTTTGCAAGACTAAAACTTTCTGGATATTGTTTGCATAACAATGTGAATGTACTTAACACTGCTGAACTGCACCGTTGAAAATGACTGAGATGGTATTAATGTATTTTATATTATGTGTCTTCTACCACAATTTTTTAAAAATATCAAGAAGGAGGGAACAAGAGACTTTATTGACCTCTCTCCCCTTCCCTCTCTCTTTCCTCTCCTTAGCTCTTCCTATCCTTCCCGTTTTTCTAGTCCCCCAGTCCTGGACGCAAGAATCTGAAAAGCCTTTAAAAATTTTATTTATTTCAACTTTTTTATAAACTCTATTAAGAATAATTATTCTTTAAAAATATCTGTCTACAATAGTCTCTCCAGATTGGCGTAACTTGAATTTCTAAGGGTTGTGCTAAACTAAGTATTAGAAGCCTATTAAATAATTAGGTCATTTCCAAATATAATAAGATTTTGAAACATTTACTACTAAACACTGATTTCCCTTTACAGAAAAACTAAAGAGATTTGAGACTACAAATGAATAATGTTTGATGCCATCCTGAGATGTTCACTAAAATTTTTTTAGAAATTGTCACTGATATTTATGTTCACCAATCTATAGAATGCTAATATAAAAGTCAATTATTGCTTGCTTAAGGAAAGTAAGATGTGTGTGTTCAGTAAAGAAGGTATGAGGAATGAAGTTACATTTTATGAAGGAAAAGGAAGTAAGTCTGACTTACAGGCAGCTGTTTCAGAATGGGAGAACAAAGTAATGGGTACAGAAAGTGTTAAGAAGGTTTGATGAAAAGTACACTCCAAGGGAAGAGTTTAAAAAAAAAATAAAAAAAAAAAAAATAAAAATATCAAGAAGATAGCTCAAGGGAAACAATGATAAAAATCTAAAAGGATCTTGTATTCAGATAGGTTACCAAAGTCTTTGAAGTTTCACTCCATGTCGAAGAGTCCAAGACTGACTTTTTTACTATGTGTGAGATTTGTGCATAAAAGACCACAAAACTCAAATCAATATACCAGTGATTTCTTTAAATAAAAACACTTGGTGATGACAAAAAGACTAGAAAATAAGTCTGCATTTATACAGTTTTTTAGAAAGTAAGACGGAGTGTAGATTCTCAGAGACTAGTGCACAGACTTACTGGGTATATGGAAACAGCAACAACAAGAAATTCTTTGTTCATTCTAAGGATTAATGGCCAGTTGGAATTGGGATATAAATTGTTTTAAATATAGGATACAACTGTAATCACTTTTTTCTTTTTATGTTTTTCCACTATATACTGGTATATAGTGGTGCTCTGTATAAAGCTATTTAAATAATCTTTTTACTATATATCTCTGGATAATAAAGACCTCCTTCAGTTCTGTCCTCCATGCAGATGACTTTCAACTCTATCTTTGGGCCAGAGCAATCGAAGATTTCCAAATGCCCCTAGACATTTTTACTTAAATATGTTTCTCTATTAATTCAAATTCAACATAAAAATGTCAAACCTATCATTGCCCTTCTAAATATTACTTTCCCATTTCTCAATGTCATCGTACACACCATACCAACTTAAATGAAAATACTGGTGTCATTCTGTCTTCTTCCATTTGCTCACCTGTCATTTAATGTGTCCAAACCCTGCTGACTTCTCTTTTGAAGGCTATCTTTCATCTGCACTCCCTTTTTCCTTCCCTCAAGTTTCCCTCATTCTGACCCTTACCTCTCATGCCTAGGTGAGCACAACAAACTTCTCTTTTGTCTCCTCACTTCTTCAATTTTTCCTGTTCTAATTCTACCCAAATTCATCCCTATTAACCTTTTTTGTTGCTGTTGTTGTTTATGTGGGTGATTTTGATTTCGTTTTTTGGCAATGCCACACAGTATGTGGGATCTTAGTTAGTCCTATCTGTTCTTCAGCTTCCTAATTCTTTAAATGGGGACAATAGTATATATATATATATATATATATATATATATACACATATATATATATATATATATATTAGGTGCTGTGAGAGTTAAACTAATTAATATAAGTAGAGCATTTGTAACAGTATCTGGTACACAAGAAAGTGTATAAAACACCAAAATTAACTATGATTGTGTCTGTAAGAAAATATACAAAAATAAACTTTAAATAAAATGAGAAATATGAGCTAAATAAGTTTTATTTTAGTGTACTGATTAATGATATAAACTTTTCTGTCTTAACTAAA